>NC_140172.1:92291461-92674843 GCF_963971535.1 Notolepis coatsorum | reverse complement strand
GAGTTGAATACTCTACACCCAGTGGCCTAATATTGAAGAAAACAGACCTGGGCTGGAATATGGAACCAACAATCTTGTATCTCCTAAATAAAATATAAAAATAAAAATCAGGAATGAAAGAAAGACGAAAGAAATGTCTCATATTCATATCTATTTTTGAAATCCATGACATTTACATTTAGTCATTTAGCTGCTTTTATCCAAAATGACTTACAAGGTTCTGTCAAGCATGCAGGAAGGGTACAACTCTGCGTATAAGTAAGATTGTTTGTTAAACAGTGTCAAACTTGAGTGCTACAGTCTTGAGTCCATATCCGTGTCATGCTATAGCATACAGGCACAGGTCAACATAGCTTTTTCAACCTCAACCAAAAATAACAAATCTGACCAAAATCCAACATTTAATGAATGTCTTTTGCTATCTGGGAAACATGCAGGTTGCATGTTTTCATGCCGACATCATCACACTAATGTTACTGCATCAGACAGTAATGTTGAAACATAGAAATTAGTGGAAAATATATTTTTTATAAGATAAGATAAGATATTCCTTTATTGAATTCATGGGTACAGTGACTGTGACAGGCCCGGATTGATTGATTGAAAACTTTATTAACAGATTGCAGAATGGGTACAGTGACGTCACAGGCCCGGATTGATTGATTGATAACTTTATTAACATCTCTCTCTCTCTCTCTCTCTCTCTCTCTCTCTATCTCTCTCTCTCTCTCTCTCTCTCTCTCTCTCTCTCTCTCTCTCTCTCTCTCTCTCTCTCTCTCTCTCTCTCTCTCTCATTTAAAGCTAGCAAGAAGTGGTATGAAACTAGAGACTGAGGAGTCCATATATACCAGCCGTGTCATGCTAATACAGGCACAGGTCATAGGTCAACTGTGTCATGCTAGCATACAGGCACAGGTCATATAGATACCAACAGTGTCATGCTATACAGGCACAGGTCATAGATACCAACAGTGTCATGCTAGCATACAGGCACAGGTCATAGATACCAACCTATCACACCTATCACACCTCTCACACCTATCACACCTCTCACACCTCTCACAACCTCTCACACCTCTCACACCTTTCACACCTATCACACCTATCACACCTCTCACACCTATCACACCTCTCACACCTTTCACACCTCTCACACCTATCACACCTATCACACCTCTCACACCTATCACACCTCTCACACCTCTCACACCTCTCACACCTATCACACCTCTCACACCTCTCACACCTATCACACCTCTCACACCTCTCACACCTCTCACACCTTTCACACCTCTCACACCTCTCACACCTATCACACCTCTCACACCTCTCACACCTTTCACACCTCTCACACCTATCACACCTATCACACCTCTCACACCTATCACACCTCTCACACCTATCACACCTCTCACACCTATCACACCTCTCACACCTCTCACGACCTCTCACACCTATCACACCTCTCACACCTCTCACACCTTTCACACCTCTCACACCTATCACACCTCTCACACCTATCACACCTCTCACACTGATCCCACCTATCACACATATCACACCTCTCACACCTATCACACCTCTCACACCTATCACACCTATCACACCTCTCACACCTCTCACACCTATCACACCTCTCACACCTATCACACCTATCACACCTCTCACACCTCTCACACCTATCACACCTCTCACACCTCTCACACCTATCACACCTATCACACCTCTCACACCTATCACACCTCTCACACCTATCACACCTCTCACACCTCTCACACCTTTCACACCTCTCACACCTATGCACACCTATCACACCTCTCACACCTATCACACCTCTCACACCTATCACACCTCTCACACCGATCCCACCTATCACACATATCACACCTCTCACACCTATCACACCTCTCACACCTATCACACTCTCACACCTATCACACCTCTCACACCTCTCACACCTCTCACACCTATCACACCTCTCACACCTATCACACCTCTCACACCTCTCACACCTCTCACACCTATCACACCTCTCACACCTCTCACACCTATCACACCTCTCACACCTCTCACACCTTTCACACCTCTCACACCTATCACACCTATCACACCTCTCACACCTATCACACCTCTCACACCTATCACACCTCTCACACCTCTCACACCTATCACACCTCTCACACCTCTCACACCTATCACACCTATCACACCTATCACACCTCTCACACCTATCACACCTCTCACACCTCTCACACCTATCACACCTATCACACCTCTCACACCTATCACACCTCTCACACCTATCACACCTCTCACACCTCTCACACCTTTCACACCTCTCACACCTATCACACCTATCACACCTCTCACACCTATCACACCTCTCACACCTATCACACCTCTCACACCGATCCCACCTATCACACATATCACACCTATCACACCTCTCACACCTATCACACCTCTCACACCTATCACACCTATCACACCTATCACACCTATCACACCTCTCACACCTATCACACCTCTCACACCTATCACACATCTCACACCTATCACACCTATCACACCTCTCACACCTATCACACCTATCACACCTATCACACCTCTCACACCTCTCACACCTCTATACCCATTCTGCAATCTGTTACTAAGTTGTACTTAAGTTATGCTTTTACATTATACTTACTTAATGAGTGAATAGTTCCAAGTCAATCAAAAACGATGAGTTTTATTTACTCAAAACATAATGCGGTTTACAGTCTGTATCTACTTAATTATCTTAAGTTGTACTTAATTTATCCTTTTACATTATACTTACTTAATAAGTGAATAGTTCCAAGTCAATCAAAAACTATGAGTTTTATTTACTCAAAACATAATGCGGTTTTCAGTCTGTATCTACTTAATTATCTTAAGTTATACTTAAGTTATGCTTTTACATTATACTTACTTAATAAGTGAATAGTTCCAAGTCAATCAAAAACTATGAGTTTTATTTACTCAAAACATAATGCGGTTTTCAGTCTGTATCTACTTAATTATCTTAAGTTGTACTTAAGTTATGCTTTTACATTATACTTACTTAATAAGTGAATAGTTCCAAGTCAATCAAAAACTATGAGTTTTATTTACTCAAAACATAATGCGGTTTTCAGTCTGTATCTACTTAATTATCTTAAGTTGTACTTAAGTTATGCTTTTACATTATACTTACTTAATAAGTGAATAGTTCCAAGTCAATCAAAAACTATGAGTTTTATTTACTCAAAACATAATGCGGTTTACAGTCTGTATCTACTTAATTATCTTAAGTTGTACTTAAGTTATGCTTTTACATTATACTTACTTAATAAGTGAATAATTCCAAGTCAATCAAAAACTATGAGTTTTATTTACTCAAAACATAATGCGGTTTACACTCTGTATCTACTTAATTATCTTAAGTTGTACTTAAGTTATGCTTTTACATTATACTTACTTAATAAGTGAATAGTTCCAAGTCAATCAAAAACTATGAGTTTTATTTACTCAAAACATAATGCGGTTTACAGTCTGTATCTACTTAATTATCTTAAGTTGTACTTAAGTTATGCTTTTACATTATACTTACTTAATAAGTGAATAATTCCAAGTCAATCAAAAACTATGAGTTTTATTTACTCAAAACATAATGCGGTTTTCAGTCTGTATCTACTTAATTATCTTAAGTTGTACTTAAGTTATGCTTTTACATTATACTTACTTAATAAGTGAATAATTCCAAGTCAATCAAAAACTATGAGTTTTATTTACTCAAAACATAATGTGGTTTAGAGTCTGTATCTACTTAATTATCTTAAGTTGTACTTAAGTTATGCTTTTACATTATACTTACTTAATAAGTGAATAGTTCCAAGTCAATCAAAAACTATGAGTTTTATTTACTCAAAACATAATGCGGTTTTCAGTCTGTATCTACTTAATTATCTTAAGTTGTACTTAAGTTATGCTTTTACATTATACTTACTTAATAAGTGAATAATTCCAAGTCAATCAAAAACTATGAGTTTTATTTACTCAAAACATAATGTGGTTTAGAGTCTGTATCTACTTAATTATCTTAAGTTGTACTTAAGTTATGCTTTTACATTATACTTACTTAATAAGTGAATAGTTCCAAGTCAATCAAAAACTATGAGTTTTATTTACTCAAAACATAAGAACACGTCACACGAACTCAAGCCATTCAAGTTAGTAGAACTTTCATAGAATATTGAGTATACCCTACTCAAACTAATTGATTATTTTGAACGTGCGGGTTTACAGTGTACTGAAGCACATAAGGTGACTAATTCTAATTCCTGGAGAGAATATAAATGGAAGGTCATTAGTAGGTTTTTCAAGGCCCCCTTATTGACTGCTAAAGCAGGTACGACTCCCACAAGCGAATGCTGGAGGGGATGTGGTGAACAAATAACCATACACACATTTTCTGGACATGCCCAAAACTATGTCACTTCTGGGATGATGTATTCAGGGATGTAAAAAAAGTATTCGACATGGACATTCCACAAGATTTCAAAACTGCCATCCTCCATCCAGTTAAAGAAATCCAGGACATGGAGAGGATGACTCATCTGATCAGGTTGCAAGGTGGGACCCTGATGGAAACAAGACAAACGTCTTTCTCAGGTCTGCATCCCCTTAACAATTGTATGTATTGAGCCGTACTGTATTGTACCCATTCTGCAATCTGTTAAATAAAGTTTTCATTCATTCATTCATTCAACAGTTCGATAGAAAGTGGGCTTGTATAGAGCGAATAGGGCTATAAAGGCAATGTATTACTTATTTTCATCTTATTATTTTCATCTCACTCCCCATTTTATTGTAATTTTATTTTTAAAATGGTTTGAACCACACATGTAGTATATTCTGTTTTTTTATTATTTTATTTTATTTTAATTTTCTTTTTTTTTAATATTATTATAATTTTTTCCTTCTTTTTCTTCTGTTAATGTATTTATTTTTGCGCCCCTTCCCCAAGCATAGCTGTCTCTTGATGACACGGTACAGACAGGATGTTGGTTGAGAACTAGTTGTAAGGTATATCTGCATATCTGTACTGTCTTGATTTTGTGCTGAATAGAAGGGATATGTGAACGGGAAAAAGGACGCAATCCTAACTGCATGCATTTACATGCTTTTGAGAAAGGTCAGTGATGGAGGATGAAGGGTTGTATTTGTAATGCAGTGATGGTGATACAACCAAAGCTCGAGAATGTTTGCTACTGCTGTACTACACCCAGAGAAGAGAGGTTGACATGTAGTATATTCTGGGTTACCTGTTTATTTATTTATTTAGTTTTGTTGTTGGTTGTTGTGTGTGTCCCGAACGCCCCTTCCCCTTCCCCAAGCATAGCTGTCTCTTAATGATACGGTACAGACATGATGTTGATTGAGAACGTGATGTAAAGTATATCTGCATATCTGTACTGTTTTGATTTTGTGCTGAATAAAAAATATATATGATCAGAATGAATGCCGGTGGTAGGAAGTGCCACCGGGTATAACGTTCAGGGGGAACCAATGTTCCCAACAACAGTTCTGTGTGAATTATGTACAATCACTACACAAGCCCCCCAAGCGAGCGCGGAAAGCCGGGGGTGGGGAGGGGGGAGCGTCGCCAGCGCCCGTGCCCTCTCCGACACCCGGAGGCACTGACATCGGTGAGGTCGCCGGTGACTCAGCGGGAGGCGGGTCCCGGAGTAACGGCGGACGGCCTCTGCGGGGGGGGGGGGGGGGGGTAGGGCCAACTTCAAGGGTTGTGAAATGTCCACATGGGCGGGCTTGATCCTGTCTACTGACATGGTCTCCGTCCTACCGCCCATGTCGACCATAAGGTCCTTATCACCGTGCTGCAGGATCCTAAATGGGCCATCGTAAGGGGGGTGTAGGGGCCCATGGTGCGATTCGTGGCGAACAAAAACGTACTCCGCTGTGTGCAGGCCGCGCAGCACCCTGGAAACAGGGGTACCATGCTGCGACGTGGGGATCGGGGCGAAAGTCTGAGCGGCTTCCCGCAGGGAGGAGCGTTGGCTGGCCGCGGACCATGGGGGTCGTCGCGTCCGAGATAAAATCCCCCGGGACGCGCAATGCCTGGCCGTATAACAGTTCTGCGGACGAGGACTGCAGGTCTTCCTTGGGGGCACTCCTAAGTCCGAGCATGACCCACGGCAGCTTGTCCACCCAGTTGCTGTCCGACAAGCCCGTGTGCAGCGCTGCTTTCATGGACCGGTGGAAGCGTTCGCATAGGCTGTTGGCCTGAGGGTGGTACGCGGTGGTACGGTGCAGCTTAACCCCCAGGCCGCTGGTGACCGCGTTCCAGAGCTCCGAGGTAAACTGTGAGCCCCGGTCGGATGGGGTCCCGAAACGTGCGACCCACGTGCTGATAAAGGCGCAGGCCACGTCAGAAGAAGATGTCGAGGCGAGGGGAACGGCTTCCGGCCATCGGGTGGTCCTGTCCACCATGGTAAACAGGTAGGTAAACCCGTGAGAGGAGGGGAGCGGGCCCACGAGGTCGACGTTGACATGGTCGAATTTTCTCTCGGGGGCCGCGAATGTCACAAGCGGGGCCTTAGTATGTCGGTGTACCTTAGCCCATTGGCAGGCCACACATGCGTCGACCCAGGCCTTCACATCTTTCTTGAGCCCCCGCCACACGAATTTCTGGGAAACCAACCTGCTCCAAGGCTTCCTACCGGGGTGAGACAGGCCGTGCACCGCCTCAAAGGCACGCCTACGCCAGCCTTTAGGGACCAGCAGGCGAGGGTGTCCGGTGGAGAGGTCACAGAGCAGGGATGCGCCTGAGCTGCCAATCGCGACGTCCTCAATGCGTAGACTGGTATCTGCTGTCCTGAGGGCTTGGATGTCGTGGTCGGAGGCCTGCTCCGAGCTCATGTTGACGTAGTCGAGGCCCAGTTGTACAGCTCCGATGACGACCCTGGATAGGCAGTCTGCTACCACGTTGGCCTTCCCGGCGATATGTCCTATATCCGTGGTGTACTCAGAAATGTACTCGAGTTGGCGCTGTTGTCGTGCGGACCACGGCTCAGCCACTTTGGACATGGAAAACGTGAGGGGTTTGTGGTCGACGAAGGCCGTAAACTGAATCGGAAATGGCGCACTTGCGCTCCCTAGGAGTCAGTTGACGGCTGAAAAACGCCAGCGGTTGCCAGGCGCCGTTAACATACTGTTCATGTACTGCGCCCACCGCGTAGTCTGACGCGTCGGTGGTAATGGCGACCAGGGCCCCAGGCGACGGGTGAGCCAACATGGCGGTGTCACCCAGGGCCGTCTTGGTGGCCGCGAAGGCGGTCGCCCTCTCGACTTGTCCTTCAGAGCCTCGTAACCGGCCGCATGATGTGGGCTGCCCGGGGGATGAACCGGTGATAAAACGTCACCATCCCAAGGAATTCCCTGAGTGCTCGGGCCGTCGGGGGCGGGGGAAAGCAGAAACGGCTTCCACCTTCGACGGGAGGGGGGCGGCCCCGCTCCTGTCGATGAGGTGTCCGAGGAAGTGTATGGAGGTCAACCCGAACTGGCACTTAGCCGGGTTGATGATTAGGCCGTGTTGACCAAGCCTCGTAAAGAGGCACAGGAGGTGCGCCAGGTGCTCCTTGGGCGAGGAGCTGGCAACGAGGATGTCGTCCAGGTAGACAAAAATAAACGTCAAATGTCAAGTCCATTAGCCTCTGAAAAAACTGTGCCGCGTTCTTAAGCCCGAACGGCATTCACAGGAATTCGAATAGTCCGAAGGGCGTGACCACCGCCGTCTTAGGGACGTCCGAGGGGTGTACTGGCACCTGGTGGTAACCACGTACCAGGTCCACCTTTTAAAAGACCAGCTTACCCGCCAGGTGCGCTGAGAAGTCCTGGATGTGGGGGACTGGGTAGCGGTCCGGTGTAGTAGCGTCGTTGAGGCGTCTGTAGTCGCCGCACGGTCTCCATCCGCCGTCGGCCTTAGGGACGATGTGCAGCGGCGAGGCCCAGGGACTGTCCGAGCGTCGGATAATCCCCAACCTCTCCATGTTGGTGAACTCTGACCTAGCAACTGCTAGTCTGTCAGGATTGAGCCGGCGGGCCCTAGCATACACGGGAGCTCCTTCAGGCTCGATGTGGTGCTCGACCCCATGTTTGGTGGTCGCGACAGAGAATGTAGGCTGTGTTAAGCTGGGAAACTCCTGTAGTAGGTGTTGGTACACGTCATCTTCTGCAAGCGAGCTGGCTAGCCCGCTGTATACCACTTCACCGCGTATGCATGTCAACAAAGAATATGTCCGGGCGTCTATTAGGCGGCCGTGTCTAACGTCCACGAGGAGCCTGTGTGCACAAAGGAAATCCGCCCGAGTAGTGGGAATGAAATGTCGGCTGTGACGAAGTCCCACATGAACCACTGGCCCCCAAAACACAGTTCCACGGTCCTCGTACCGTAGGTGCGGATAGGGTTATCGTTGGCGGTCGTCAGTCGCGGACCTCCATCACCGCCGGCGGTGTCCTCCACTGTCGCAGGTAGGACGCTCCTCTGCGCTCCGGTGTCGCAGAAAAATGTTCGACCAGAGAGTGTCTTTAATAAACAGTAGCCTGTTTGACGTACCTGCGCTCACGGCCACTACTGGGCGCAGGTGTTGGCGTTTCCCGCTCTGACAAAAGTACAAGGCGGGCGGCATTTTGTCGCTCTCGCGCCGAAACGTGCGTGGTAATAACACAGGCCTGTGTTATTGCCTCTTTCCATCCTCACCCCTTCCCCTCTGGGCGTGTGCGCTCGTGTCGGGGCTAGCACCTCTCGGGCTAAGTGTCGAGTGGCTAGGTAGAAGCGGTCTGCCTCTTCTGCCAAAGCACGGGGATCAGTAATCGCTGTATTTGCGAGTGCCGTCTGCACCTGTGGCGGCATGTGCCTGAGGAACAGCTCGATAAACAAGAAATTAGGCTGTTCGGCGCCCAGTAGGTTTAGCATCATCTCCATGTGCTCCGCAGGTTTGCTGTCCCCCAAGCCTCGTATAGCGAACAGGCGTCGGGCTCGCTCTGACTGCGACAGCCCGAACATTTTGAGAAGGTGCGTCTTAAACGCCTCATACTTATTCTGGGCAGGTGGAGCTGTAATGAACCCTACTGTCCTGCTGTCAAGGCTCGAGAAATATTTTGCGGCGTCCTAAACAATTCCATGCAGGGCGAATTGCGCCTCCGTTTGCGCAAACCACGCTGCTGCCGACTGCTCCCAAAACTCTGGCAGTCTCAGAAAAACGGCGTTGTTTGTCATGTTTGTCTCGGTCTCGGAAACTTCTTTGAGACTAACGTCGGGGTCACCAGTGTAGTGCTGAGAGATGGGAGTCGGAGGCGGTGTCTCGAAGCTGAACATAACTCCTTTAATATTCGTCAGTACAACAATATGTCAACGTACGTTACTTGATAGATAGAATGAATGCCGGTGGTAGGAAGTGCCACCGGGTATAACGTTCGGGGGAAACCAATGTTCCCAACAACAGTTCTGTGTGAATTATGTACAATCACTACACTACATTCGTTAATGGGCATAGCTAGTTATTATAAATGAGATATTACTCATTCAACCTTGGTGTCTGGGACATACTGTTTATGCACAGCCTGGGACAGGGTAGAACAAACACCTGTTCACAATAGCCAGAAAACATAATATTGGTCAAAACAATTGGCATCATATTCCTACAGTATGACTGAGCGTAACATCAAAACAGGTTTCAAAACAACATTCAGATGGTCGGGATAGACCAAGGGGAACTAAGCTCATAGGGTAAAACCATGGGTGAAGGTTTGACCAATCAGGAAAAGATTGGTGACTGGGCGTCACCCCTTAACACTTTGAGTGCCAGCGACGTGTAATGTCGTCTTTTCATGCCCCCCGTTGAGTGACGACGTGAATTGTCGCTTGATTTTTTTTCCCCGTTTGAATTCATATTTCATCAACCGAGTCTCCCGTTGGTACAGCAGCCCCTCTAGGAGCTCAGATGGGAAAATACCGCCCCCTATCGTCTATCCCTGTGTAACTGCAGGCCATTCGATTATACTGGTGGATCTGTGGAGGGGGAGCCAACTGGCTCCATTATGCTGGCGAGGGATCTGATGAACATGGAAGTGATCGCGAGTTGGAAAGCAGCCTGGAATATATATTTACAGCAGCCAATAATCAATCAATAAATGCGATCGATATTTGGAATGGCGATCAGGAATTGGAATAATCTTTTTGGAGAACATCTGATCTAAGGTAAGGAGTCTATGTTACCAGTTTTAGGATAATCAGAGCTGTATTCACTGAGATAACAGCGTGTCCCGTATGTGTATATGTGTGTGTGTGTGCGTGTGTGTGATGTTGAGGAAATGAGGTAATCGATTTCTCAGCTCGCTTCTATAGCGTGCATAAGTACACATATACTATCGATAATCTAGCGTTTATTTGAAAACGATTCATAAATAGGCCGACAAATGACAACGTGTCTAGTGTATTCGAGAATATTCCAATAAATGCCGTTTATGAGGGAATCTTTCTATTTTCCGGAAATTTTCTAGAAAACGATTTTTCAAAATGCTATAAAAAGGATATGAACCGATTAAAAAACAATCCGTTTCGACAATGTTGACTGCAAACAAGTCAGTAATAAATAAGTAAATAAGTAAATAATAAGTAATAAATAAATAAGTAATAAATATGTAATAAGTAATAAATAAATAATAAATAAATAAGTAATAAATAAGTAATAAATAAGTAAATAATAAGTAATAAGTAATAAGTAGTAATAAGTAATAAGTAAATAAGTAAATAAGCGACGGGCAGATTAGACACATAATTTAAAACATAGATTATGCGTTTTTAACGCTAACATTGAAGTGGATGATGGCACGCAAGGAGGTTCCGGGGCACCAAGCTCCGGCATTGAAAGTGTTAAAGGGGCGACGCGCAGCTCAGAACACCTGCGTGTGTGTCTTGTCTCGTTTGCCTTGTAAAGCTTTGTGTTTTAAACAGGTGCGGCTGACTGATTATGGTGATTTGTGCATCGCCCTCCCTGCCACAGGCAATTTTATATATATTTCTTTTACAAAATAATGATGATATGATAAACATAATAATCATTTTTAAAATCCTGCCTCTGAATATCATAGTCCAATCAGCCGCAGCATCTAATTTTGTTCTGGAATGAATCTCAGAATCACTGTCTGACACTCCATGGGTGACTTCTCTCTGGCTGCCGATCGCTCCTCAGTCCTCTCGTTCATCATGTGTTGGCTTTTTTTATTTATTTTTTTACATCACAACCTCCAATGCATTTCTATGGGTTGTTTTAGTGCAAGCCCTCTGGCTGAGCGTGTGGATTTCGTTTGACATCACGTCCAGAATCACGGCAACCAGGAAATAACTAATGCTAATAGTTGTTGACTTTGTTGTTGAAATTGATAATAATCACAAGATACATTCAGTGCTGGATCCAACTAAATGGATTTATGAATGGAAAGTTCAAGCCCGGACCACAAAGCTTCTGGAAGGGTTAGTGTGGCTCTTCCAATGCGATGTTCTACCGGCAGCAAAAAAAAGAGTCTCAGCCTCTGCGTTATGATATTATGATATGAAAATGTAATTGTAGTGCTGTCAGACCCGCATACGGGTTGTCTTTTCCCTTTATTTTCTTCTCTGAGTGCTTCGTTTACATTCAAATTCAATTACGTTCAAATCACAAAGATTTTCTTCTGGGGGACAATGCCCACACACCCCTACAGGGGTTTGGTTTACAAACATGTCACCTTTTTCATCTCTTATCAGTTTGCAGGTCTGGTTACTGAAACTGAGTGAATATGGCACAGCCCCACCTAGAATATTTTTCACCAGCCGCCACTGTGTTTAACCCTTGTCGCTGTCTAACCAGACGTCTGTCTTTTTTATTTGTGTTACCTATAGCAAACTCTACCTGTTCTTCACTGTCAAACTCATTTTATTTACTTATTTTACCTGAGCAAACCTAAATTTGATTTATACATTAAACAAAAAATATCGTGTCGAATCGATCTGTGACCGAACAGAAAAATGTAACCGAACGTTTAGCTACGACAGCGTTTACCGTCTTCTCCATGAGTCAGACAAGAAGATACCAATTTACTCTACTGTGCATTCAGTAGAAAGCTATCTGGCTGCCGGCTCGCCTAGCTTAGCACAAATTAATGGAAGTGGATGTACTGTACGGCCTAGCCATTTGCCAAAAACACGTCTCTGTCAGTTCTAAGCTAGGCTATAGTTGATCGGCTTCCATTAATTTGTGCTAAGCTATTCCATTAAATCAATTTATTGATTGATTATTTAGGAATTGTTTACCCAGGTAAGATGGCTGCATTTCTTTTTATCCCACTCTATCAACAGCAATGTCTCCTCTATAGTTGTACCTCTATGTCCGTAGCCATTGTTACATCATCATACGAATGTTAATATCTCAAAATTCTAATCACACAGTGATTTCACACACCTCAAAGGCCATCGGTAGCTACATTAAAAGTAAAATGATTGATAACAGTGATATGTTAACCTGTTAAGCTGTAGGTCCCCCAAGCTGTCACTCATCATAAATAGATCAATACAGTTCATATTAATTAACACATTGGGCGCCAGCCATTACCCTTATCCTTGTGGCTAATGCGCCAGGTTTCCATAGCCTACTTTCACTGTGCGTCACCATGTTTGGAGAGCTATATCTATATTCTATATTATAGCTATGGAGACAATACTATGGTCATTTGACAGTCACTTTCTTCCGTCGAACATGCAAAAAAGAGATAATTATTTTCATGTATACGTTCGCGCGTTATCCCGTGGTGAATATTGTATAGTTTAGGAGTGATCCGGGCTAATTCCTGAAAAGCTGAGTTATAGGGCGCTACGTGAATTCTGCTATAAGCGTTTCTTGCCTGGACACACTACTATTTCCAAATCAAATGTATATAATAATTGTTACGGATAGTGTTGTCTGAGGACCCAATTGCAGAACAGAACGAGGAGAGAACAGGCAGACGAGACGTGGAGCCAAAGGTGAATTATATCAAAAATGTCTTTACTTCAAAAAGAGGGCAGCAACAAAGATATTCACAAAAATACTTCCAAGGCAGCAGCAAAATACAAAACAAAGAATAGCACAGCTGAAGACTGGCAGAGGGCAAAAACACAAAACAAAGTTACTGCAGGGAAACTTACTATGAACAGGAGAACAAGGACGTGGATAACAAACATGGAACCGAAACATCAAAAAAAGATCTCAAAACAATGAACCGACACTGGAGTACAGGAAGCACACAGCAGATATAGCCAGACTAATTAAGACATGGGACACAGGAGGGCTAATTACCAACGAGGCACACATGGGGAGAGAACCAAGTCCAAACACTCTGGGGAAATAAACAAGGAAGCACACAGAATTAAACACACAAGAAAAGACTGAACACTAGACAGAGTAAACAACCACCATACAAGGAACTAATAAAACAATTAACAAGGGAACAAGACTAAAGATAACACAATACAAGACTAAAACACATGGGAGACAACACAAAAGCCACGAATAAAAGTCTGTGCAAAGGTGGGGGCTGTTGAGGAGTAGAGGAAAGTCTGTGCAAAGGTGGGGGCTGTTGAGGAGTAGAGGAAAGTCTGTGCAAGGGTGGGGGCTGTTGAGGAGGATGGACAGGGGAAAAAGGTCCAGGGACAGGCGGACCCTCACAATAATAATAATAATAATAATAATAATAATAATAATAATAATAATAATAATAATAATAATAATAATAATAATAATAATAATAATAATAATAATAATAATAATAATAATAATAATAATAATAATAATAATAATAATAATAATAATGATAATAATAATAATAATAATAATAATAATAATAATAATAATAATAATAATAATAATAATAATACATTCGATTTATAATGCACTCTATATCTGGAAACCAAGTCGCAGAGTGCTACAGAGTAAAACAGACTTTAAAAACATAGGCAATTAAAGAAACAAGACATAAAAACATAAAAAAGGGATAAAACACACAAGACATGTAAAAAGGTTAAAACTAATGGAAGGCTTTCGTGAAGAGGTATGTTTTAAGTTCTCTTTTAAAGGAAGCAGTGGTCTGTGGTGCTCTGAGGTAGTCAGGGAGGGCATTCCATAGGCGAGGAGCAGCCGAGCAGAAGGCCCGGTCGCCCATGGTGCAGAGCTTGGTCCTGGGAGGAAGGAGGCGGTTTGTGTTGGCGGAGCGAAGGTTACAGGTGGAGGGTTCTGGGGTGAGGAGATCTTTGAGGTAGGGGGGAGCATTTCCGTGGATGCATTGATGGGTCAGAAGTAGGGATGTCCGATATTATCGGCCTACCGATATTATCGGCCGATATCGGCATTAAAATGTGATATTGGAAAATATCGGTATCGGTTTTCAAAAAAATATATATATAATTTTATTTTTTTACATTTCTAGAACCTTTATTTACCCAGGCAAGCAAGTAAGAACAAATTCAGATTTTATTTATTGTCAAAAGTATGCATAATGTTGTGTTAATTCCACAACAAGAGATATGTAATGTTAATTACCTGAAATTATTCCGTTTTTTGGGGGGGAAACCCTGCATATATCGGTATCGGTTGATATCGGTATCGGAAATTAAGAGTTGGACAATATCGGTATATCGGTATCGGTAAAAAAGCCAATATCAAGCATCCCTAGTCAGAAGGGATATTTTGTATTCAGTCCGGGTGGTGATGGGGAGCCAGTGAAGTGAGTGGAGGATGGATGTGATGTGGTCGTACTTACGCACTCTCATCAGGATCCTAGCAGCGCTGTTCTGGATGTATTGGAGCCTCTGGAGACTCTTGCTAGGAATCCTGATGAGAAGTGCGTTACAGTAATCCAGCCTGGAGGAGACAAAGGCATGGACCAGTTTTTCAGCATCTGGGGGGGTGAGTGTGGAACGGATTTTTGAAATGTTCCTGAGGTGGAAAAAGGAGATTTTGCAAATGTGTTTGATGTGGGTCTCGAAATTTAGGTGGGGGTAAATTTTTACACCAAGGTTGGTGACGGTGGATGAGACGGGAAGGTCATGGCCTGAGAAGGAGATGCTGGTGATGGGGGAATGTTGGATCTGGTGGGGGGGTACCAATGAGGATGGCTTCTGTTTTTGAGCTGTTGTAGGAAGTTTGATTTCATCCACGACGATATATAATAGGTATTATGTTTCATCATGAATGCATGAAAGGAGGGGGGGGGGGGTCGTTTTTTGATGCTTTGATCGCCAGTAACGTCATTAGTTTTGAACACCACACACGCTGATCAGCTGGATCGATATGAAATCATTGTAGGATCAAGGTGGAATTGACGTCAGATAGTCCATACCTTTGATCGGGGTTATTCCAAAAAGAATATTCCAATTGTCTGATCGCGATTTCCAGTATTGATGTCCATTTGGTCCCGGACATAATTTGGCACAATTTATGGATAGAGTATGCTAGATGCGTTTCGAAGTGGTCGGATGAAGCGATTTACTTGGCTCTGTCTAAATTCTGCGCCTGAAGGGGTTTAGATGTAACACACAGTGAGAAATAAGGTTTCAAAGGGTGGGCGATACTGCCACCTAGCAGGATGCGGCCAGTATTGCACTTTGGGGATCTCAGAATGATTTCCTATGGGGACACCAAGCTCTGTGAACCTGTAATGAATAAAAATATTGAATAAAAGAAAAAAACGACCAAAACCAAAGAAATCTCCGGTCTGGCGCTCAACCGCTGGCGAATTAACCCGAGATATCTCGGGTCTGGCGCCGAATTTGTTAATGATGTGTTTTCTTTTCTTTTTCAAATGTAGCCAAGAGTAAAGACCCTAACCATATCGAAACAGAAGTCAAAGTGTATATATTCAGCACTACGTTTGTTTACCAATGATTTTAAGTGTTTTAAGTGAAATATGAGTTTAAATTATTCTCTGTGCATTCCATAGGAAACTGGTGGATATAGACGCAGGGAAGTAATGCCACCATTTTGTTTGTAGTCCTAAGAGAGAAGGAGACCCAGGGCTTTCGATTTTCAAAGAACTACACTACCTTGCTATGCCAGATGCTGTCAAACGTGTGATTTCTTTCACCATCAATGTTAATATGGTGTTATTCAGATGTATTATCCTTTGGTTCATTACAATTTACTCAAGCTTAGTAACAGACACAAATATTTCTGACACTGGGAATACATTCCCTGAGGTCCATAGATGTCCCTAGATACCAAGAACATGCTAATTGACCTCGACCTTCCCGACGGGTTGGAGGCACTGGCCTCATGACATCTCCTTCATGGGCTACAAACTTAACACCACTCCCAGAACTGTCACTCTCCTCTCTCAAATATCATGCAGTATCTGTCTCTAATCCTTTCAATCTCACCATTGTTACACTCTATCGCCCTCCAGGTCTGCTCGATCACTTCCCAGATGAGTTGGATATGCTTCTAAGCTCTTTACCGGAAGATGGTACCCCCCTCCTTCTAATGGGCGACTTCAACCTGCCTGACTCATCTCAGTCGGACACAGTGGTCTCCCTCCTACAATCCTTTGACCTGACTCCCACTGCCATGCCTATCCGCTCTACCTTCGAGTGACACCTTCTCTGCTCTCCCCACAGAGATGGCAACCTCCCCCCTCCTCTCAGCCCTTGCAACCTCCTTCGACAAGCTCTGTCCCCTCGTTGAGAAACCTGCCCGCCGTTCCCCACCCAGTCCATGGCTGACGGATGCAGTGAGAGAACAAAGACAGGTCCTGAGATTGGCTGAGAGGAAGTATAGAAAGTCACGCCTCACTGCTGACATCGACACATATCACAACCTCTTGTTAACATTCTCCAAAACCATTACTAATGCCAAAGCTTCTTTCTTTCACCATAGGATCGAGGCCTCTGCCAAGAACCTTCGCAAACTGCATGCTACCATGTCCTCCCTCCTCACTCCCCCCCCCCCCCCTCCCCCTCATCTTTCTCTGCCGAAGACTTTGCGATCTTCTTTGAGGAAAAAGTGGAGAACATCCACAGCTCCATCTCCCAACCCCCACCCATTCCAAATACTAAATCGAGAACCTCATCCTTCATCTTTCTCTCCCATTACAGAAGCCGAGGCCCTGACACTGGTAATGTAGAACCGTCCAACTACATGCCAGCTGGACCACTGGACCAGTTACCCTCCTCACTCCTCCAGACCATAGCACCAGACATCCTCCCATTCCTAACTGCAACCATCAACTCCTACCTCAACTCGGGGGTGGTCCCCACCTCCCTAAAACAAGCCAGAGTCACACCGCTCATAAAAAAAAAACCTGAACCCCACTGTCATAGACAACTATCGTCCTGTCTCTCTTCTCTCCTTCCTTTCTAAAACACTTGAACGTGCTGTATCCAACCAACTTACTGCTTATCTCTTACAGAATGACCTCCTAGACCCTAATCAGTCAGGCTTCCGGACTGACCACTCCACAGAAACTGCCCTCATTGCGGTCACATAGGCACTTCACTTAGCAAAAGCGAAAGGCCTCTCCTCTGTCCTGATTCTCCTAGATCTATCTGCAGCCTTCGACACAGTCAACCATCAGATCCTCCTCGCGGCCCTCGCAGGAATGGGAGTGGCTGGCTCTGCGCTGGCATGGCTGACATCATACCTCAATGACCGCTCCTACCAAGTGTCATGGAGATCAGATATCCATGTCTCTGAGCGGATCTCAGCCTGTCTGTCCAACCTCTCCTCCTGGATGATGACCAACCACCTCAAACTGAACCTAAGCAAAACAGAATTGCTCCATCTACCGACCAAATCCTCCCCCCTGACGACCTTTCCATCACAGTCGAGAATGCAGCTGTGACCGCGTCCCCGACCGCCAAGAACCTTGGTGTTGTCCTCGACGACCAGTTGAACTTCTCCGCTCACATCGCAGCGACAACCAGAACCTACAGATTCCTCCTGAGCAACATCAGAAGGATCTGCCCCTTCCTGATAAAAGAAGTCACCCAACTCCTCATCCAATCAACAGTCATCTCCCGCCTCGACTACTGCAACGCACTGCTTGCTGGCCTCCCGGCCACTGCCACCAAGCCTCTTTAACTCATTCAGAACGCAGCGGCCCGCCTGATCTCAAACCTACCGAAGTCGGCCTATGTCACCCGACTTCTTAGGGACCTGCACTGGCTCCCCATTGCTGCACGAATCCGCTTCAAGGCCCTCGACCTGGTATACCGTGTGGCAAAGGGAACCGCTCCCGCCTACCTCCGGTTAATGGTCTCTAACTACACACCCTCAAGACCCCTACGCTCTGCATCTTCTGGCCGTCTCAGACCCACTCCTATTCGAGCTCCGGGAGGGTCATCAAGGAGAACCTGCCTTTTCTCAGTCCTTGCCCCATAATGGTGGAATGAACTACCCACCCCAGTTAGGACAGCCGAAACCAGTCCAATCTTTCGCCGTCGACTAAAGACACACTTCTTCAACCATTATCTGAAATGAAAAAAAGAAATCTAACCCTAACTAACCTTACTGTCATGCACTTGTCCTAATAAACTAACCTACACTGTAGCACTCAACACTTTGATGTACATTGTTACTCAGCTGATAGAGTTGTTCCCTTCCTGATGACTTGTCGTACAGAACTTGTAAGTCGCTTTGGATAAAAGCGTCAGCTAAATGACTAAATGTAAATGTGAATGGAGCAATCTTCCATTTACTTGGGTATGTACTTTTAGGCGGATTTTCAGAAAATATGGCTTAGAGTTTAATTATTCTGATTGAGCCTTTAGTTACAGAGAAAGAATACCCTAAAATAGGCTACTTAATAATGCAATGGAAATGTGATCACAAAGGTGTTATTTTTGTAGCATAAAAAAAACAAGTCTAGGCACTTATGCAGGTTTGCGCATTAAAATGCTATTCATTTGAGCGATAAGATATTAAAAAAGGCACCTACATGTCTCAACGTATGCCTTCATTACCTGACCTCATCACATATTGCACATGACTTTAGTGAACCGCCATGCCCAGTCCCATAATAATATGGTAGTTCAGGTTGCCTATATCCACATGGCACATCGCAATCCCTCAACCTTTTTTGGTTGATTGTCTTTTTTGCCTTGTGACCAATTTTTTTTTTTTAACAATATTACTTAATTTCCGAAAGCTCTGTTTCATATAGACCTATGACCTAAATGTAAAAAAAATTTAGGTATCCTGCTCACATATGTTAAATTGCAGCAGCTTTCAAATATGTTTAAACATGTTCTAAGTTAAACATAAGCCTACTGTATGCAAGCATGTTATAATGATGCAATAATATAGGGAATAGCCTCATGTGCAAGAAGAATAGTGTTGTAAGCACTATTGATGCTGTTTCCTTACTGGCATATTTTATTGTTACATTAAAAAACTAACTAATATGTTCTAAATAGTCCTATGCTTAGTGCATATTTACTTTCTTTCACCAATCTACGGTATTCTATTTATGAATGTCTGTGTTTGTAAGATAAGATAAGATAAGATAAGATGATCCTTTATTAATCTCCTTGGGGAAATGCGGGTGTCAAAGCAGCATGGGGGGGGGGATACAGAGCTTCACATTCCTATACAGTCCAGTATCTATATACACTATAGATACAATATAAAATATCAATACAAATACAATACAATATAATATAAAAACGTACAATTGTCCCATTGTCTGTGTAACATGATCCAGGAGTCACAAGGAGACTTGTAAAATATACTGTATTGACTGTCATTACATCAGTACTGTCATTTGACCTCTGGACGGTAGAGGTCTGCATATAGAAATGCATTGCTTGAAATTGAACACTGAGTCACTTTTAATCATCAATTAAAATGTACTCAGTGATATGAGTTTTATGAACTGGCCTATATTTAACGCCTTTGTATTACCTTTGGTCTGTTGAGCAGATGTAGCTGTTCATACATCCTCTAGAGGGCGATAAACACTTAAAAACAAGTACCAGAATGTGACAACGGCACGCACAACATTAATAATCATAATAATAATACCAAAGTCACTATCAGTCTCTTTTTGGTCACATAAATGTACTATTATTACAAGAAATGATCTTTTCATTGAGCTATTAGGTCAAGTTAGCTATATAATTCTGGTATGATTATAGCTTATTTCAAGCACAATAAAGGTAGGCTTTAATAGATTGTATTTGTTGGTGGTGGATTTATAAATAGATTTGTAACATTCTCAGATTAAGATGTTCCAATGCAAGTCCTATTCAAACACTGGTATAAAAGACCATGAAACAGGAGAGCTTTTTGAAATGAATAGTTGTAACGAAAAAGGTTTTCTCTGGGAGGGGGTATGAATATTTCTTGAAGGAATGAGGGGAAAAAACAAGGTACTCGACTTATAGTGGAAAAAAGATAAAATACCTTTATTTCATTTGCGTTGTTCTGAACACCATCAAGTTTGCAGAAGACACAATGGTGGTGTGCCTACCGGGAGGAGGTCCAGCACCTGGCGGCGTGGGGCACCGACAACAACCTGCAGGCCCTCAACACCAAGAAAACCAAGGAGCTCATCGTGGACTTCAGGAAGACTAGAGGCTCTATTACCCATACTGTACGAACTTTGAATGAATGAATGAATGAATGAATGAATGAATGAATGAATGAATGAATGAATGAATTAATGAATGAATGAATGAATGAAAACTTTATTTAACAGATTGCAGAATGGGTACAATACAGTACGGCTCAATACACACAATTGTTAAGGAGATGCAGACCTGAGAAAGACGTTTGTCTTGTTTCCATCAGGGTCCCCCATTTTCAATTCATATAGACATTTATGACATACACAACATACATGACATATAGGTATTTAGTACTGATACATTTGTGACATAAACGGTATTCAAATATACAGTACTGTTACCCCTAGATCCTGACAGAGTATATACATATGATGGGGATGGGACTGTACATTAGGAGGGGGTGGGTGGGTGGGAGAGAAATATACATACGGCGGGGAGGGAATATATACATGCGGTGGGGAGGAGACTGTCTATTAGGAGGTGGTGGGGGTTTTGGGCATTTACAGTGGCCAGTTTCGAATTGCAGCCTCCTGTAGGTGCTCTTTTTTTTTTTTTTTACTTTATTTTTTAGCGTTTATCGCTTTCCTGGTCAAGCATGACCGACAGTTGCAGGGTGAAACGGGAGAGAGAGCAGGGGGAGACATTCGGCAAATGACGGCGGGTCCGGGAATCGAACTCGGAGTCAACCAGATCCGTGACGCAGCACGGAGTCCTGCGCGAGCGCGGTAACATGGTGTGCTAATGGAGCACCCCCTGTAGGTGCTCTTTAAGAGCGGTTTTGAATGTGGGTAGGGATTCACATTCCTTTACAGCTTTGGGTAGGGCGTTCCACATTGATGTGGCATAATTGCGAAACGTGTTTAGTCCCTTGTTTGAGCCGAATCTGGGTTTAACATGATTTGTTGAGCTTCCTCTGGTGTAGTGGTTGTGGTATTCACTGACCTTTGGGAAGTATTTTGACATGTACATGGGTACCTTAGTCGTATAGTATATCTTGTAGACCAGGCCCATTGCAAGTTGCTGTACTCTGTCGTCTACTCTAAGCCATCCTAGGTTGTCAAAGTGGGCAGGGGTGAGGTTGGTTCTGGGGGTAAGGTCAAGTAGTAGTCTGACCAGTTTGTTTTGTGATGTTTGTAATCTTGTTTTAAGCGCCTTTGAGGTGCTTTGGTACCATGAGGTGCACGCATAGTCGTAGTACCCTTGAATGAGTGCTCCTGCCAGAGTCTTCAGGGTATTCTTGTTTACCAGAGAGGAGATCCGGTACAAGAATCTAGTTCGTTGGTTGACTTTTTTTTATTACATTGGATGCCATTTTGTCACAGGAAAGATTTGCCTCTAGGATGGAACCCAGGTAGGTAATTTCATCTTTCCTTGTGACAGTATTGTCACCCACTGTAACTGAGAAGCCGTCGGTCTTGCTGAGTTTGTTATTTGAACCGAAGAGAATGGACTCTGTTTTGCCCATGTGTAATGATAGTTTGTTATCAGCGAGCCATATGCAGATTTTGCCTAGTTCCGAGCTGAGGGTTTTTTCAACCTGCAACTTGTTCTTGTCAGAGACCAGCAGGGCTGAGTCGTCCGCAAACAGGAACAAGTTGCAGTCACAGGCTGACGACATGTAATTTGCATAAATTAGGAAGAGTAGCGGTCCTAGTATGCTTCCTTGTGGAACACCACAGCTCACTGTGAGGGGGGGGGGATATAGTACTGTTTACCTCTACCATCTGTTCTCTCCCCTCCAGGTAGGATTGCATCCAGCTCACTGATAAACTATCAAAACCAATTGCTTTTAGCTTGTCAATCAGAATGGAGTGATTGACAGTGTCGAAGGCCTTTTGTAGGTCCAGCATGACCATGCCGCAGTATTTGCCCGCGTCCACCTCTTGTTTGATGTGGTCATTCAAATAGAGGAGGCATGTGTCAGTGGAGTGGGACGTTCTGAAGCCAGATTGGAATTCGTAGATTAGATTTTTTTCCACCAGGTACTTTTCGACCTGTTCGTAGACTATTTTCTCCATGACTTTCGAAATGGAGGTAAGAATAGAAACAGGGTGGTAGTTGCCTGGGTCTAATTTGCTGCCCTTTTTGTGCAGAGGGGTCACTCTCGCAATTTTGAAGTCCTTGGGGACGTGTCCCTGTTTTATAGAGAGGTTTATTATGTGTGTGATGACTGGGGTGATGGCGGCTGCTGAGTCTCTGAGGAATTTGGAGGGGATGTTGTCATGGCCAGTGGCCTTGTTAGGTTGGAGGGCGCTCAATTTTTTTAGTACCTCATCGGTTGTTACCATTTCAAGTTTGAAGTCGTCTTTGTGGACCCCTAGGTTTTTGTAGTATGCTACTATGTGTTCTACCCCATAATGCCCTGAGTGGGAGGGTAGTTTGTTTACCAGTGTTGTGGCTGTTTGTGAAGAAGATGTTTAAGTAATTGGCTACATCCAGCTTGTCTGTGATGAGCGTGTTGTCCGTCTTTATGTTTATGTTTGAGAATCTGGTTTTAAGTTTTTTACTGCAGCCTAGTTGATTATTGAGTAATTTCCAAAGTTTGCAGGGTTTGTTTTTGTTTTCCTCAGTTTTGTCGATGATGAAATTTCTTTTTGCGGTTTTGATCATGGTGTTTACGTCATTTCTTAGTCTGTTTCTTTGAATTTTTTGTTCAACCACGTGGGCTTGGAGTTCACTGTTTGAGCTTTTGGAAAGCTTTGAACTCTGTTGCCTTTATAGCATGTACAATAGTGCTGTATATACCGTATATATATTTATATTAACCGCATATCCATATCTATCTGAATATACATATAATTATTCCATATACCTACTTATGTAACCCATATAACTCTGTATGATAGCATGTCAATAATGCTGTATATTCTGTAAATATATATGTATTCTTCTAACCATATATATATATATTTTATAACCATGTTCTGTATATAAAAACTTGCCAATTCACTATAAGTCGAGTGACATGGTTTTTTCCTCATTACTCCAGTGGTGTGTTGGAAGTTTTGAATGTTTCAACATGAGTGCTTTACTCATCCAAATTCAATAGGCATAGGCACAGGGATTTATTGAGTCCTAAAGTTTAGAAATCCACTGAACTAGAGGCATGTGTACAATACTACTAGTTCAGATCTTCGACATTCCTCACTGATCTAATGCAGAACTGTCTGTGAGCTTCACACACATCCCCCATGGCTGGAATTCTTGCATGCCATTCAGCTGGAAAATGATACGGGCACGGAGGCTTCAGTTTAAAGCTGCCTGCCCAGGGCTAGTCAACTGAACAAGAGGAATCTGAAAAAATAATCAGCATAGATCGGAAAGAAAAAAAACGTGGGAGTGAGCCATCTATTCTCTTACCATTTTATTGCAGTGAAAAGATTTGAGTGACAGCCGTATGCCGCTCCATTATGAACACACTTGGATGTTTGCAGCAGAACATGAGCAGACAGGAGTTCTAGAACACTTCCATGGACACAAACACAAAGTGTTGGAGATGTAGGTCATGGCTGTTTTTTTTTAATCAAAAGCTTTCACTCATTGGTTATTTTATTAGTGCATAGCAGTGCCTTCACTAACAGAAGCCAAACAGACATCATATACCCCTCTTTCACAGAACATTTGCTTTTGGGTAAGTGTAGTGTACCAATAATGTGTGTTAAAGGAACACGCCAACTTTTTGGGAAATTAGCTTATTTGCCATCTACCCTGGAGTAGATACATACCCTTTTCTTCTCTGTGCATGCATTAGGCTTAGGGAACAGCCGCACCGTTAGCCTAGCTTAGCGTCATTCACTGGAAGTAGGTGTGCCAGTGTAGCCTAGTTCCTAACAGTCA
Source organism: Notolepis coatsorum (assembly GCF_963971535.1). Taxonomy (NCBI): domain Eukaryota; kingdom Metazoa; phylum Chordata; class Actinopteri; order Aulopiformes; family Paralepididae; genus Notolepis; species Notolepis coatsorum. Next base: position 92,650,350 of record NC_140172.1, on the reverse strand, counting down.
CGAAATACACTTCAAGTAGTATAATCTGCTTAGAAAACGAAAATGTCTAATAATTATAATTTTTTTTACGTGGTAAATACACAGGTCACAACATGATTACAGGAAGGTTTTAGAGTTGTATTTGGAGTGACTGTTGGCACACCTACTTGGGATTAAAGCAAAAATAAATCTCCTGACTGAAATGTTTTCAGGCCAAGTCATAGTCTTATTTTAACATCCACTGTATTTTTTTTTAATAGCGTTAGCGTTTTAAGGGAGCCTACTTGTTTCGGTTTCGTCGATAATACAATGTACAGTTACCCCCCCCCCCCCCCCCCCCCCCCCGCCTTCCCAAACTTCCATTCCTCTCGAAACTTTATTTTGTTGGGTGGTGCCGCTCATCCTTTTCGTCTGAGAACACTGCGGTGGGTTTTCTTTTTAGTGGCCGGCTTACTCCTTCCATTAACGTTATTATGCTAATGTTAGCTAATCGGTATAGCAGGTGTGCGTAACGTTAGTGCAAGCAGGTGGTGGATGTGACGTCAGTAAACAAGGAGAGAATTGACGCGCGAGGGCTGCAAAAAGGCGACTGTCATAAGACTCGTGTTTTCTGACATGCGTTTCTACTAGTGTTGTCACGATACTGGAATTTCAAATTTCGATACGATACCTTGAAAAGTATCGATATTCGATACCATTTTCGATACCACGGGGAAAAAGGTTCAATATTAAAATGTACAAACAAATTTCTTTTATTTATTTAATTTTTTTATTAATTTTGCTTTTGTTGCTGGTTGATTCTCCTCAGCTTCTCTCTGGTACTATAAGAGAAGCTAAATATAACACTTTTAAAACCCTTTGTTTATCTTTAGATCACACATTTAACAATAACTGTTCATCTCACTTCAATCATTTTTATTGCAGAACATGGTATTTTCTCAAGCAGACAGATGTAAACACTGTAATCTGTGTTGCATGTGCCTGACAAACTGAACTGTTTGTATTACAGTCATATTCCGACTTAACTGAATGCACATGTGTGTGTGTGTGTGTGTGTGTGTGTGTGTGTGTGTGTGTGTGTGTGTGTGTGTGTGTGTGTGTGTGTGGACTACTGTACTATTACAGGTATTGAAATGAACAATGCAACTTCCTTATACAAAAAAATATATATACAATTTTTAAATATCGATATTTCGGGAAATGAGTATTGAAACCGTTTTAAATATTCAGAATCGATATGTATCGATTTTTCGATATTTTTGACAACACTAGTTTCTACTATTAAGTATTATTACATTTTCATATAACAGGCTGACGGACTCTGGTAGAGTTGTCGCGCCTCCGCTAACCCTTCAATAAGATTTGTGGTCCGGGCATAAATGTGTCCATAAATCCATTTATTTCGATCCAACAGTCTGAATGTATCTTGCGATTATTATACATTTCTCTCGAGTTGCTGCGTGCATCCTGCCATTATTGCTTGCCATGACTCTGCTTGGCGCAGCCGCGGTAGGGGAAAAAAAAGCCATTTTTCATGATATTTGACGCCTCCGATTGGCTCAATTTAGTTTCAATCTGTATGCATCTACAAATCATATTATACCAGGTAGCCAATTGACGGGAAATCCGTCAGACTCCGAATCAAATTGACGGAACTCCGAATCCAATTGACGGAATTCCGTCTCAAGATGGAACGCTTTAATGCCTGAGTGAATGACGCTAAGTTCGGCTAACGGTGCGGCTGTTCCCTAAGCCTAATGCATGCACAGAGAAGAAAAGGGTATGTATCTGCTTGTCTAACTCCAGGGTAGATGGCAAATAAGCAAATTTTCCAAAAGGTTGGCGTGTTCCTTTAAGGTTTGCAAAAGTCCTTTGACTTTAAACATTAAAATAACAAAGTGTAAAAAAAACAAATCCTTTTTATCATTAAAACAATCGCACAATCCCACATTCCCACACAATATTAAGATTTTGGGTGGAGGTTAAACAGAAAGCACAACAAAACTTGGCCCAAATTAGCATCAACTTTTACTACATGTATAGCTGCATTAATGGCCACCGCAGAAAGTATTTTTGTATTGGAATGATATTGCTGATACAAATATCACACAAACCCTCCCGTATATTTCAACTAAACTGGAAGGAGTAAACAGGAAAAAAAGAGAACTGCATATTCTACATTTAAGGCAATAACCTGGGAGATCATACTTAATATAAGTATTCAGTCCATACGGTGATCAGCCATTACATACAGCATCAAACATGCCACATGGTCGAAATCACTCAAAAGGTGTATTTGGTGTTTTTAAGACGCTTTGCTCACGGCGACAAGAGGACAAAATACACAAAAACAAACACCTCTAGAGCCATGCATTCTTAACAGACGTTGGCATGTTGATGATTTAACTCATGATGCATCAAATATACAATGAATTCCCCTCCTGTCTTCTCACACTCCAACACACACACACTCCCACACACACTGTCACACAAGACAAGAGGTTATAACTCATCTCTCATCTTATCACCCTTGGGCCGGACCATCCTACCGATGAAGAGGATGGACTTGGTCTTCTGGTCCTTCACCAGGAAGATGAAAGGGTGGTCGGCATAGAAGAGCTTGGGGTCTTTCAACTTGTCCGTCCCCAAGACGCTGGTGTCCATGGGGTTCCCGTCGGTGTCCCACTCCAAGGCGGAGGCGTGGAACATGTTGGACAAGTACAGGTCCTTCTTTCCCGAGATTTTAGACAAGTCAGCCTTGGCTTTGTCCACAACCTCGGTCAGACCCAACTCGCCAAGATGTTTCTAGGAGGAGAGAGAGTGAGAGAGAGAGAGAGAGAGAGAGAGAGAGAGAGAGAGAGAGAGAGAGAGAGAGAGAGAGAGAGAGAGAGAGAGAGAGAGAGAGAGAGATGGTGTGATATAATCCAGTTGGACGTAGGAGTAACAGTAATTGTTAATTGCTACACAGTGGTGGTGAAGGAGGCAATTTACATCCTACATTGCAAAGTGCTTTGACTCAGCGCTATATACTGTAAATACAATGATCATTCATCATTCATTCATTAAATCACTTACCGATGGTGTTGGTAACCCCTGGATCAATCAACTCTTTCTATTATTCTAACTAATTAGGAGGGACATGAATTGTCATTAGTCAGGGTTCCCAGACATTGCAAAATGAAATTCAAGGACTTTTCCAAGCACTATTTTTTAAATGGATACAAGGCATTTATTTTTATAGAAAATAAATCGGCTTTATGGCTTAAAACCAATTTCCGACAATTAATTACACTTTAAATTAAAAAAATATACATTTCTTGATTTAGAACAATTTTATCATGGATGAACAAAACTTTCAATGCGAATGGTTGAGGAAGGAGGAAGCACCTTGTTAAACAATGGGCTGTTTTCAAGGAATTCCAGGCATTGACTTTTTTTTGTCAAAGATCAAGCACTTTAACACTTTCAGTGCCACCAGGTGGCGCCAGAGTTAGTGCTTGAATGCCACCATTCACTTTAATGTTAACGTTAATATCGCCTAATCTATGTTTTAAATTATGGCTATGTGTCTAATCTGCCCGTCGCTTATCAAAGAATCATTTTCCAGTCAGTGCTGTAAAGGCAGATTGGTTTTTTATCGCTTCATTTCCGTTTGAGAGCATTTTGAAAAGCACCCGTTTTGAAGTAAAAAACAGCCCATTCTGGGCCATTCTGTGATAATCGTCTTTTACTGGAATATTCCAGCACGCCCATTCGAGCCGCGCGCTGATAATAGGCGTGTTCATTTCCTCATGGATTTTACAGTAAAACCGATAGAGGACATTTCACAAAACAGCTTATATCTTCATCAAAATGAGTCTGATTATCCTAACACTGATAACATAGATTCCTTACCTGACATCAGATGGTATCCAACTGGTATATTCCAATTCCTGATCACCATTCGAAAAAATCGATAAGTGTATAGATCTAACGTGTATACAGTAGAACTCATGATCCACGGCGCTCAGAGGATCCATAATGAACTCTAGTAACCCCGGCTGCATCAGTGGACTGGAAAATGTGGAGTACAGGATTTTTTTCCCCATCCATTTTCATTGAGTCCATTCCAAAATCCCTGATGTCATCTGGGAGACGATAGGGGGCCCTTTTTTCCACATCTAATCGCCGGCGGCTCTTGGGTAGGCTAGGGTAGGCTCGCGTTATGCAATATGATTTCAGATCGCAAAAAAATAAAAAATAATCAGAGAAATCTCGTGAGTGGCTTTCAACGTGACTATTATAAATCCGAGAAAACTCGTGAGTGGCAATCAAAGTGTTAAGCACTTCAAGCACCTTGTGCGAACCCTGATTAGTTGACTGCTAACTAGTGGTGTTGAACTCATGGATCAGTTACCTGCAGGTTGTGGCTGACTTCCATGCTGACTTTGGGCAGAGACACTGCCACTGCTTTCTCCTCCAGTTTGCCCGTCCAAGTGTCCAGCTGCTTCTTGGTCATCAGCTTCCCCAGTCTGTCCAGAGTTTCCACGTGGTAGGGCAAGAGGAACACCATGCTCGATTTCTTATGGGCCAGAGGTATACTCAGGACAGTCAGCTTGTTGGCCGTATCCGTATAGTAGCCATAGACACCTGTGTGTGGAATACACTCAAGAATGAGTTTGCATTTTTTTTTGCCAAGTACCTTATACAGAGAGCATAGGTTCTATAGTATAGTACAGGTCTCAGAGGTCCTCCTTCTAAACAGCTAAACTCAGCTAAATGACTAAATGTAAACACCTAATGGACCTATCTCAAACCCCACCCTCTTTTCTTGATTGTCCAATCACAACTGGGAATCGAGGGAAGTAACAGCTGTGATTGGCGGATCAAGAAAAAAGGACAGGGTTTGAAATAGGTCATTTATGTATAAGACCAGGTCCGTTTCTTGCCATATGCGGACTATGCGGTTGCATAGGGCCCCCAAAGCCACCAGGGGGCCCCTATAATGCCATTCAAATATATATATATATATATATATATATATATATATATATATATATATATATATATATATATATATATATATATATTATTTATTCACTCAATACACTGTATAGGGATGTAACAAATCATCAGCTTAAAAAATTTAACCGATAGGCTACTGCTTATGACCGCAAGTGGGCGTTTATTTATATAAAAAAATAAATACATAAGTAGCTTACTGACAAAAATGTAGTTGCATTTTCAAACTTTATTTAACTTTAACTTTATCTTAAATAGTTCCCTTTAAATTTCAATATTGTAAGTCAGAAATGTAAGGAAAATGCAGTATCTGTCTCATGTATGTGCATTTGGGAGATAATGCAGATTCGGTAAATCCTGTTCATTTTCAGGAGTTTCTTGATGTAGGGGAGCCCCAGTGTTTCCTATTTATTATCATTTTCTGTCATTGCTGGGGTTAAATTGAGATGTTTGATTTGAATTAGTGATAAAAAATATATAAGTTTTTTTTCACGGATCTAGCCTCTTTTCCACTTAACACTTTCAGTGCCAGCCATTAGACGAAGCTGTCTGTAGCGACGCCACCACTAGATAGATAGGGATCCGTCACCTTGTTTGTAGAGCTATAACTATATTCTATATTATAGCTATGGATACAATACTATGGCCCATTTGACATCACCTATCTATCGTTCAATATGTGAAAAAGAATGAATGTTTCCATCTATACGTTCCTGTGTTATACCGTGGTGAATATAAGTATGGTTTTAGAGCGGTACACAGTTATAGCCCTACACGTCGATTCCACTATAGACGTTGCCATTATCCCGAGATCAAAACTATATCATAGGTATTATGTTCCATCATGAATGCATGAAAGGGGGGGGGGGGTCGTTTCTGATTATTTGATTGTCAGTAACGGCATTCGTATTGAACACTAAAAACGGTTATCAGCCCGATCGGTATGAAAGCATTGCAGGATCAAGCAAACATTTACGTCAGATCGTTCTTACTTGCGATCGGGAGTATTCCAAAAATAATATTCCAATTGTTTGATCGCGATCTGGTACATCCAATGTCCATTTGGCCCACGGCATAATCCACAACAACATATCGAGCAGAGATATTTGACGAGCGTCAATGGAACCGGGACCACCGTTCGCCTCGGTCGACAAGGAAAAATGAAACCCGAGACCTTTGGCCGCTCCACAGGGGAAGATACAAGGTTAGAAAGGGTGCTCGATACCGCCGTCTAGCGGGATGCGGCCGGTATTGCACCTTGGGGACCTCAGACTCATTCCATATGGTAACAACAGGCTCCCTGGGTGGATAATGAATAAGAATATCGAAAAAAAAAGAAAAACTACCCAGAAACGACTTAAGTAATTTTTGGCACTGAACGATAGGCCCAGAAACGACTTAACTCGTTTTTGGCACCCAAAGTGTTAAAGTGCACCAGATTGACGGATTTAAAGGTTAAATGCATGCCCACCTTAAAGGGTTTGGAATCCCCCACCATAGTTTCACAAAATAGGGGCCCCCAAACAACATTTCGCATAGGTCCCCCAAAAAGCTAGAAACTGCCCTGTATAGGACCTACACTACTACAAGGTGCTCAGACTCAGATGGAGCACCTCTATCACCACCGCCGTCTGTGGGCTGGACGGCTCGTGCAATGCCTCTGTGTGTGTGCATGTGTGTGCATTCCCTCCATCACTTCCTCACTCACACAGTTGGCCAGGCTGCGACTTCGCCAAAATCCATTATCCATAGTCATCAACTGTCCACCCTTACAAGCCCCATAGAGCACTGGTATGCTTGTTTATTTATGCATTTTTTTTACAAGTTTGCTGTTCCACTACAAGGACTCACCTGTACGATGCATCATCTGGACCGACACAGTGTGGCTACGGGAGACCAGGAAGCCACGGTTGTCCACCAGCTTATGATGGAACTGCTCGTTCCAGTGGGCTGTTGATGAATAAATCAATGGATTTAGAATCAAGTGAAAGGATAAGGGATAAAAGGATTAAGGCTGAGACGATATGCCATTTGGAAGAATCATTAAATCGGGACCAAATTATCGATAAATATCGATATTTTTATTAGAATAAAAAACATCGTTGTCGTTGCCGCCATCTTAGTGTTACAGATTTCCCCATTCAAAACTACCACAGTGATCCTTCTCATTTTATAGTCGGTGGTCTCTGGATGTGATGGAGGAGTGCACTGCATATTGAATGCACAGTGCAGAGTTGCAATTCAACTGAATTTACATGAAATGGGGATGTTTTAACTAAAACATGCCACAAGACCTAGTATTTTAGTATACGGTAGTATAAAGTATTAAAAAAAGTATTAAAATAAAATGTAATCTTTTTTTATACTTGCACATGTGCACAAGTGATGCCACTTATCGATTTCACGCAATTATCAATAATTATCGATAAATCGATAAGTGGTCTCAGCCTTATAAAGGATATGTATAGTAAAAATGTTTACGTGTTGAGGTCAACTCACGTTTGAAGAACATAGCGTTGATGATCATGGCTCCGTCCGTCTTCTCCACATCCTTGGTAACCTCGGGCAGTTTGCCGTCGGTGGACTTGGCTGCCCACTCATTAATGGAATCCACAGCGCTCTTCTTGTCTTTGAAGTCGATCTGGGCGTGGTCGTAGTTGTAGTGCTTCTTGCTACTTTTGACAAAAGCGTCGACGAAGTTGACAGAGCTCGGCCCGTAGAGACGGTTGCTGATCTTCCAGGTGACGTTGCGGGTCTTTGGGTCGCTCACCTCGGCCAAGAGCTCGGCCAGACCGGCGTGCAACTGGTCGTCCTTGACTTTCGCGGCGTTCAGCAGGGTCTTCACCTGCGCCGCGGTGGACGCCTTGCCCCCGAGAGCCACCAGGCCGAGGGAGGAGGCCACCACCACCGGAGAGATGAGGATGTTCTCCAAGCCCTTCTCCTTGGCCATGTTCTGGTAGAGGCTTAAGGCGAGGTTGGCACTGCTGTCCGCCAGGATGGTGGCGTGGTTACTCAGAACCTTGTCCGGCGAGGCGGCGGTGGCGGCGGAGGCTGCCGTGGCCAGGAGAGCCAGGGCGACCAGATTCATCACCCACATGGTATTATCACAAAAACAGTGGTAAAGACCTGTGGGAAATAAACATGAATTAAGTCATTAACCCTTTCACTATACCACACTACAGGTTAACCTTTCACTACCACACTACAGACCGTCTGTTGTGTGGTAGTGAAAGGTTAACCTTCTGTAGTGTGGTATAGTGAAAGGATTAAGTGAAGTCACATTACTGCCATGACGTTATGCCCAAGAGAAGAGACACGATGCTACCCTGGAAGAATTATTCTATTTCTGAATCTACATTGTGATGATAATGACTTTACAATCCAGTGTACAGTGAAGCTTTACGCTACAAACTGTCGCTGGGACAGCAGCACAGTCATCCACGCCAATCAAGACTCTCCCAAGTATCCCTCAAGGCAGACTCTTACAGGAACACGCCAACTTTGGGGGAAATTAGCTTATTTGCCATCTACCCTGGAGTTAGACAAGCAGATACATACCATTTTCTTCTCTGTGCATGCCTTAGGCTTAGGGAGGCTCACCTTTAAACAACAGGGCTTTTGAGGTGATGAAATCACTGCACCCAGGCAGCAGTGGTTGGGCAAAAAAAATATCCGAGTATATATCTGCTTTTTTCCCCTCCACGTGGTAAATACACAGGTCACAACATGTTTACAGGAAAGTTTTGGAGTTGTATTTGGAGTGTATTTCGTGACTGTTGGGAACTAGGCTACACTGGCACACCTACTTCCAGTGAATGGCGCTAAGCTAGGCTAACAGTGCGGCTGCTGTTCCCTAAGCCTAATGCATGCACAGAGAAGAAAATGGTATGTATCTGCTTGTCTAACTCCAGGGTAGATGGCAAATAAGCTAATTTCCCAAAAAGTTGGTGTGTTCCTTTAACATAACAGCCACGTCATCATCTATCTGCAGGACACATCTGCTAAAACATGGGCAAACTATGTCCGAGTGGGCCATGCCTTGGTAACAAAATGGTAGTTATGAATGGATGAAGAATACACACATGCTTTCCTACTAGGGAGTAATAACACCTAAATCTGATTATTACATGGCGTTTTCACATTCGCCGAAATGCTTGCTTGTGATTGGTCAATAGCCCCCCGACAACGGTCATTATCAGACAATAATGACCGCTGTGGGACAATAATGACCGCTGTGCGCAGCTGTTCGCAATCAAGCCCCACTGACACACACTGTTTCAGTGCAATTAGACACTGCCGGTGTTCTGCTGCCGGCGATGACAGGGGGCGGAGCGACGAGCGGAGCCAGAACGCAGCCAGAACCAGTGTTGCGAGTCGATGTAAAATGAATTAGGTATATTGTTAGTAAGTTAGCCATGTAATAAGCGGGATAATGTATAGCTATACTCGATCATTGTCGCAAAATAATTTACCTTCACTGACGTTTAAAACACCTCGCAGAGGCGGCTCGGTATTTTAAACTCTGTGTCGGTCAATTATTTTGCGACAATGACCTCGTAGCTATACATCAGTGGTCACCAACCTTTTTAAGCCCAAGATCACTTTTTTTTTTCTTGGTGAAGGCAAGATCTACCTATTGAAGCGTTGAGAGAAAAAGACAGCCAAGATTGTACTTTAAACTAAATTACTTTTATTTGCCTGTATTCTAATTACATGCAATGCTTTGGTCCAACATTAAAACGTCAAAGTAGAACTATTATGTACTTTCTCAGTCAGTGCTAAGTGCAGTCATCTTATGCAGCATCACTTTTCACATCAAAACAAAAGTAGAACTGTAATGTGGACTTTCTCATATTATTAACATTGACAAACATATTTACAATTAGCATTTTATAAAGTAGAACTGTAATGTGTACTTTCTCAGTCAGTGCTAAGTGCAGCATTACTTTTCACATCAAAACAAAAGTAGAACTGTAATGTGTACTTTCTCAGTCAGTGCTAAGTGCAGTCAGTGCTAAGTGCAGCATCATTTTCACATCAAAACAAAAGTAGAAATGTATGTGTACTTTCTCAGTCAGTGCTAAGTGCAGCATCACTTTTCACATCAAAACAAAGGTAGAACTGTAATGTGGACTCTCAGGGTAAGATCTAAAAAAAAAAAAAAAAAATTAATTTTTAATTTTCATGGAAAGATCTACAGGGACAGTCTCAAAGATCGACCAGTCGATCAAGATCGACGGGTTGGTGACCACTGCTATACATTATCCCTTACTTATTGCTATGGTTTAACAAGAATGCATTCAATTCAGTAAGGTTTTGTGAATGAAGGATCTTCTCTTGGGGAACACGTGTCCTAATAAGGGACTGCATAGACAAGTAGTAACACGCACAATAAGCCATGACGTCTAAACAAAATGCTGCCGTGTCGTCTGACCTCAATAGACCTGAGAGAAGAGGAGTGAATGAGCCACCAAGTTGGAATCTTTGTAGCCTCTTTCGTGACTGCTGATGCATGCCTTAGCAAGGCGTGCATCAGCAGTCACGAAAGGGGCTAGAATCTTTGGAACTATTTAACCTGTCAAGCCGTAATGTCCCCCAATTGGGGGACCCTGCTTTTCTTTATTATAAATTGATCAATAGAGACCGTATAGATCCCCAATTATCATATCATGGGGTATCATTGGAAAGCCACACTCCTTGGCTACAACCATGTCCAGACATTTTCGAGATCGACAAATGATTGACGGAGCTAGAGCCCCCGGAGTTCGGGGGTGGTATTGTGTACTTTGGCGCACGCCTCACATATCGGCATGTAACTCAAGAACCGCTGAACGGATTTCTTCACCTGAAAGGGCAATTGACAGGCAACAAATAGAGCTTTAATTCTATCTATATATTGTATTAAAAGAAATGCACACCCAAGCCGCTAGAGGTCGGCAAAGTGGCGCATCACGAATCGTCCGCATGAGAGCCCACATGTGGGCCCTTACATTTTAACCCTTTAATCGCCAATGACGTGTTAAGACGTCATTCCTCGCCATGCGTAATCTGCCAATGACGTTTTACAGCGTCTTTGAGATCAATATTTCAAAAATCTGTCATAGTAATCATATTTCACCGACGGATCCTTGACGGGTGCTGGGGATCTCCACTCAACTCTCCAACGGTTCAATATCGCCACCTGGTGGCCGATCGCCAAACCGGAAGTGGGTAAGTGGGGCCGGAAATGCTTGGTGTCCCCCCTATTCCGTCCGCCACTCGCGATCGCTCCCGGGACTCCATCTTGACACACTGGATAATCGATCGGTTGCCATAACTCAATAAACAACGTTATTTGGACGTATATATTATTATACAACCCGGAAATGGTTAATCTAGATCAACATCCCATAATAGCGAACTTTTTGCTCCACGCTCATCACCCAACGGTAAGAGGAGACTTGGGTGAGTTTCAGCGTTTTTGATTATTATTATCCATACAAACTGCTATGATCAATATATCACCCATTAACGTCGGTCATTGCATTATAAACGACCCCCCCCCCCCCCTCCGGTCAACATCAGATGATGAGTCATGACGTTTAGGACCTTGTACAATTGAAATTTTTAATCTGACGTCAATCGCTAGCAAACTGCATTTGATGATGTAATATATGCATAAATGGCTATATCTCACGTTCTAGGAATTACTGCAGAAAAAAACGATAAAAACATATTTATACTCTAGACAGTATTTTTATATGAATGTGTGAATGAAAAAGTAAAACGTTCCTACACCCTGAACAATAGCTAATCGATGTTGAATGGGCCATAGTAATGTCAATTTAGCAATACAATTTAAAAAGTTATAGCCCTGCAAAGTAGGTGAACATCTCCATAGACAAATAGAGCTGGCAGTGATCAAACATTGATGGATATATGCGTGGCAGGGAAAGGGTAAGAGTTTAATTTTTTTTGTGCCAAGAGTAAAGACCATAACCCTATCAAAACAGCAGTCAAAGTGTATATTTTCATTTTTACCGATGTTTTGTAAGATTTACAGAAAATAAGAATTTATCGTACAAATGCTAATTATATCTCTTTTATCGTAAAACCACAAGGAAATGACTAAATCCAGATTTAACCCTGCCATTGGAAAGAGGAGCCTTTGCCCTATCCATTAGGGGTGTAACGGTACGCGGATACGTACTGTACCGCGTCAATGTGGTCCTCCGGTACAATACGGGCTGTGCACCGTACGATTGCAGAACCTTTTTTTGCAGAACTTAAATCCCCCCGGCCCCACGTAATTTATCAACAACACTGCGGTCTGCTGTGAGCATTATAAAACAAACGTGTGTTTAACCGACCGTGAATTAAAGTGTCAATGCTGTTTGTCATTTTAACAGCAGATACTTTCTTAAATGCCATCCTCCCGACAGAGCGGTGTTGACAGGGAGCTCTGATGGGTTCGCTTGGTGGTGTTATTAGCATTGAACAGCTAACCGAAAGCTAGCATTAACTAACGTTAAAGGTTTAGCCATAACGTTACCTTGGCTAAAGTTGGGGCTATTCATAATCCAGCAATAATGGCTGCAGACCTGCAAGCAAAGTACAGCAAGTTGGCAAAGGAGTATTCCAACGTAAATCACATTTTCACCAGAAACGTTACAGTCTTTCTACCGGTAGCTCATGCTAGCTAACCTAGCTCACGTTAACGTAGTCACTGATCGACCACCTCGCGTACACAATTAATGACATGTTGCGGACAGCCATATCGGTGACAATGTTTAGCTTTTAGTGCCAAATGATAAGAGTCTGAGGCGGAGTCTCAAAAGAGAATGTTGAATATTTATTGTGCAAAAATCACAACAGATCCTCTGTGCTACTTCAACGGAGCCTTGTATGTTGTGTATGTGAATCACAACGGTGTTCACCGGGCCTTTAAGATGGCACGGTAATGTTGCGACACTGCTGTAATATACCGTAAAGCGTTGTGGTAACGGAAGATGATGTGTGTGTGTTGTGCACTGGTGGAGCGGATCAAATAAACCGTCAAACGTTAAGTCGCAGTCCGGTGCGTTATTTGAAGACATAATATTGGCGACGAGGATGGGATTATGGATTCCCTACTTGCACCTCTCTCTCCGTTCCTCGCCCTGCCTGGCGAGCCACCGGTTCCGTGGATTCATTGGCTGGAAGCGTTTAATGCGTTCATAATAGCCGTCGGGCTCGCCGACGCTGACGCTGCTCGGAAGAGAGCTCTGTTTATTCACAACCTAGGAACCGAGGGACAACGGATCTTTAGGACTCTCGGAGCTGCACCGAGTTATGCGGACTGTGTCACACTGCTGTCGGGACATTTCGCTGCTCCACAAAACGTCATGCTCCGGAGGATCGTCTTCCGTCAGCGACGTCAACAAGTGGGTGAGTCGATCCACCACTATGTAGCTGACCTACGGGGCCTGGCTAGCCTCTGTAAATTTGGAGTGCTGGAAGATGAACTGATACGGGATCAGCTAGCTGAACATACTAACAACCCTAAGCTCAGGGATAAGCTATTAATGATGCCAGATGAATTGACATTGACAAAGGCTGTTAATATTGCTTTCCATCTCGAGTCGGCAGCGGGTTTGGCAGCACAGCTAGCACCCTCCAGTAATGTTTTCCCCAAACCTCTGATGTTGACTCAAACAGTGGCGCCGTCCGGGGAGTTTCCCGAACCGGTTTTCCCGGAGGACAGCCTGGAGGTACATTTTGCTGCACGCCGGGGTACGACCGCATCAACAGCTGTGGCAGGCAGTGTGGTAATTGTGGCTCCTCATCACACCCCAGCCGGGCTCCAGTTTGCCCAGCCAGGGGACAGAGGTGTCAACGCTGTGGCAGGCAGAACCATTTCGCCCGGGTCTGCCGCTCTGCTCCCGGTGCTGATAGCACGCCGCCACGCTCGCCCAGCTCCGCACCTACATCAGGGGGGGGTGGCCCGTGAAGGTCCCGGAGGTGCTGGCGCCTTTTCATCGGGTCAAGGATGAGCTGTCCTGCTGGAGCAGTGTTTGTGTGGCTCGGGGGCTTCGCACAGTCATCCCCAGTGACCTCAGAGCACGCATATTGACCATGGCGCACGAGGGGCACCTGGGCATCGTGAGGGTGAAGCAGCGCTGCAGGGATCTGGTGTGGTGGCCGGGCATTGACCGGGATATAGAGACAATGGTGAGGGACTGCTCAGCCTGCCTTCTCAGCGGCAAGACGGGGCCGCCGACCCCAGCGCCTCTGCAGCCTTTGCCATGGCCACCCGCACCTTGGAAGCACATCCAGCTGGACATCTGTGGGGAGCTCCATGGTGTCCCACACCACCAGCGTTTCCTCCTGGTTGCCTATGACCTCCATTCCAAGTGGCCGGAGGTGGCCGCCTCGGGGTCTGTGACTACCCGTGTGGTCACGGATTTCCTCTCCGCCCTGTTCGCCCGGTGGGGCATTCCAGACACCCTCACTACGGACAATGGGCCGCAGTTTGTCTCTGCTGACTTTGCCACTTTCATGGAGGCCAGGGGGATTAACCACGTCCGTACAGCCTTCTACCACCCGGAGGCAAACGGGGGGGTGGAGAGGTTTAATCAGACATTGAAGAACGGCATCAGAGCGCACCTGACGGAGCGTCTGCCGTTCTCAGCCGCTTTACTCCGCACTCTGCTTCACTACAGGGCGACGCCGCACACAACTACGGGCAGTTCCCCAGCCCTCCTGATGATGGGACGCGAGTTGCAGCTTCCCCTGGATCGGCTGAGGGTCCCGGCAAGTATCGCGCCGGCAGTGATACCCTGCCAGGGCACCAGGGTCGCAGATGCTCAGCGTCGAATGAAGCAGCGGTTCGACAGGAGGCGGAGGGTGAAAGCGCCTTCCTTCACAGAAGGAGACTGGGTCCGGATTCGTCGTCCCCACCGGGACCACAAGCTGCTCTCCTTCTGGTCGGCACCGATACGGGTCACGGCTCGGCTGGGCCCGGCCACCTTTTGTCTGGCCGATGGATCACGGTGGCACGCAAACCGGCTTAAGAAGGTGGCAAACGACCCCATCTCGGACCCAGAGTCCAGGGAGGGTTCAGAGCTGGACATTGAGGACTAAGTTTTGCCAGATGAGCCGCAGCGGGGCCCGCCATTGCCAGCCGAGCCCCAGGTTCACCTGGAGGCCTCTCCAGACCGCGCCCAGCGGGGCTCACCATTGCCATTGCCAGTCGAGCCCCAGGTTCACCGGGACGCACGGCCAGTCCGCGTCCGGAATAAACCGGCCTACTTGAGAGACTATGTTACTTGAGAGATAGACTATTTATGTTACAGATTATTTATATTTATTCATTGACCAGTTTAGTCAGAGCATAGTCTGTTGTGTGGCAGAATAATCCACAAGACTATGTCGGTGACTGGCAGTCTACCTGGTTCACCTAGGTAGGCTGCAGGGACTGTTAGTATGAATTAAATGTGAATTAAACTGTATGGGGATGTTCTTCGGGGTTCCCTGTGGGGGGGGGGAATAGGTTGTGTATGTGAATCACAACGGTGTTCACCGGGCCTTTAAGATGGCACGGTAATGTTGCGACACTGCTGTAATATACCGTAAAGTGTTGTGGTAACGGAAGATGATGTGTGTGTGTTGTGCACTGGTGGAGCGGATCAAATAAACCATCAAACGTTAAGTCGCAGTCCGGTGCGTTATTTGAAGACATAATATTGTAGACTGAGTAGGGTATATCTGCAGAGCCACTGGGTAGCGAGTGCAACACTGTGTAATGTCCGTGTGGATCATTGGAGTAGGGTATATCTGCAGTGCTGCAGCCCCATACTCATTGTATAGATTTGTATTAGTATCATTAATCAATCACCTGTTGTTGAATAAATACCATTACTTTCTAGTTATTACTAAAAAACCGTATATATAAAACAGTAGCCGTATTAAAAAAAAGAAGAAAAAAAAGTATAATTTATATAATTTAATTTTTTTTTAATGTATGCACTGGTATCGCCCCCCAATATAATGCCATATACTAATATAGAATATCCGTTGACAGCCCTACAAGTACAATTAGTTACTGCACAGTGCACACTACATCACCCCTGAGTGGAACATGGAAAGCCAAACTTTCCCCCACTGTATTGAAAACCTGTACCGAACCGTGACTTCAAAACCGAGGTATGTACCAAACAGTGGTTTTTGTGTACCGTTACACCCCTACTGGAAATACATACCCCCAGGTCCCTAGATGTTCGTAGATACCAAGAACATGCTAATTGACCTTGTAGAAATGGCACAATCTTCCATTTACTTAGGCATGTACCTTTAGGGGACATTTCTGAAAATAGGGCTACAGCTTAACATTCCCAATGCTATCCTGCTCTTACTCAGGGACAACATTGTACCACATTTCCCCAGTTGTGATAGTTTTAGTTTTAGAATGCGAATGCTTTGACTGAATACATGTGTATTCAGTGCATTTGATTGATTGATTGATTGATTGATTGATTGATTGATTGATTGATAACTTTATTAACAGATTGCAGAATGGGTACAATACAGTACGGCTCAATACAAAACAAACTGCTAAGAGGATGCAGACCAGAAAAATACTTTTGTCTTCTGCAATCATTGTAATAGCCCTGTAATTACTTTATTATCACATGTATAATTTCAAACCACTCAAGTTAGTCCCATAGATGTGTTTGCAAGCCACTGTATGCAAAAAAAAAGCTGCCACATTATATGGTGGCAAAGACGGCTCATCTCATTGGGCATGTGACTATCCATGTACATGTCAAAATACTTCCCAAAGGTCAGTGAATACCACGACCACAACACCAGAGGAAGCTCAACAAATCATATTAAACCCAGATTCGGCTCAAACAAGGGACTAAACACGTTTCGCAATTATGCCACATCAATGTGGAACGCCCTACCCAAAGCTGTAAAGGAATGTGAATCCCTACCCTCATCCAAAACCGCTTAAAGAGCACCTACGGGAGGGTGCAATTCGAAACTGGCCACCGTAAATGTCCAAACCCCCCACCCCCTCCTAATAGACAGTCTCCTCCCCACCGTATGTATATTTCTCTCCCACCCACCCACCCCCTCCTAATGTACAGTCCCCTCCCCATCATACTCTGTCAGGATCTATGGCAGGGGTGGGCAACTTTGTATATGGTGAGGGCCACAAAATGTCCACAATCAATCTGGGGGGCCGCATTGTTTATCGGCAGTCCCGCCAGTAGTACCCCATCACTCAAATAGCCCATAATAGTCACAGATGTGATAAATAAGGTATATAAACAATTATAATGTGTTGTAACTTTGTTTTTATTCCATTTCAAATGCATTTAGTAATGCAATTTCAACTTTATGAATTTATAAACAGCTGAATTTAAAAGTATTGCTGTAACCCCAAATATATACAAAAATGATCAATTATAATTAAGGCTTCTAATAAAATAAATGTATGAACTTAAAGCCCACTGCTCAACAAACACAAAGCAGCATTCCTGCTGCATTTCACTACAACAGTAAATCAAAAGTGCAATAATAAATGATTTTGTTAAATGTATACACTTTTATCCTGCTACTAAACAAAACATTATAACACTGAAATGCATGTTATGGATATGAAGCACTCAGGAATGTTTTGTTTAGTAGCAGGATACAAGTTTATACATTTAACAAAATCATTTATTATTGCACTTTTGATTTACTGTTGTAGTGAAATGCAGCAGGAATGCTGCTTTGTGTTTGTGTTATTAGTGTTATCTGAACACTACAAAAGTAAACAAGTAAAGTGCAAGTAAAGTAAAGTGCAATACTACATGCCTCCCATTGACCCTTTATCAAACTGGCATGACATTCACCCTCGCCCCACAGTGGGTCAATAATGGTTATAATAATAATAATAATAATGGTCCCCTCTCTACACCTCTCCATCATCTCCCCCCCCTCTCTACACCTCTTCATCATCTCTCCCCCCCTCTCTACACCTCTTCATCATCTCCTTCCCCCCCTCTACACCTCTTCATCATCTCCTCCCCCCCCTGTCTTTAATGAGACACTTGTGGTCTCTCCATTTGGCGCACAATAGCAGGAATGTCAACTTCAATGTTTGTGCATGCAATCTGTATCAGATGAAATAATGTTTCATCCGACAGCCTGTTTCTCTCCTTTGACTTGATGTGCTTCATGTTTGAGAAATTGCTCTCACGTATGTATGTGCTCCCAAACATACTGGCCATAGAGAGGGCAAAGTCCCTGAGGAGTGGGAAGCGGGGCTCAGGTAGCAGTTTCCAAAACGAAATTCCCCTCTCATTTCTCTTTGCTTGAAAAAAAGGATCTGACTGTAGCTCGCACAGTTCAAGCTGCAACGGTGGGGGCTGCTCTGACACCGTAGCGGTGAGGGGGCCGGCAAACAGCGCTATCCGTGACTGCATGCCGTTGAAATCTTCAAACCGATCATTGAATTGCATTTGCAGTGTTTCAATGTCGCTCCTGTACTTTCCGACGGCTCAGCCATCGGATTTCTGTGTGTAGCTGCAAGTCGCCATAATCAGTGTCCATCTCTTCCAAAAAGGAGACAAACTTTCTATGGTTTAGTGACCTGTTGCCTCCACGAATTAGATTGGTAACCTTGGTAACCAAATCCATAACATGGCTGTATTCAAGCTTCTTGGCACAGAGAGCCTCCTATATCAGATAAAAAAAAAATAAAAACGATTTAACGACTCTCGCATATAATTTGACTACACTCGACTCGCATTGGTCATTATAGTGACGCACAATAGATGGAAATTATGTTAGCGAACTTACCTGATGTATAATGCAGTGCAGTATTGGACAATCAACGCCACTCTGCCTTAGAAGCCCGGCGAATCCATCGGTAACAACAGCCGACAGTTTATCAAAACCCCCATATTGCTGCACGGCACTTTCAACAGCGTTGAATATGTGCACACTAGGGCTGACCCCTATTAGTCAAATAGTCGACTAATCGATCGAAAGGAGCCATAGTTGACTGCCAACTCTTCTCAGTTGCCCCTCCCTGATCTATGGGTAACAGTACTGTATATTTGAATACCGTTTGTCACAAATGTATCAGTACTAAATACCTGTATGTCCCTATGCCATAAATGTCATGTATGTTGTGTATGTCATAAATGTCAATATGAATTGCAAATGGGGGACCCTGATGTAAACAAGACAAACGTCTTTCTCTGGTCTGCATCCCCTTAACACATTCCCTGCCATGACTTATATCCATCAATATAGCCAGTCTGCCACCACTCTAAGCCTATGGAGATGTTCACCTTCTTTGCAGGGCTATAACTTTTTCAATTGTATTGCTAAATTGACATTACTATGGCCCATTCAACATCGATTATCTATCGTTCAGGATGTAGGAACGTTGTACTTTTTCATTCATATATTCATACAAAAACACCTTCTAGAATATAAGTATGTTTTTATCGTTTTCTGCAGTAATTCCTAGAACGTGAGCTATAGGCCTAAACGCATATATAGATTATCGATTGCTGACTCTATTCCCTAGACACGCTATATTAAAAAATTCAACTGTACATGATCGTATACGTTATGCGTCATCATGCACGGATGAAAGGGGGGGGGGTCGTTTATAATTCCGTGATCGTCAGTAAATGCTTTATGTAGTATGGGTGATATATTGATCAGATCGGTTTGCAGTGAAATGAATAGACAATTGGGCTGAAAATGACGTCAGCGTCCTCTTACCGTTCGCCGACGAGACTGGAGGAAAAAGATCCCACTTATTTGACGTCGATCTCCTAGATCCATTTCCGGTTTGTATGGCGCAATAAACGCCCAAATCATATTGATTATTGAGTTATGGCAGCGATCCATATGCACGCCAGTGTATGTCTGGAGTCCCGCAACAATATGTGACTCACGGAAAAAATGAAATATGATCTCAATATCGCTGTACAGCGTGGTTTGGCAGACAACGCATGGCGGGCAATAACGCTGTGAACGGCGGTGGATGTGTTAACAATTGTGTGTATTGAGCCGTACTGTATTGTACCCATTTAGCAATCTGTTAAATAAAGTTTTCATTCATTCATTCATTCATTCATTCATTCCAATCAGCATTTGCCACAATATTAATCAATGGAATGATTTTGTATAGTGGTCTTGCATCATGATTTCTACATGTGCAAGCGTGGTTAAATCTTAAATCTTGTATTGTTAACTGTGAATGCATTCCTTTTCATTCTTCCATTTAGAGGTCAAATAATTTGTTTCTGCACAAATAAACATGGAGAAAAGATGTTCCCCATGATCACATAAAAAGAGGTCAGAAGTTGGGTAGCAACGGGCTGTTGCTGGGTGGGACCGTAAACTTTTCTGAACTAAGCAAATGGCACGTCGACCGCCCCCCCCCCCCCCATATTAATAAGTTACTATCATACTCTCTAACCAATGTGTTAACTTGATGCCTTAATGTGTTAACAAATTTTCTATTATGTAGATGTATTATACACACTTTTAGTTTTTACCAACGACTTGATTTGAACAATCCACACTGGAAAGTAGTGACGCATAAAAAAAACTACGTTGCTGTATGTCAAAGACAGACAGCTGTACATCTAAATTTAATGAGCAGATGGTTTCCTTTGGATAAGACTTAACCACACAAACTCCCCAGATTGCTGTACATCTAAGTTGAATGAGTAGAGGATTTCCGTTAACCACAGAACCTCCCCTCCCCCGCTTTTTTCTCATCATCTATTTTTTCTTACCTCCCCCTGGGAACGTTCTATTGTTCACCTCAAGTTGTCTGCCACCTCCGTTTTTGGATGATCCGATCCTCCAAGAAATCAATAGCCCTAGAAGAGTTGACTATTCTAGAGGTTGTGGGATGAAAAAAATAGTGTGTTTGTGAACTAAGCGCAGAGATTCTCATTGCCCAGTGAGCCGGCTGGGTCCACCCACCCGTGGTGTTCGGTTACAGGCGCCAGCAGGAAGGAATTCTCCTCCAGGTCCTAAAGTCTGAGAATAAAGATCATTCGTTGAAGCACTCAACACATCTGGGAGGCTGCTTGACAAATCGAATAAATCCCGTGTCGCCGGTTGTCAGACGAAAACCTTGTATCTCCAATACTCCAATAGGGCCAATTTGTTCAGGAATAAAGTAGAAGGAGGACCTAATTTTCTGATTGAAAGGAGGTCTGTGTATTTTTTAGGGTATACGTTGGGTTTTGAATGGATTTCATGGCCCATAGGGTTAACAACATAGCACTATAGACTATAGACAAAATTACCAAATTGGAGATACAATGTTTTAGCTCGACAGCAGTGATGTGCTATTCCATGATCTAGGGCAGCCAGTGATGCAGTGGTGGTCCCACTCTGTACCACGCCGTCCTAGCAGTTTTTTCTGCACACAAAAATGCGTTCACAATTTTCACTGGACTGGTCGCGCCGTGCGCCAAGTACCGGCACTTATCTATCACCTAGACTTTGCATAATAATAGGATATTGATTGATTGAATTGATTGATTGATTGATTGATTGAAAACTTTATTAACAGATTGCAGAATGGGTACAGTACAGTACAGCTCAATACACACAATTGTTAAGGGGATGCAGACCAGAGAAAGACTTTCATCTTGTTTACATCAGGGTCCCCCATTTTCAATGCATCATAACATATATGACATACATGACATACAGATAGACAGTACTGCTACATCTATACATTTATGACATACCAGATTTGCAAATACAGTACTGTTTGTACAGTACAGTACAGTACAGATACCGATAGCATAACAAAGAATGAGAAGAGCCAAACCAAAATACAAGCCCTGTGGGGGTTTGCTTGATCTGTGGAACCTCTCACTATGTGACAAATGGTAGGATGAGGCATTAAGTTGTGCTTCAGAAGGAAACTGTCCTTCTGTAAACTAAGTTACATTGTTAATTTAGTTTGTATTTACTTTTCTAGTTTAAGTTCATTCAATTAAAGAAATTGTAACTACAATTACATTTAAAACATTGTTTGTTTTTCAACCATATCTGTTGACAATATAATTTCTTTATATATTGAAGGCTACATCCTGCTACCTTTTTCAGCTTCTCTATTTCAAGGCAATATTTACAAAAACTAAACTAAAACTAGTAATTTCCTATACAAACATGTTTCCTACTATTTATGCATAATTATCATCTGTTCTGTGCACAAGCGAGGGAACATGTATGCGCGTGCGCGGGAGCGTGCGTGCACGTGGCGTCCAGGCAGTTCTGATATTACGACTGCACCCCTGAGGGCAGCAAACATGATCAATTCTCTCCTGAACATTAGAAACCAGAATTAAACCGTGGTATCAAGAGAGTGATGATGTACTTTTACACATATGATGTGGGAATGCCCCACAGTCAAACGTTTCTGGGAACTAAAGTATTACAAAAACATATTCCCTGTTGTCCCAAATTACTTCTCCTTAAGGATCAGTGGTGCAGTGGCAAATTGACAGTAGGTCAAACGCTCCACGCGCGTGCGCGTGCGCGCGCATGCACCGTTTTTTTTGGCTGCTCTCGTCCTGCAGCTGGATACTATTGCCTCACAGCGCGGCCGTCAGCGCGCGGCCCAGAGAGCGCCGCTGGCTCTGCGGCTCTGCAGCTGCATGCTTCTCCGGGAGTCCGGTTGGATAATGCCATGTAAAAAGCGATTGCGCGTACTTCAGACTCAGTGACCGAGGTATAACGCCGTTATACCGAGTTATACCAGCACTGCACCACTGTTAAGGATGATGATTATTTAGCTTTAAGTATTGTTCAGAGACGATTTTGGCTGGCAGGAAGTACTGCTGCAAAAAAAAAAATTGGCGCTGCGATGGCAAGCTCCACACTCTCTGCCCTTTAATCACTGGAAACAGTTATTAGCTGATGTTGTAACAATGGAGCTTTCTATAGCTAGATTAAATGGTGCAAGCTATCAAACAATAGATAGCTGGAACCATATTCTCTATCAAGTTAGTACCTTTACTATATAGCTAGCAGGACATAACTAATTATATTTGTATAATTCCTTTTATTTTTTATTTTTTTGGTCTTTGTTGAAATCTTTGTTCAATTATTTTTCTTCTCAGGCCTATGACGGGGTGGGTTGGGGGGGGGGTTACTATTATTATTATTATTATTATTATTATTATTATTATTATTATTATTATTATTATTATTATTATTATTATTATTATTATTATTTTATTTATTTTTTGTCAACGGTGGTTGGTGCAGGGGTTAGGGGGTAGGAGTTTTTATTTTAAATGAGGCAAGGGGCAAGCCAATGCGTGTAATTGGCAAATAATTAAAATTTATGTTTTATGTGCATTGTATGCCTGTACCTGTGCCTTTTCTTCCAAAAAATGAAATAAAAATATATATAAAAAAAAAAAAGAGAGAGTGATGATGTCATAGGCCTATTATGTTCAAACCTGGGCCCCGTTCCCCGTACCTGGATAACTGAGTTAGCCGGATAACTTTCGGTTAAGTCTGACTTAAGCCGGACTTTCCCGTTCCCCGTACCTGGATTGTCCAAATCACCATGACAACAGATCCAAAAGTTTGAGCCTGGTCGAGAGCAGGGGTTCAAGTTAGCCGGATGAAGCACAGCCACGCCCCCGCAAAGAAGTGACAGCTCTTTCCTGAAATTATTCCCACAGTCTAGGATCTGCTTTATACCATTCTGAATTACGTTTTTGTGCTCCATTCTTCCAGAGGGGGCTTTTGAAATGTAAAATAGACCCAAAATGCTGATACTAAATTCACTTTGTCCTAAATAATGCACGTTATATATACCGTGGCGCTCGCTCGGTGCGATGTACACATTATGTGGTTATTTTAACAATGCGCAGCATTGCAAATGTGAATCCCGCGGGGATATTTTTAATGATTGAAACCTATCGCTCGTTTGGCTCTGATTCCTTTCATATTCTCCGCTGTGGATGTTTAATGGAGCGCCTGGATTGTGTTTCATTCAAGCATAAAATTGAAGTGTCTATGCGTGGATTGTGGATCTTGTCTCGTTCATTAATGTATAAACAATGAATTTATCCCATCTGGCACAGTAGCGCAGCGGTAGTGCTCAATCCTGGCAACCCAGCGACTGGTGTTCGAAACCCCGTGTTTCCAATATAATTTTTTGGAATATAATATTAATGATTATACGCCAAAGTAGCCTAGTTTTAGGTTAAAATATTATAAATCTACATGCATTGAGGATGTCATTCTTTATATAGCTCTCAACGTGCACCAAATTGAATTATTCCTACATCGCAAAAAGAAGGGAAAGACTAGGTTTCGAACCCCGGTCGTCTGCGTGAAAGTCAAAAGAAGAACCCGTTACACCACAGTGGAGATAAGTAAAAGATCGACCATACATCAATCAATGGGAAGAGAGCCGTATCGTTATTTTGTATAACAGTTTAACTAATTATTTTCGCTAGCAAGATCTCATTTGATTATTCAATCCAGCAGGCAAGTTTAAAGAAATATAATCTGATTGATTGAGGTAATGAGGGACTTAAAATTAGCCTATAGATAACGCATTTAACTTGTCGGCGAGGCGATTGAGCCGTACTGCAATATGTTAATAAAGTTTTAAATCAATTAATCAATCAATGCCGCTAGAGAATCAGGATCTCTGCTATCGATACGTGCTGGCTTTTCAACTGGAGCGGCCGCGCGCACTTATCCTGGGTCTCAAGTCTGGCTTGAGTTAACGAGACTGAATCCACCTTCGAGGAACAGGAAAATCCCGGCTTCAAACATCGGGTTAACTGAATCTGGATAATGACATCTTGATCGACTTAGTTGAACCAGGTACGGGGAACGGGGCCCTGGGTGTTGCACCATCACTAATACTGAATGGGAGGTCACTATGTGAACACAAATTACAATTACAATTATGTGATTATTCTTTCTCAAACTGAATGACTTAACTTAACTCTCGATAGAAGGAATATAATACAGCTAAATCTGACACTTTTATTTTAGAGCTGTAAAGGTTTTGTTTACATGTGACATGTTAGTAAACATTGAAGTAAAACACAGCTGTGTCTGAGTTAACAACAATAATGGGTTAAGAAAAATCCAAACAGTGTATTTCTCTATGATGTAGGCCTACATTATACAAAAACAATTATATATATGTAACGGTTGTGACATTGTCACCTCAAACTTCAATGGCCCGAGGGAGTTTCGAACCCTAGTGGTCTACCATGCTGCGGGCAACAGCACAGACCGCTATACCAAGAGGTGAATTCACTGCTTTGTAGTCAAGTCAAGTCAAGAGTTTTAATTGTCACGGCATACAAGTATACAATGAAATGCGGGTGGTCTTGCCCGCAACGATGTGCAATACAGTGGTACAACATATAATAGAATCCAATAAAAAAAAAAAAAAACATTGTGCAATAAACAGGTAACAGGTAACATGGTGTGACATCTCGGTATCTGTACATAGTTATTTACAGAGCATATAGGACATGCTAGGTAGCTTTGGTAGTGCAATACACTGTTCCTGTTATACTAATTTAAAGTGGCCTTTCCTTTTGGCCATAAGTGTGCGTGTGTGCGGCATGAGTGTGTGCCCGCTCATGTTAAAGTGTTAAAGTGGCTGCTAGTGTGTGAGCGTGCACAGCGTGCGTGTTGTGTGCTTATGTGCAGTGGTGCAGTCGCGGTCACACCCGGTTACACGCCGTGTTACCAGATCACTGAGGCAGAAGTACGCGCGATCGTGCACGGATGTGTACTTGCGTGTACGCGCACACAAAAATGCGCTGTATCCATTCATTGTGACTAAGTACCCGGTCACCGTTTTACATAACAAAAAGCGCAGGTAGACTAAGGCTATGGTTAGACTAGTGTATTCCTGGCGTTTTTTTATACGTTTTTGACAACGTTTGATGTCCTATCTACACAGAAATGCGTTTTTTGGCGTTTTTTTGTGGATACGGCTGAAACGCAAAATTGTGTTTGCGTTTGGAGATACGCAAAAAAAACGCTTCGACAACAGCGTGTAGTCAGCACGGAGCAGTTGTTGCGAAAACGCCCATGCGCAGTAGATACCATCTGCGTGCCCTTCCGGTGACAACAGTGTGTGTGTTTGGGACAGAGCTCCGTGTCCCAAATAGCTTCAGCTACCATGTGTTGTCAAGTTATTGTTATAAGGACCCCAGTCCAAGCTACAACAGTCTGCATTCCCTTAACAATTGTTTGTATTGAGCCGTATTGTATTGTACCCATATGCAATATGTTAAATAAAGTTTACATCCATTCATTCTGCTAGCATTACCGATTGCATGAGCAGCTGGCTAACGTGAGCTATCAGGATTCAGACCCTGTTAGCTCAGAGTTCCTCTTTCAACTTAACAAGCATTAAACAAAATGGCCCAGTCATCTATTCACCTTTGTTTAATACACACAGCGTTGTCTCTAATGTTATCTAACTACTGATAGCTCGCGATATCATCAGTTTTGGTGCTGGTTAAGTAGCGTGAGCTAACGTTAGCTTCTAGCCACAATGCTATATTGTTATAATGGCATACTCCATTGACGTTAGCATGCAGCTAACAATGCTACCGATCGTTTTTTAGACTAAACTATCCGCTCTTGGTGGTCACTTGTGTTGATGTTAGTTTTGTTTCATCAACAAATGACAGGCAGAACACACAGTGAATGTATCCGTTTTGTTTATTGCACTTTTATTAGGCTTTGCTGAAAAATTATTGCTGCATTGAGTAAAAAAGCAAGATGGTGGCGCGGCATAGGCGCCTGCCTTATTGACATTTTCTTTGCTGGAGCTTCCACCAGGAAGTGTATTGGCACATTCGTTCTGATTGGTTGAAATTGCCTTCATGTTTGCCACCTACTGCCACCTACTGCTTTGGCAGTGTACTACATCAGTGTGCTCGGCTGACAAAAACGAAAAAAAAACGAAAGTGTGACTCGAGGCGCATGACGTTGCGGCGATACGCGGCGATACGTATAAGAAAACAATACGAAATGATACGAAAGGTGTAACCGCAGCCTAAGTGTCTGGGTGTTGGCTATCTGAATGCATCTCCCCCTTCATTCTGTGTGACACAGGCAGTGGAGGTGAATACTAATGTGGCTCGGAATTCGTGATGGGGGTCTACCTGCTTATGATATTGAATCAAGCGTCTGTGCTGCACGCCAGCTTTCCACGCGCACATTCACACAAATAGAGAGCAAGAAGAGCTTGTATGATAGAAAGATTGCACTTGCGTATATGCGCTTGTGTGTGTGTGTGTGCGTGTGTGTGTGCGTGCATGTGTGTGTATAAATCAGTTCTGTGCGCATGCACGTACCCGCGCGTGCACGTGGCGTGGCGTGTTACCAGTTCCCATATTAGGACTGCACAACTGCTTATGTGTGGATAGTTCAGTGTTCTGTGGTACTCAATGTTCATTGTTCAGGACTCTGATGGCCTGGGGGAAGAAGCTAAGCCTAAGCCTCTCTGTCCTAGTAGCTGGGGTTCGCAGGCGTCTGCCTGACCTCAGCAGCTGAAACAGGCTGTTATTGGGGTGGTGGGGGTCTTTCATTATTCTGCAGGCTCTGGATTTGCACCTCTTGTTGTATAGAACCTGCAGGGGAGGTAGTGCAATACCCGTCTGTAGTAGTCCTTGGGCCGGACGAGATATCGGTACCGAAAAGGCGGCAAAACCTTACCTATTTTAAAGTGTTCATAGGGTCAATATAAGTTAATTAAAATATGATAGACTTTCCATAGGAGCAGCTTTTTATATTTTTTGACTGTTTGTTATTTTCCTCTATAGGCGGATGTTCCAAAAAGAACACAGACAGCCAATAGCACATTAAAATTTCTATAACACTCTTTTTGGACATTCCTTTTTATAAATTAAACAAACCTGTGTCCAATTAAATTAGTTGATGAAGTGGGTGTGGCCTATTATTTGGTGGTGGAGCAGTTCTTTCAGGAATCAAAGCTGAATGGGACACAGCTGTCACAGCTGACTGGTAAGATAAATCCAACTTTAAATGTTACTACATGTTAAGGGTTATGAAAACACATATACAATATATATGTATACACATGTGCATGAGAATTTAAGAAGCATATTTGATTGTTTAGAGACATATTTTGTTACTAACTGTATGTTTCATTGCATAAGGGCAATAACGTAAGGCATCATGCAGGGGTCCTAAAAGTGAATTTGAACATTAGCCCTGAATAGCCGATCTACAAGCTAATGTAAAAACAAAATATTGATTTATCTATTTCAGAGAGTCACGCCATCATAGAGCAGTTCTTATAGGAATCAAAGCTGAATGTGACACAGCTGACTGGTAAGACAAATCTAACTTTTTATTCTTGGGTTTAAACAAATATATATATATATTTGTTTGTTTAGAGACTTTTGTTTGTTTAGTGCTACTTTAGAAGTGCATTAGCGTCAGATTTCAAGGGCCTTCTTGTCCTGTGCCGTGCTGTTTCCATACCAGGCAGTGATGTTTCCGGTCAAGATGCTCTCAACAGAGTAGAAGGACTGGAGTATCTTCCCCGATACTCTGAACTTCCTTAACTGTCTCAGGTGGTAGAGGCGCTGTTTCGCCTTCTTTACTACTGTGTCTATGTGTGTTGACCATGTCAGATCCTCTGAGATGTGGACCCCCAGGTACTTAAAGCTGCTCACCCTGTCCACGGTAGCCCCGTTAATCATCAGTGGTGTGTGCGTCTCCTGCTGTCCTCTCCTATAATCCACGATCAGCTCCTTGGTTTTACCAATGTTCAGGAGCAGGTTGTTGTCCTGGCACCAGCGTTCCAGTACCTCAACCTCCTCCCGGTAGGCCTTCTCGTCGTTGTCCGAGATCAGCCCCACCACCACCGTGTCGTCTGCGAACTTCACTATGGAGTTGGAGCTGAACTTGGCCACACAATCGTGTGTGTAGAGTGAGTACAGCAGGGGGCTCAGAACACAGCCCTGGGGGGACCCGATGCTCAGGGTGATGGTGTTGGAGGTCTGACCCCCCACCCTGACCGCCTGGGGTCTTTCGCTCAGGAAGTCCAGTGTTGTAACGTGTCTATGTGTCTTTTGAGGATGAGAGTGAGAGGATGAGAGTGAGTTTAACCCATAGTACCACTACTCACCCCAGTCACTTCACAACATCTGAAGTCCTTTGTGACTGCGCTTCACGTTAACTAGGGCTGCAACTAATGACTAATTTGGTAGTCGACTAATCTGCCGATTATTTTTTCGATTAGTCGACTAATCGAAAACCAATGTAAACAACAACAAACAATTTTTTTTTTTTTTTTTTTTTTTTTTTTAATTACCTATCTTTGTGAAAGTGGCTTCTCAGCTCTGGTCCAGCTGAAGACAGAGCAGAGGAACAGATTGGACATTGAGCATGACCTCAGAGTTGCTTGTCTACCATCACCCCAGACTTTGAGACTCTTGTCAGGACCAAACAACAACATCATAACATGATGATCCCATAGCAAATTAAAATAATGACTCATGAAACATTTGAATTTGGATCTTTAAGCCACTTTAAATGAAAATGTATTTGAAGAACAATACAGCAATCACTCATAACAAGATAAATAAATTAAATAATACAAATTAAAGTGGAAGTGTACTTTAAATAACTTTTGTTTGCTGTGTGTGAGAGGAGTCCGTGTGTGTGTATGTGTGTGTGTCTTACTCTGATCGCTGTGTGAGTGAGAGGAGTGTGTGTACTGTGTAATTTGTGTGCGTGTCTTACTCTGATCGCTGTGTGAGTGAGAGGTGTGTACTGTGTAATTTGTGTATGTGTGTGTGTCTTACTCTGATCGCTGTGTGTGAGTGAGAGGAGTGTGAATGTGTGTGTGTCTTACTCTGATCGCTGTGTGTGAGAGAGAGGAGTGTGAATGTGTGTGTGTCTTACTCTGATCGCTGTGTGTGAGTGAGAGGAGTGTGTATGTGTGTGTGTCTTACTCTGATCGCTGTGTGTGAGTGAGAGGAGTGTGTATGTGTGTGTCTTACTCTGATCGCTGTGTGTGAGTGAGAGGAGTGCGTGTGTAATGTATTGTGTGTCTAGTCTGATCATCATCTCCTGCAGGGGAACAATGTTTTCAATGTCCAAAATTTGCTATGGGATCATCATGTTATGATGTTGTCTGGAACCCTGAAAAGCCACTCTCGCAAAGATAGGCAGTGCAAAAAAAAAAAAAAAAAAAAATTTTATTTATTTTTTTAATGACTAATCGACGCAACAATTTCTCGTCGACGATTTTTTATAATCGAGGTCGTCGATTATGTCGACTAATCGTTGCAGCCCTACACGTTACCATTCGTTACTATATACGTGTGGGGTGTGTTTGTACCCTGATCAGGTGTTCCCAGTGTGTGATGTGTTATGTCTAGTTGTAGTTCCCTGTCCTGGTCTTGTAGTCCTTATCGTTTCCCTCCCAGGTGTATCCATTTGCAAAAGGTGTGTCTTGTCTCGTCATCCCCTCGTGTATAACTGTTCTGTTCTCCCCTGTGTGAGATGCTGATCCTGTTTGTACAGTTCTGTGTTTTGATTGTCGTTAATTTATGTTACTCTTCTTTTACAAAACCATGGTAAATATAAATTAAATATCTTTTGTTGGTTACTTTGGCTACTGTCTCCTCATTATGTTACATTGACAAAGACACAGAGCACTCCTTCAGTCAATGGTAACGTAATAGTTACACTCACCCTCCTTAAACTCACTCTACTCCACCCAAGGCATCCGGGTCAGTCGGCACCATTGTAACGGTTGTGACATCGTCACCTCAAACTTCGATGCCCGAGGGAGTTTCGAACCGCTACTCACCCCAGTCACTTCACAACATCTGAAGTCCTTTGTGACAGCGCTTCACGGTACCAACCGTTACATATCATTATTTATGAAGTAAAAGATCTGGATTGAGGCTTTAATACTTTTCTATTTGTTACAGTCTCAATCATCTCCTCCCCTCCCCCACTCGGTAACTGTCACACCCACGGCTCCTGAGAGACAGATAAGAGATTGATAGTTGGGGATGTAGGATAGGGGTCCTATTGTCACAGCCCTGAGGAGTCGTTGGTATCCATGGTAATTTGTCTTAAAAGCGGCATCTAGGATACAGGCTGCATTCTTAAATGTAGTATAGTGTAGTGTAGTGTAGTGGAAGCAGCGGTGTCAAGTCTCGCCATGTCACAAAAGCCCAGTGTTGAATGTCGTTGTGACATCAATTTAGACATTAGGTCACATGACGCTAGTTATGCCAACGCCTGTGGTAAATTCCTAAGAGCATCAGGGTGGTTCTGTTAAACCACACCAATATCTCCAACCCCAATATGGAAAAGACATAAAGTCTAGCTAAAACTTGTTTAACTTTATACCTATAGGCTATAGAATTTTTTTGTATTACATTCCAGCGTGTGATGATCTTGTAGCATATCATACATACAAACTATGAAGATAAAATCTTGTGTTTCTAACGATTCCCACACATTCTTCATGTCCTGTCCTGTTTTGGAATGCCCTCCTTTTCACATAGTTGTGTACAGTATGTGTTACATGTAAGGGGAGCTTCAGTTGCACTGTGATCAACAAAGTATAAATAAATAAATTCAATGTATTGATATGCTTTATTCACTTCTACTGTATTATTCACTGTGTGGCCTTTACACATTTTCTTTTAATTCACTTATAAGTTCTCAAAGGGAAAACAAGCATGAGAAAATGTAGAAATAATGCATGCAAATTGGAATTTGTATGTGATGAATGTGTAATTGTTGCATTGATTAGGAGAGTTTCAATCTGTAAAACAGCCTATCGCTCTTCTCAAGTAGTTTAAGGTATGCAAGCAAGTACAGGATGTTACGAACACTAGGCCTACTTTAAAAATTATGCTATAGAAATTCTACATTATGTATTTTGTTCATACATTTAAAACCTTTGAATATTTGTACACAATTTAGGATGTAAATCAGTGTTAGTCAAGACCTGTTTGGCTGTGTATTTCACTGGGATTCTATCCTGGGTCTGGTAGCAGAACCATGCACCTCTTAATACATGTAGGCCAATATCCCTCTGAGCAATTTTACGTTGAATAGACGTTTAAAAGACGTCTAAATGGCCCATAGACGTCTAGGCTAAAGTCGGTCTAGAATGGGGTGAAAAGTGAAAGTTTGGTAGACGTCTATTCCAGACGTGTTTTCAACGTCTAAGCTTAGACGTGTTTTGAACGTCTATGTTTAGACGTTGTTTCAACGTCATGACATAGACGTCTAAAATCAGTCTAGAATGGGGTGAAAAGTGAAAGTTTGGTAGACGTCTATTCCAGACGTGTTTTTAACGTCTAAGCTTAGACGTGTTTTGAACGTCTATGTTTAGACGTTGTTTCA
Source organism: Notolepis coatsorum (assembly GCF_963971535.1). NCBI lineage: Eukaryota > Metazoa > Chordata > Actinopteri > Aulopiformes > Paralepididae > Notolepis > Notolepis coatsorum. Next base: position 92,617,947 of record NC_140172.1, on the reverse strand, counting down.
ACGTCATGACAGACGTCTAAAATCAGTCTAGAATGGGGTGAAAAGTGAAAGTTTGGTAGACGTCTATTCCAGACGTGTTTTTAACGTCTAAGCTTAGACGTTTTTTGAACGTCTATGTTTAGACGTTGTTTCAACGTCATGACATAGACGTCTAAAATCAGTCTAGAATGGGGTGAAAAGTGAAAGTTTGGTAGACGTCTATTCCAGACGTGTTTTTAACGTCTAAGCTTAGACGTGTTTTGAACGTCTATGTTTAGACGTTGTTTCAACGTCATGACATAGACGTCTAAAATCAGTCTAGAATGGGGTGAAAAGTGAAAGTTTGGTAGACGTCTATTCCAGACGTGTTTTTAACGTCTAAGCTTAGACGTGTTTTGAACGTCTATGTTTAGACGTTGTTTCAACGTCATGACATAGACGTCTAAAATCAGTCTAGAATGGGGTGAAAAGTGAAAGTTTGGTAGACGTCTATTCCAGACGTGTTTTTAACGTCTAAGCTTAGACGTTTTTTGAACGTCTATGTTTAGACGTTGTTTCAACGTCATGACATGGACGTCTACCAAACTTTACATTAAAGCATGAGCGTTGAAAATGCATTGTTTAAACATTAACACATCAATAACATGGAATAGTCAAAAGTTAGCCGTTTTTATAATTTCTTTTTATTTTAAAATACTAAAGGCTGGCCCAACACACATACATAGCAACTGAACATTTTGAAGATTAAAGATAGAGCTGATAGCGGATCTATTTGAGCTAAGGGGCGGCGCAGAGAGGGTTGCATCCTCCCAGTCTTCGGCACTTCGAGACAGCCGGAGAGGCGCAGAGGGGGTCGCATCCTCCCGGTCTTCAGCACGGGACGTCCAACACTCCTGGACAGCCACTGACAGGGAGACAGGACAGGCGTTAATACAACTCACGTGATTGTGATGGGCGGACATAGCAATAGATACAAGTGGTAAGCATTAGTAGGTTACAGCAGTAGGGATGACCCCCGGAAATATTGTGTCTATTACTAGGCTTGCTTAAATTGTGAAGAAATGAGAATATGAATTAAGATTTCTCTTTGCATCTTTGACAGTGAATAACACCATGCTAATAATGACCAAACATTAAAAACTGCCACTGATCTCGTTCAGTACCTTCTTGAGATCATGTGTACAAAAAAGTCTAAGGAAATTAATAAAGGGAATATGATTAAACCGAAGGTTCTGTAGATACAGTACTGAATTCTCCCATCCGGACCAATGCCATTAGAAATATTATAGAATAGGAGGCGTATAAATTACCTTATTATAGCCAATTCGCACATTTATATATATATATATATATATATATATATATATATATATATATATATATATTTACATATATTAGATACATAAATATACTGTAACAGGTTAAGCCTTTGAACATTAAGGCAACTAGGTAAATAAAATATTGCTCCACTTCTACAAGGACATTTGCATATTCTTGGTATCTAGTGACATCTATGGACCTCAGGGAACGTAATCACAGTGTCAGAAATATTGTGTCTATTACTAGGCTTGCTTAAATTGTGAAGAAAGGAGAATATTTTTCTTTGCATCTTTGACAGTGAATAACACCATGCTAATAATGACCAAACATTAAAAACTGCCACTGATCTCGTTCAGTACCTTCTTGAGATCATGTGTACAAAAAAAAATCTAAGGAAATTAATAAAGGGAAGATGATTAAACCGAAGGTTCTGTAGATACAGTACTGAATTCTCCCATCCGGACCAATGCCATTAGAAATATTATTATAGAATAGGAGGCGTATAAATTACCTTATTATAGCCAATTCGCACATTTATATATATATTTACATAAATATACTGTAACAGGTTAAGCCTTTGAACATTAAGGCAACTTAAAGGAACACTCCCAACATTTTGGGAAATTAGCTTATTAAACATCTTCCCTGGAGTTAGACATGCATGCATTGCATTAGGCTTAGGGAACACCTGGACCGTTAGCCTAGCTTAGCTTCATCCGTGGAAGTAGGTGCTACATTAAGCCTAGTTCCCAACAGTCATGAAATACAATACCTCTCCTATCTCTCCTCTGCTCTCTGCCTCTAGACATTTTTTAAATTCCGTTATCCGTTCCAACATACACGGTAGAGGGCAGTCTCCTTAAAGGCCCTCTTGTCTCGTAGACCACCCCCTTTTAAATTAAAACGGGACATGACTGCATTTGTCATGAGTCTCTAAGAGAAAGTCATGACATTAATAATTCAAGCAATTCAACAAGTGACTAGTCAAAACAAATACAAATTGAAGGGAAAGGCTGTACTATGACTACAAGTGTATCACCAGTTTCATAAAACCCCTTCCTCCCATTGTTTTTTGTTGCATGATGATCATGAACACATTTATTATGCATTGTATTTTTTGTTTAAATGTCAACATCATCTGTCCATCCTCAGTACATTTACTATAGACCACCGTAACACTTCCGGGATTCTGAAATCAGGGAGGAGATTGCGGGGGGGTCAAATGAATGAATGTGGACGAGAGCCGTGATGTAAGTGGTTGCCGATACGGCTGTGGGGGTGCTAGAGACATGATCGAATAGACGTTTATGCGCCTCGCTCTCCTGAACACGGCGTGACCCATAACTAATCGATCAGAACTAAATCGGCAGAGAAAAAGCTCATTTTAAAGCACCTATTCCGCATGGACATGCGCAGAGTGCCCATGGAGTCTGGACGACGCGAGATGACGCTCGAATGAATGTGGACTGTTCCATCAGAGGGGGGAGCTTCGATGGTCATGTAAGTGGCTACAGACCGCTGCACTTAAATATAAACATTAGTCTACCTGTAGACTCAATGAGGTAATTGTAGATGTCGCCATAAGACACGTCTGGCCATTTAGTGGGATAATTTTCTCATTATCCTGTTCGGCTGAAAGGACATTGGCCACCGAAGCTCCGCCCTCTGATGGAACAGTCCACATTCATTCGTGCGTCATCTCGCGTCGTCCAGACTCCATGGGCACTCTGCGCATGTCCATGCGGAATAGGTGCTTTAAAATGGGCTTTTTCTCTGCCGATTTAGTTCTGATCGATTAGTTATGGGTCACGCCGTGTTCAGGAGAGCGAGGCGCATAAACGTCTATTCGATCATGTCTCTAGCACCCCCACAGCCGTATCGGCAACCACTTCCATCACGGCTCTCGTCCACATCCATTCATTTGACCCCCCCCGCAATCTCCTCCCTGATTTCAATGTAACGCGGAAGTGTAGTGGTCTATCAATATAATATACGCGTCTGACTTCATCTGGTCTTTCCAAACATAAACACAGAAAGTGAGAACGCATGCCTGCCTGCCTCAACCTGCATCTTTGTACATGCATATAAATACCTGTCCATCATCTTGTTAGTGCAGTCGCGGACACTCTTTCGCCCGATCCCCGTCAATGTGGATATCTGAATAAGAAAAAACCAAATGACATGTATATTAATGTAACATCATGTACAATACAATTTAAATCCTTTGAACATATGAGTCAGTAATCCCTATCCTAGGAAAAGATTTAAAAGTCACCATTTCAACGCCTCCTCTGTCTGGCAGGGGTGTATGTCGACCCTCCCATCCGGATGAATTTCTTTGTGGAGTTTTTTGATATCATCCTTGATTTCCAGGAGGGTCTCCATCACTTTTCTCTGGAACCCTGATATAAATGACAATTATTAGTTAAATGTAGTGAAAACATTCCGTACTTCAAATAACCGCAAATATTGTGCAAAACAACTCAAACCGTTTGTGACTGAGGGCGTTTTAATGTATTCTCCCATACTTCACAAAGGAATAAACTCAAATTACATGCTAAGATTTTATCACTGTTAGTTGTTGAAACAACGGTCACCAGTGTCTAGGCATTTTTACCCAACTGTAAGAATGTTTACACAAGCAATAACTTATAATATGGTAAATTCTATTTATAATCTTAGTCTTTTCAGGCAGAGGAAATTTGTCTCTCCTGGGAGTGGGCCTTGTCTGGGGTACATCTGAAACAAGTACAGAATATTTCTGTGACAAGCTACAGAAGCTTCAATACACGGGTGCGTTTATGGGGGACGCTGATGTAAACAAGACAAAAGTCTTTCTCTGGTCTGCATGCCCTTAACAATTGTATGTATTGAGCTGTACTGTACCCATTCTGCAATATGTTAATAAAGTTTTAAATCAATCAATCAATAAATAGCATTTTTATGAAACTATTGTATATTTGTATGTCTCTAAATGTTTTGATGAATTGAAAATAGAAGACCCTTATGTAAAAAAGCCGAAGGTCTTTTTCTAGTCTTCATCCTCCAGTCCACTGTTGTTGTATTGAGCTGTACTGTATTGTACCCATTCTGCAATCGTTAATAACGTTTTCATTCATTCAATCATTCAGCCGGCAACAGAATAATTTTGATTGACAGTCGAGTCTGCCAATTACGTCACATCGCTTGCACCCGCCCTGCTGTTCTTAGCACCAATCGGCAAGCGCTATGCATTTTTTACTTTCCTGAAAGTCCTCCATTGATTTTGATGAGAGCTCAGCTCAACGACAATTTTCATAGCACCACGACATTGTGTCGCACTGTACAGCCTTGGTTGTAGGCTAAAGTTTTACAATTTTTTTTATCCAATTTGTATTGATTAATTTAGGAGTGAAATGCGAATGAAGGTTGAAATCACTACTCACAACGTTGCTCCCAGATATTATTTTTCACTCGCAACGGCCAAATTAATAGGCAATTTGCGATCATCTCGTCGCAGTGTACAGCCCTGCAAACATTAGAGCTGCTACGTCAGCCATCAAATGTTACAGCTAACACTAGTTGCGTTAATCAACGCAACTAATACCAACAGCAGTGGAAACAAGAGATGGTGGGATGATGTCACAATTTACCAGCTCTGGTGTAGAACCAGTTCTCATCATTAGGGGCCAGCTCCTTGTGTTTAGCCAGCGTGACCAGGTCCACCCAGTCTGGCACCTTCAGCTTTCCTGACCTGGTGACAGAAGAAATGTATCATAACTGTGGAATATGCTTTTTTATATTCTTTTAATAGTGTGACTGTCACACCCTTGGAGGAAATTAATTAAGTCAACTCACTTTTTCAGGAAGGCCGCCAGGGCACGAACAAACTCCTGTTGGTTCACTTCTTTCACTGACGCCCGGCATCTGGACACATGCAACAGAGCGTTACATTTTAAATAGGGATTAACATAAGTATTTGACCTCTAGAGTCTAGACTAACGTACAAGTGTCTTCTCAATACAAGTATATTCGATTTAGTTACACAGGATATTGGCAGCAGGTCACAGCATAATTTAAGCTGCAGTTGCCATATCTGACATTGAAAATGGGGGACCCTGATGTAAACAAGACGCAAGTCTTTCTCTGGTCTGCATCCCCTTAACAATTGTGCCCCGAGTGAGAGGTTCGAAGGGTCAAAGTGGGTATCAAACAGGAGGGAAGACTGTCAAGTTTTAAACTGTGGATATACCAAACAGAGAAGGTAAAGACGACTTTGAACTGTTGAACAGTAATCCAAAGCTATTTTATTGCACTGTAAAATATAGATATATTTTAATCTATTCTATTCTACAATTTTATTGCACTGCACTATTGCACTATTTTACTCTGTCTATTTTATCTTACTCTTTTTATTGTTGTCTATTTAAAACTGAATCAAACCATAAACAAGGTGGCCTGTTGGGATGTTAGATCCTAATGTGATAAACTGTGATTTATGCCGTATGTCTTTTTTCTGTTGTGAAGCACTTTGAGCTAGTTTCTGTATGAAACGTGCTATACAAATAAAGTATATTATTATTATTATTGAGCTGTACTGTACCCATTCTGCAATCTGTTAATAAAGTTTTCAATCAATCAATGACATGGTGTGAGCGACACATATTCCCGATTCATAAAAGGGACTAACGTTGTTAGCTAAACATGGGCTAAATAAGATAACTGTGAGGGTACACTTGCAAGATATCCTATTCCGTAGCCACTTGGTCGTTATTCCCATAGATATCTATAGAACTATATATATCTATGGTTATTCCTACCGGCGAGATATGCGACAGTATGTTACACAGCTAGTGTCAGACTGGGGCTTACGTTAGCATATGCTAACATGATAGCCTAGCTTTGAGACTAGCGCGGTTAATACCATGAACATAAACAATCTGAGGCTAAATAATACAGCCTATGATGGCCACAACAATGCGCAGATTTTAATAAAATCGTGACAGTATTCCTAATTGTACACTATTCTACATAAGAGCAGCTAGCTAGCAGGCCTCAACGCGGTAGCATAGGGGCAGCCATCACTGAAATGATCGTAGTGTGTGTGCAACATGTAATATCTAACCATTTTTTATAGAAATACAAGCGCGTACACTCGTATGAACCAACTACACATGCCATTAGATATATAGTAGTCAACCCGGTTACGTTTCGAGAGGGAATAGTTAATGGACTTGGCCACATTTTATTAAAATAATAGAGACACTGAGACAGACATTACCTTGCTTGTGGTGTGGACAGCGCGAACTTCGGCGAAGGGTGGAACAACGGGGTTTCCAACCCGTGTTGAAACGGGCAACTCTCGTGCGATTACGCGAGACTTCGGCGTTGGTTGCCCCCTCCCTCTCAGCACCACTCATTGATTGATTGATTGATTGATTGATTGATTGAAAAGTTTATTAACAGATTGCAGAATGGGTACACAGTACAACTCAATACACACAATTGTTAAGGGGATGCAGACCAGAGAAAGACTTTCATCTTGTTTACATCAGGGTCCCACATTTTCAATTCATCATAATTCATAACATAATATGATATGACATACATTTTTTTTATTTTACCTTTATTTTACCAGGTAGTCACTTGAGATCAAAGATCTCTTTTTCGAGCAAGACCTGGCCAAAATGGCAGCAAAACAAAAACAAACATACAAATACACAAAACACAGACAGAGACATAAAAGGCAAAGTGAATGGGATTGGGGGAGATTGGATTTATGACATACCAGATTTACAAATACAGTACTGTTTGTGATACAAAAAGAGTTAAAAAAAAGAAAAAAAAGAAGAGAGTATATACATTTGACGAAGAGACTGTACATTGTATAGGAGGTGGGGTGGGGGGGTTGGGTAGGTGGGGTGGGGGAGGCGGACTGTACATTGGAGGTGGTTGGGTGGGGCGGGGGTGGGTAGGCGCGGGGGGGGGGGGGGGTACCTGTACATTGGATTATCGACGAAACCTTACTAGGTCCAAGAAGAGGGTCTTGTGTATTACTGGGTTAGGACATTTACTGTACATTGGAGGGGGTTGGGTTAGGATATTTACAGGGGCCAGTTTCGAATTGCAGTCTCCCGTAGGTGCTCCTTGAGAGTGGTTTTAAAAGTGGGTAGTGATTCACATTCCTTTACAGCTGTGGGTAGGGCGTTCCACATATTATGCACATATTCTTGAGGATACTACATATATGCAGTGAAAGGGTTAACATACTGTGTATTGTCGCAGTGAAAGGGTTAACCGTTTGGTAGTGTGGCAGTGAAAGGGTTAGCAATTGTGTGTATTGAGCTGTACTGTACTGTCCCCATTATGCAATCTGTTAATAAAAAATTTCAATCAAGGCTAGGCTAAATTCGGTCTAGAATGGGGTGAAAAGTGAAAGTTTGGTAGACGTCTATTCTAGACGTGTTTTGAACGTCTAAGCTTAGACGTGTTTTGAACGTCTAAGCTTAGACGTTGTTTTTTTTTTTTTTTTTTTATGTTTAAAATAGTACACTCATTTGAGTAGTGGAAAAGGGGTAGGATTAAATAAGTGTATACTTCTTCCTACTCCTTTTCGAACATGCAGATTGAGTTGTTTTTCTTTTTTGTTATTGTTTGTTGTATTCATTGCATGTTCGAAATAAAGACTTCAAATCAAATCAACGTCGTGACATAGACGTCTAAAATCAGTCTAGAATGGGGTGAAAAGTGAAAGTTTGGTAGACGTCTATTCTAGACGTGTTTTGAGCGTCTAAGCTTAGACGTGTTTTGAACGTCTAAGCTTAGACGTTGTTTCAACGTCATGACATAGACGTCTAAAATCAGTCTAGAATGGGGTGAAAAGTGAAAGTTTGGTAGACGTCTATTCTAGACGTGTTTTCAACGTCTAAGCTTAGACGTTGTTTCAACGTCATGACATAGACGTCTAAAATCAGTCTAAAGTGGGGTGAAAAGTGAAAGTTTGGTAGACGTCTATTCTAGACGTGTTTTGAACGTCTAAGCTTAGACGTGTTTTGAACGTCTAAGCTTAGACGTTGTTTCAACGTCATGACATAGACGTCTAAAATCAGTCTAAAGTGGGGTGAAAAGTGAAAGTTTGGTAGACGTCTAAGCTTAGACGTTTAAACAATGTCTAAAATGGGGTGAAAAGTGAAAGTTAGGTAGACGTCTAAGCTTAGACAAGATTCTCCTGGGCTAAATGAGAGCTATGGATACACACACACACACACACACACACACACACACACACACACACACACACACACACACACACACACACACACACACACACACACACACACACACACACACACACACACACACACACACACACACACACACACACACACACACACACACACACACACACACACACACACACACACAAGAACGGTCAGACATGTTATTTAATCATGCAGGATTTTCAAAACCTCTCTCAAGGGACACCTACGGGAGACTGCAATTCAACACTGGCCCCTTTAAATATCCTAACCCAACCCCCTCCAATGTACAGTCATTTACCTAGTATGGTTTTGTCAATAGTCCAATGTACAATTTTGTTTGTTTGTACAGTGTCCCCCCCCCCCCCCTCAATGTACAGTTTTGCCAATGTACAGTCATTTACCTAGTATGGTTTTGTCAATAGTCCAATGTACAATTTTGTTTGTTTGTACAGTGTCTCCCCCCCCCCCCCCCTCAATGTACAGTTTTGCTTGTTTATACAGTGTGCCCCCCCCCCAACCACCTCCAATGTAGATTACCCAGTATGGTTGTCAATATCCCAGTGTACCCAACCCCCCCCCACCCAACCTCCTCCAATGTACAGTTTCTACGTCAAATGTATATACTCCCTTTTCCTGACTCCTTCTGTATCACAAACAGTACTGTATTTGCAAATCTGGTATGTCATAAATGTATAGATGTAGCAGTACTGACTATCTGTATGTCATGTATGTCATATATGTCCTGATGAATTGAACATGGGGGACCCTGATGTAAACAAGACGAAAGTCTTTCTCTGGTCTGCATCCCCTTAACAATTGTGTGTATTGAGCTGTACTGTATTGTACCCATTCTGCAATCTGTTAATAAAGTTTTCAATCAATCAATTCAATCAGTCAGGTTTCCCAGCAGTGCACTATCAGCGCCACCTGCTGATCAAATGGCAAGCCATCTGCACAGCAGACTCACGGGCTTTCCCCATTACAATCACCTCGCTAAATTCACGCCCCTCAGGACATCTGGGTCACTGAGATTCGGAGATTCTGTGCATATTGATAATATTTTCAGATATGAATGCATTGAAATAATATACTTAGTGCATAGTTTAAAATACGTCTTAGCTTAGACAAGATTATCCTGGGCTGAATGCGAGCGATGGATAGACGTCACATAAAATCTTCGAAAATATCGTGCTCATATATTTGTAGGTGCGTTTGCAGGATGCCTCTGTCCATATTGATAATATTTTCAGATGTGAATGCATTGAAATAATATACTTAGTACATAGTTTAAAATACGTCTCCAAAAAAACACGATTTGGCCCGGTTATACGAGAGCTATGAAAAACGCTTGGTTGAAAAGACGGCTTTTGCTCACTGGGTATGGTTCATGTTCATGTTCTCGACAACACCAACCTGAAATAAGAATGCATTAAATCATTTGTAAAGTTTCTAAACTTTGCTTTTAGGCACATTGTAAATAAAATATTTAAGATCTTAATGGTTCTTGCATGAGGATGAAAACAGCTGTTAAACAAGCTGTAGAAAAGGGGGGCAGTGGAACAGGACATGCATCCGTTTTGAATTCCTGCTGCCTAGTCTACTCCCAAATGCAGGGTGTGGACACATGACATGGGATACAAAGGAAAGAAGCATTCATGTTCATGGGAGAAAACATGTCCAGAACATCTGGTACATACATTTATGGCATGTTGTAACTGTTACATAACAGCAGGTCTCATCATTCACCAATAATATTTTGTGTGCTAATCACTTTCTTTGTAAATTGAATGTCCCGTCTGTGACGCATATAAATGCAAATGCAATATATAATACATGTATATTTGATGTTCTTTTGTCAAAGACACATTGACCATGAGGTCAAACCATGTTGCCAATGCTACTGTAATTCAGTCTCCTCCACTTTATTTCGTTCCTGCAAGGGCGAACCCAAAGCAAGAGCTAGCCTCTTCTTGATGGATAATAATACAGTCAAATGAGAGACAGGCCACTGAGTGAATCAAGTGAGCTATGCCAGTCAAGGGCACTCTAGTGGGTGGACAAGTACATATCACTTGAATACAGGCAACATTTGAGGAAAACAGTAGAATTAAAACCTATGACCACTAGAGGTTGACCATGAGCTACAGTTATCTTTAAGGAACAATACTACCACTAATAATAATAACAACAACAATGCTATTATTACTACTACACTATGATTTTCAAGTTGAAGCTACTAAGACGTCTGTCAGACATTTAGTGACCGCCTCTGGTCACTTAATTCGTAGGTTGCGCAAGATTAGAGGAACCTGACGTAGTTGAATCATCCCAAGGCAGGGGTTAATCTCTGACGGCCTTGGATTAGATTCCCTGCAAGAAGTTTCTCACTTGTTCTAACCTGGTTCTAACCCCTCACATGGAACTGGCATCGGTGATGAATAGCTGCTGTAATGACATAGTTAATTTACAACCATTATGTATTGTAGCAAGCCTGGGATTTGGGTGGTTGGTCAGTCGAGCTGCCACTCTGCACTCTACCAACCTGGGGCTGGCAGGCAACGCTATTGGTCGCGCGGGCCCCAGATTGGTAGAGGGGAGGGGGCAGGCGCTGACCTGGGAAGGCTATAATAAGAGGGTATGGCACCCAGGGTGTGCTCTCTTGAGGCATGGGAATGTATAGAGATGAGTCGCTCATGTACTGCAGCCTGTACCACCTGTGTTGAATAAACCAAAGACTGAGAAATACATCTGCCTCGAGAGTCGTGAATAACGTTTACAACTTCAAAACTTACACTGGTGTCAGAAGTAAAGTGGGGAGAGAAGAAAGGAGAGGACGTTTCGCTCGGCATCGGAGGGGATTCGCCGGAGGTGTGCTAGCTTAGCTGCAGTTTGTTGGCTAGCTAGGCGCAGCGGCATGGATGTCTGCGACGGATCAAAAGAGGACTGAGAGAAAGAAGAAGACGGAGAAGAGTGGCCGGAAGAAAGTCGACGGAGGTGTGCTAGCTTAGCGAAGCCTAGCTTAGCTGCAGTTAGCGGCGTCACAGCGGCATGGATATCGGCGGCGGGTCGAACAAGGACGGAGAGGAAAAAGGAACGTGCGGGTGGTCAGGAGACATGGACGAGGACGTTGAGAGCTATGAGGAGGCGAGAGGGTTCCACGGAGGCTTTGCGGGGTGCCATTTCCCGCCGGATGGGGGTCAGAGTTGACCCGGGAGGTGAGCAAAGATGGCGGCGCCCATGGCACATGGCGAGCTCGACAGCGTGAACGACCGGAAGACCCAGGGAGCCACTGCGTGGGGTTGGCCGAGGACATTGGGGGCCTGCCCGGCGGGCATGAGTACATGTGCCGAATGGAAATGATGGAAATGGAACTATCTGACGGGGTACTGTGAACTGTGTACGGTGTACTGTGAACTGTGTACAGGGTACTGTGAACTTTGTACAGGGTACTGTGAACTGTGGATACTGGGTACTGTGAACTGTGTACGGGGTACTGTGAACTGTGGGTCGGTGTACTGTTTGGGGATTTAGCTACTGTGTTTAGCGGGTATTGGGGTGGGGCTAGCAGTTAGCATAGTGTCACCCCTGTTGGTTAGGTGTAGCTAGCTAGCTGCTGGCATAGCATTGTGTGGGGTGGGAAGCAAGACGTCTCTGATTGGGGAGGGCGTCTCTCTGTCGGTCTGGGAACAAGAGGACGCGAGCAACCTGGAACCAATGGGATTTGGTGGTTGTCGTCTCTTGGGGCCTGGCAGAGAGGGGAGCAGCCGGTAACCAACAGAGCACGACGGGGCTAGCAGTGAGCGCGGCGTCGTAACCGGTGGTTAGACACAGCATAGATTACAAGATCCTCCTCCATACATTCAAGGCCATCCACAACCTCGCCCCTCCATACCTGTCCGACCTCCTCCACATCAACATTCCCACCCGGTCCCTCAGGTCTGCCTCCAGGGGCGTCATTTTGGTATGGCAAATGTATTAAATTTTTTTATGTTGATTTAGAATTCGAATGTCAACATTATGAACGAGGCTTCGAACTACAACCCTAGCATGTCACTTATCTCACTTTTACTAGGTGACTTTTACTGTGACTAACTGAAATATGCCAAAAAATGGGAAAATGGACATACAGACGTTTTTTAATCAGAGGGCAGCAGAGACAAGTGATACAGGGACACAGGTAAGGTCTTACAATGGCTTAGTGATTATAACAGTGCAGTTCAGCATTCAGTAACCCATACTTTTTGTGAATGTGTTTTTGATATTCTGTTGAACACACACCTCAAAACCGTACCTAAGGAAAATTGGCTCAATTGCAAGAAAAATAATAGACAGTTATGATATTACATTCTGCATAATTTGTATGCAAAATATTGTGGTTGACACATTTCTATATTAAACATGCTTGTGTAGTCCTGTGTCATACCTAAATGTCATACAAGTGAATTGTATAGAAACAACTCACCAAAAGTGACTATTGCACAACTGATTTGACAAAAAAATTCCACCTGAAATGATGCCACTGTCTGCCTCCTCCATCAACCTGACCGTCCCCCCAGCCCGTCTGTCCACCATGGGGCCAAGAGCCTTCAGCTGCTCTGCCCCCCGCCTCTGGAACTCCCTCCCCCCTGACATCAGGAACATTGACTCCATTATCCCATTTAAAACCCACTGTTTAGGCAGGCGTATGTCTGATTTTATTTTTTAAATGGATTGTGACTGTTAATTAACTGTTTTTAAATTGTTGTACGGCGACCTTGAGTGTCTTGAAAGGCGCCTTATAAATAAAATGCATTATTATTATTATTATTAGGTATAGCCACCGGAAGCGTCGCATGGCTAGCTGCTGGCCTAGCATTGTTGTGGGGGGTAATTTAGTTGACTGTGGGTTAGGGCTGGACGGTATGGGCTAAAATGTATATCGCGGTATAATTTGAAGCGTAGACGGTAACGGTATATATATCACAGTATATTCATTTATCTTAACATTTACATTTACATTTAGTCATTTAGCTGACGCTTTTATCCAAAGCGACTTACAAGTTCTGTACGACAAGCCATCAGGAAGAGCACAACTCTATCAGCTGAGTAACAATGTTCATCAAAGTGTTGAGTGCTACAGTGTAGGTTAGTTTATTAGGACAAGTGCATGACAGTATGGTTAGTTAGGGTTAGATTTTTTTTTTTTTTTTTTTTTTTTTTTTTAATTCAGATAATGGTTGAAGAAGTGAGTCTTTAGTCGACGGCGAAAGATTGGACGTGTTTCGGCTGTCCTAACTGGGGTGGGTAGTTCATTCCACCATTGTGGGGCAAGGACTGAGAATAGGCGACTTCTCTTTGATGACCCTCCCGGAGCTTGGATAGGAGTAGGTCTGAGGCGGCCAGAAGATGCAGAGCGTAGGGGTCTTGAGGGTGTGTAGTTAGAGACCATTGACCGGAGGTAGGCGGGAGCAGTTCCCTTTGCCGCACGGTATGCTAGGTCAAGGGCCTTGAAGCGGATTCGTGCAGCAATGGGGAGCCAGTGCAGGTCCCTAAGAAGTGGGGTGACATGGGCCGACTTCGGTAGGTTTGAGATCAGGCGGGCCGCTGCGTTCTGAATGAGTTGAAGAGGCTTAGTGGCAGTGGCCGGGAGGCCAGCGAGCAGTGCGTTGCAGTAGTCGAGGCGGGAGATGACTGTTGATTGGACGAGGAGTTGGGTGGCTTCTTTTGTCAGGAAGGGGCGTATCCTTCTGACGTTGCTCAGGAGGAATCGGCAGGTTCTGGTTGTCGCTGCGATGTGAGCAGAGAAGTTCAACTGGTCGTCGAGGACAACACCAAGGTTCTTGGCGGTCGGGGACGCGGTCACAGCTGCATTCTCGACTGTGATGGAAAGGTCGGTCAGGGGGGAGGATTTGGCCGGCAGGTGGAGCAATTCTGTTTTGCTTAGGTTCAGTTTGAGGTGGTTGGTCGTCATCCAGGCGGAGATGTCGGACAGACAGGCCGAGATCCGCTCAGAGACGTGGATATCTGAGGGAGGGAAGGAGAGGAAGAGTTGAGTATCGTCGGCATAACAGTGGTAGGAGAAGCCATGAGACGTGATAATGTTACCCAGTGATTTAGTGTAGAGGGAGAAGAGAAGGGGTCCTAAAACCGAGCCCTGGGGGACACCCGTCCGCAGGGGGCGGGTGGCCGACAGGGTCCCTCTCCATGACACTTGGTAGGAGCGGTCATTGAGGTATGATGACAACCATGTCAGCGCAGAGCCAGCCACTCCCATTCCTGCGAGGGCCGCGAGGAGGATCTGGTGGTTGACTGTGTCGAAGGCTGCAGATAGATCTAGGAGAATCAGGACAGAGGAGAGGCCTTTCGCTTTTGCTAAGTGAAGTGCCTCTGTGACCGCAATGAGGGCTGTCTCTGTGGAGTGACCAGTCCTGAAGCCTGACTGATTAGGGTCTAGGAGGTCATTCTGTAAGAGATAAGCAGTAAGTTGGTTGGATACAGCACGTTCAAGTGTTTTAGAAAGGAAGGAGAGAAGAGAGACAGGACGGTAGTTGCCTATGACGGTAGGGTTCAGGGATGGTTTTTTTATGAGGGGCGTGACTCTGGCTTGTTTTAGGGAGGTGGGGACCACCCCCGAGTTGAGTGAGGAGTTGATGGTTGCAGTTAGGAATGGGAGGATGTCTGGTGCTATGGACTGGAGGAGTGGGGAAGGTAGCCGGTCCAGCTGGCATGTAGTCGGACGGTTCGACGTTACCAGTGTCAGGGTCTCGGCTTCTGTAATGGGAGAGAAAGATGACAGAGTGAAGGATGAGGTTCTCGATTCAGCATTTGGAATGGGTGGGGGTTGGGAGAAGGAGCTGCGGATGTTCTCCACTTTTTCCTCAAAGAAGATCGCAAAGTCTTCGGCAGAGAAAGATGAGGGAGGGGGGGGTGGGGGGGGAGTGAGGAGGGAGGACATGGTAGCATGCAGTTTGCGAAGATTCTTGGCAGAGGCCTCGATCCTATGGTGAAAGAAAAAAGCTTTGGCATTAGTAATGGTTTTGGAGAATGTTAACAAGAGGTTGTGATATGTGTCGATGTCAGCAGTGAGGCGTGACTTTCTATACTTCCTTTCAGCTGCTCTCAGGACCTGTCTTTGTTCTCTCACTGGATCTGTCAGCCATGGACTGGGTGGGGAACGGCGGGCAGGTTTCTCAACGAGGGGACAGAGCTTGTCGAAGGAGGTTGCAAGGGCTGAGAGGAGGGTGGAGGTTGCCATCTCTGTGGAGAGAGCAGAGAAGGTGTCACTCAAAGGTAGAGTGGATAGTATGTCAGAGGAGAGGGTGGAGGGGGATAGGGAGGGCAGGTTGCGTCTGAGTGAGACGGTTTGAGTTGGGGTGAAGACCTTTCGGTTAAGCATCTTAAAATGTCTATATAAATGCTCCTGAAGGGGTAAAACACTGGTATGGCAGCTATTGGGATGCCCCGATCGGTATCGGCTGATATTCAGTATAAATATGAGATCGGTGAATTCCGATAATGCTTTATTTTCGCAGATCGATGACACGCGTGAAAAACATGATCCAATTATCAGCGGAGTTCTAGCTTGCTGTCTTCTCTGAGGCACACACAGCTGCTGCTGCTGCACGCCTTGCCCCTCCCCCTCCCAGACCCATGTCAACAAATGCTCCAGCAAGAGTCGAGTCGAGTGCAGCTCCTCTTTCAACATAACAAGCATTAAACAAAATGACCCAGTCAACTATTCACTTTAGTTTAACACTTTAATCGCCGAAAACGCTGGAACTCGTCTTTCCCCGCCATGCTCATTCTGCCGAAGACGCCGTAACACGTCTTTGATATCAATATTTCAAAAATCTGTGATCGAAATCATATTTCTCCTCCGGGGACCTGAGATATACTGCTGAGCTCCACTCAACTGTCTAACGGTTCAAGAGCGCCATCTGGTGGCCGATCGGCAGATCGGCCAACAGGAAGTGACGCGCCAAACAGGAAGTGCTCATCCATATTTCGTCCGGGCACTCGCAATCGTTAGCCGGACTCCATCGCGACACACTGGATAATCAATCGCTCGCCCTAACTCAATAAACAATGTCATTTGGACGTATATAGTATTATACAACCTGGAAATGGTTAATCTAGATCAACATCCCATAATCGAAAACTGTCTACTCCAAGCTGATCGTCCAATGGCGCGAGGAAGATACGGTAAGATCCAGCGTTATTTTCTAACGTGTTCCATATAAACTGCTCTGATGATCATATGACCCACACTAGATGAATGATATAACGTTGCCCACGGAATTATAAACGACCCCCCGCCCATCCGGTCAACATCAGATGATACGTAGTAACTTCTAGAAGTACCTCCAGTTGAAATTTTTTATCTGGCACCGATCGCTACCAAACTGTATTTGATCATCAATATAATGCATTTGGGGCTATAAATCAAGTTCTGGAGAAAGCTGCAGAAAACGATAAAAACATACTTATACTTTAGACCATATTTTAGTATGAATATGTGAATGAAAAAGTATAACGTTGCTACACCCTGAACAATATATATAGGACATTGAATGGGCCATAATAATGTCAATTTAGCAATAGAATTTAAAAGGTTATAGCCCTGCAAAGAAGGGGAACTTCTCCATAGACAAATAGAGCTGGCTAGGGATGGCAAATTATGAATTTAACCATGGCGATCAAAGTGTTAATGCATGAGGCGTTGTCCAATGTTATCTAGCTACTGATAGCTCCTGATATCAATGTCTGATATCATCAGTTTGGTATTCGTTTTCGCAGTTGTTGGCTAACTAGCTATC
Source organism: Notolepis coatsorum (assembly GCF_963971535.1). Taxonomy (NCBI): domain Eukaryota; kingdom Metazoa; phylum Chordata; class Actinopteri; order Aulopiformes; family Paralepididae; genus Notolepis; species Notolepis coatsorum. The sequence continues at coordinate 92,600,612 of NC_140172.1, read as the reverse complement.
GTTGTTCCGTGAGCTAACGTTAGCTACCTAGCTAACGTTACTGTTTAAAATGACCCTTGGAGACTTCCGGTTTGAGATGTTCGGGTAGACGGCCATTGTAAAGAGCTCCCGGTCAAAGAACAACGAAAAAGGAAGTTAAAATATCTAAAACAAAATAAAAAGTGACAATTCAATGATATAAGAGAAAAGGAAGGATGAAGACGAGAAAAAACAAAAGAAAAGCGACCCCAGAAGAAGTACAAACACCGGAGGAAAGTTATCGTCACGAGGAGGTGACGCAGGAGGTAAGTCAAGCTAGCATGGCGCAAGGCGACAGAGCAGAGGTGCCCACTTGGGTAGAAGAGCTACAAGCTAGCATACAGACTAGCATCCAAGCTAACACGCAGAACATCCAGAACAATATCGACAGACTCAGAAAAGAATTAAAGAAGGGTCAGGATGAGCTCAGAGAAGAAATAAATAAGAGACTCGAGACAATTGATGGAAAACTACAGGAACAAGAGAAAGACATAAGGATGTTAGAAGAAAGGATGGCTGGAACGGAGGAATGGAATACAGAAATACAAGGAATTCTAATGGCGACGCTCGAACAACAAAACATTGTCACCTGACCCCCACGGGAAGCATCCAGGTCTAAGGCTAAGGTGTGCACATGCACGGATACTCTTCCCAAAGAGGCCAGCTGACCTACCACCATGAATTTCCCCAGGACCACAAACAGACACGGGAGAATGCGCCGAGAAACAGTAAGAAAGCTTTTATTGCATGAAAATAGATATTTAATACAAGGTTATATTTCTATATAAATAATTGGTCGGTTAGCCTATTTAAAAGACCCACGCCTCTTAAGCCTAGGGTAGTTAAAAGGAGGAAGCGCTCAATGCCCCGTAAACCCACCCCCAGACTGTTACTCCCACCCACGCCACCTATCCCCGCCCCTGAGACACTACACACGTGAAGGAAAAAGGGTCTGCCCTGCACACGGGTCTATGACTATCAAACGTTAATTTAGAATCACACTACACCACACGGTTCACTGTAAACAGCCTAAAATAGGTATCGATATCACACCATCCCTCGGGGAGCCACGGCAAATAATTAGGGAGAATATAGGTAGATAAATACACACTAAGTGTTCACACAGTAACTAAGGGGGCTGGGATAAAATAGCACGGGCTGCTCACCGCTAGGGGTAGGGCCTAGGCCTAGAATACTCCTCTCATACCCTAGCCTAGGTTTGGGCAGTGGAAGCGCTGAGTTGACAAACACTAAAAACGAAGGTTTTAAGTATGACCGGGGCCCGAAGGTGAGGGCCGGAAGGACGCCACTCCCTTCCGCTCCCGTAGCCCCTCCCGCCTTCAGGCTAAAAACTGTTCTGTCTGTACTGGGGGGTTTTAGGCACTCCAAGCACCAGGCGTGCAATAATGTCCTCCCGCCTGCAATGAAAGGCACAGTCAGTAAGAGCAAGGTCCCCCCGTTCACGGGTTCGTCACAATGCACAATGGATTAGATATCCTCCATATGATTTAGAAAAGAGAGAAAGGTAGTTCACAGAGGATGGATAATCCACAATACTAGGTTCAAGTCTTCGACAGTTTTTACTGGCTTTACTGCATGCCGTTCCGATAATCTTCAGCTTCACGCTACTAATAATATTCCTAATTCCAATGCAGTCACTGTTCGTCTATGTCTTCATTTACCACTCTGGGAAACAGTTCGCTTGTCAGGCACGTATTCTACTGTCTTGCGTTCTTTACTCACGGCGCCCAGTGTGGCGATAATGTCTCTCCGGTCTGAAGCTCCACCCGTTTCCACTGCGGGGGGGAAACACTGCAGTCGCCGATATGAACTGGTTCCACTGGAGGAAAAGTACAAACACAAAAGAGTCGCGTGTCCTCGTACTCCTACAGCCCCGCGTCCTCTGTTACCGTCCTCTCGACTCCCGTTTTCGTTCTGCTACTGTCCATCATTGATTCTCCTTTCAGCAGCGCCAGCACTTCCGGGCACCGCCTCCGTCACGCCAGCCAGCCAATCACCTCGCGCTCCCTCCAACGACGCTCCCCAGCTGCGTAAGAAGAAGAGGGCACACATGTGTAGCCTGTATGACGTTTATATACGCTACCCCCCCCTGGTGGTCCTGCACTCGCCTGTTGTAGCCGTCCTCTGCACAAAATCACCATCCTCCCAAGATGGCTCTCTCCGCTCCCGTCAGGACTTCCTGGACTCTGTCTAAACAAACAACAGGGACAGCATGGTGCAGTACAGTGACGGCACTTCACATATCATCATCAGCTGATATTCACTTGCCTGTTCCATCAGCCAGGTAAGCCTTTAGGTCCTCTTCCAGACCATCCCGGGACACGTCCTCCTCTTAGGCTCCCGCAGGTACATACACACCCCCATACAGATACCCCTATACCCCCATCCGCGACAACATGATGAGAAAAACTAACGGACTTGGAGGGGAGGTCAAGGAGAAATAATATACGAATATGGGGACTGAGAGAAGGGATAGAAGGAGACTCAATGACCAAATATGTAGACAACCTAATTCGAAAATAATTAGAAATGTCAGACCTCGCCAAGATAGAGATTCAAAGGGTGCACAGGGCCCAGGCGCCGAAGCCACAGATAAACAGACCACCGAGAGCAGTTATAGTTAATTTCGAAGTCAAAGAAAACATTCTCAGAGCAGCCTGGCAGACAAAGATGGAGGTGGCTTTGACCATGACTATTCAACAGAGGTGGCTGTAAAACGTCGGAGCTATGTTGAGATAAAAAAGACTTTGAAAGAGAAAGGAATCAGATTTCAATCACCAATGACCACACTGAAGGTCCATTGGAAAGAAGGCATCAAGGTGTACAACGACGTGTGGGAAGCGACAAGGGACATGAACCGGAGAGGATGGAGGGTGCCGGGAGGAGAAGGAGAGAGACAGACGCTGATGCAGAGGTTGGAGAAGGCGCGCAAATGGACCAGGGTTGAGGGACGAGGAGAGGAAGACGGGAAGGTGAAGGAGATCTGAACCGATTCAAAGTAGAACAACTGAGAAGAACGACGAAAAAACACGGGAAGGGGAGCAGAGACGAGACGAGAGGGGACACGGTGATCCAAGGAAGGATAAGTACAATACACATTGGACTGGTAGGCTATACATGTGACACACACAATACAAGTAAATGTAAACATGAAAATGACTTGTGCAATGAGAAGATGGTAAAGTACATGCGAGATAACTATACCAAAAGTTGTAAAAAAGGATATGGAGATTCAAGAGATATATTTGGACGGACATGAAAGAACCATAGGATTACACGTGACACATAATACAAATAGACGGGAACAGGAAAGTGACTAATGCAGAGCTTTGACCGGGAGCTCGGAGGTCACACACAGAACAAGTTGGACATGTATAGTGCGCATCTTTTAGCCACTAGGGGGAGCCCTCTCACTAGGAGAGCCACTACTCCCCACCCGACAGCGGGGGAAAGATTGATACGATTGAGACCCTCTACTACCATGGAAGTACCAGATGTTAATGTTGATGTTAATGTTTATTATGGTTATATGTATGTAAATCAGACAGGGATAGCAGTGGCTACAACCAGAAATATTATTTTATGTGACATGGGTAGAACGGGAGAACATCTGGAAAAGAAATATGACACAAGTTAAGGGTATCAAAATGATGTCGCTGAATGTGAATGGTATGAATAATCCGATCAAAAGGAGTAAGGTGATGACGAAACGAAAGGTTATCCTATAACCTAGTTATATGAATACTGGCAGAGCGTCTCGCTCTTTACATTTACATTTACATTTAGTCATTTAGCTGACGCTTTTATCCAAAGCGACTTACAAGTTCTGTATGACAAGACAGCAAGAAGGGTACAACTCTATCAGCTGAGTAACAATGTTTATCAAAGTGTTGCGTGTTACAGTGTAGGTTAGTTTATTAGGACAAGTGCATGACAGTAAGGTTAGTCAGGGTTAGATATATATATATTTTTTTTTTTATCATTTCAGATAATGGTTGAAGAAGTGAGTCTTTAGTCGACGGCGAAAGATTGGACGGGATTCGGCTGTCCTAACTGGGATGGGTAGTTCATTCCACCATTGTGGGGCAAGGACTGAGAATAGTCGGCTTCTCTTTGATGACCCTCCGGGAGCTTGGATAGGAGTAGGTCTGAGGCGGCCAGAAGATGCAGAGCGTAGGGGTCTTGAGGGTGTGTAGTTAGAGACCATTGACCGGAGGTAGGCGGGAGCGGTTCCCTTTGCCGCACAGTATGCTAGGTCTTTGCCATTATGAGATAACTCTTATCTCCTAGCACCTACTGTGCTCATGAACAAACAATTTGCACTCATGCACGTGACCAGGCCACGCCCCCGGGTCCTACTATATGACACCGGACATGGTCACACTCTACCTTCCTCGGGAAAAAAAGTTTCCAACATTGGAAACCCAACCAAGGGACCTCAGGGTGCCAACAGCGAGACGCTCTGCCAGTATTCATATAACGTTATATATCATACTGGTCATTGCGTCTCGCTCTTTGCCATTATGAGATATGGGACAGAGCGGATGTGTGACCCGACAAGTGTACCCCCTGAGGGCCCGTAAGCCCCACTACCAGGGAGGAGGGGAGTCCCGTCCACCCGCCCGTCCTAACGAAGGGGGGGAGGCAGTCAACTCCACCAAAGTGCGAAAAAGGGGGAACCAGAGACCCCTGAAAAACGCACAGCACAGGCGAGACCACGTGTGACACATCACCCCGTGGCACACACCTACACACCCCTGCTAGCCCACCAACTGGCGGGACGCAGGGGAGGTCCCAGACCTCAGAACCGCCTGGGAGACCGAACCCCCAGTCATGTCCATGAGGGAAAACTTAACGAAGGGACCCGGGGAGGACCAGGAGGCCGCAGCACAGATGTCCTCCACCGAGGCCCCCCCTAACAGGGCAGCAGCCCGAGGGGGGACCTGTCCAGCTAATGTGCAGCAAAAGGCAACGCCCCCGCACAACCAATGTGACAGGTGCTGCATGGACAGCGCCTCACCCGCGCAAGGGCCACCCTAACAAACAAACAGTTGAACGGAAGCCCTGAGAGCCCGAGTCCTGAGGTAAACCCCCAGTGCACGGACAGGACACGACAGGTGAAGGCCCGCCTCCAACTCACTAGCGTGAGGAGGCGGACGAAGCCTGAACCACAATATCCCTGGAGCGAAAGAGCTCCAGATATTCTTTGGCACGAAGACTGGATTAGGCCTCAGTCGCACCGCTATCGGCCGAATAGACAGACAATGTTCCGCCCCCACACTCGACCATACGCCACTCCCAGCGTAAGCCACGGTAGAGGACGGAGCACGCGCGTACCGGATAGCATTAACCACAGAATAGTCAAGACGCATCCCCACCAGATTCACACTGTCAGCAGCCAAGCCTAGAGGCTGCCCCAGAACAGGAGGCAGAACAGAGTTCCGCGTGCCTGAGAGAGGGCCCGCGGTGACCACGGAACAGGCCACGGCGGGGCCACCAAGAGCTGAATCAGGGCCCGGGACCACACAGCTGAGCCCCGGCCCGGCGCGACCAGGACCAAGTCCCGTGCTCCCGACGTACCCGCCCCAACAGCTGAGCTATCAGGTGTAAGGGGGGGAATGCGTACAGAATCCCGGACGGCCACAGAATCGGTCCCAGACCTGCCCGACTATGTCTGGACATAATCCCCACTCGTCAGAGTGAGGACCGCCCGCGACATCACACCTGCACCCACATTCACCCTGCCGGGGATGTGGAGAGCCCTCAGGCAGAGCAGATTGAGAACGCCCATAGCCAGAGCCCGACCGCTGCCCGGTGCAGACGGGGGGAGCGCACTCCACCCTGTCTGACAATATACAACGCTGATGTCGTGTTGTCCGTCCTGACCAAAACATGCTTGCCCACCACAAGGTGGTCGAGCCGTTTGAGGACCAGAAGGACTGCCTTCAATTCCAACACATTGAATGTAGCGCAGACCGGGCAGCATGGCAGCTGCCCCCTACTGCGTTGGGCCGACACGTCCCCCCCCCCATCCCATGAGGGAGGCGTCGGTGAAGACCGTGACATGTGACAGCCTGCTGCTCATGGGGACCCCGCAGGTGAGGGCACCAGACCCTCCCCAGAAGACGAGGTCCCCCAGTACTGACATGGGAACCTTCAGCCGCTTCCATATGTCTCACACCGGGTCCATCTCCATACTGGAAAAAACCACCTCTGCATCCTCCTCATGAAGAGGAGGCCAAGAGGGACCCCAGCAGCAGCCGTTAACCGTCCTAGGACGGAACCTCCCGAGCGCACGAGAACCCAACCACTCGCCGACGCTCCGAGAGGGATGCCCAAATAGACCTTGAGCTTAGAAAAAGCCCAAGTACTCCACCAGTTGACTGGGAAGAGGAGAACTCTACTTCCAGTCTACAGTCTACGACCCCCTGGGCCTCGAGTTCCCCCGCTGACAACCTTTGTCGTTGACAGACACAACACCAGGCTCACCAAACACAGACACAGAACGTGTGGCGTAGGAGCCGCTTGACAGCACACCATTCTCACGGACAGACTCAGGCCTAGCCAGCAACTGGGTGTCAGCCCCTGTCCCCATGAGAAGCGAAACGTGGGGCCGCTCGTGCTTCACTGAGGGCCACTCCCTCACCTCTGGCTGCGCGGTGTGAGGCGGTGTGGGGCCTAGGTCAAATACCGCCCGCGCCCCTGCGGAAAGACAAAAGTCCCTCTGTGGAGAGGGGAGCCCTGAGGAGGGAAAACTCTTCTCTCCTCCTCAAGGGGAGACTGATCCAACCAAGATGTCTGTAAACAAGCGTTGACAGCATCCTAGCCCTCCCTGCGGTTATAGCTTGCGGCTAGGTCAAAAGCTAATAACCTCAAAACCTTGCACGATGTTCTGATGTCGGCTGGCCCTAAGGCCCCACCACCGACACCATTTTTGACAAAAAAAACAGTAATTCGAACAATGTTGTCAGACGCTGCTAATTCTATACCGTGGTGGTATAGGCTTAACAGCCCACCAGCCACCTGCCGGGCCGACTTGCCTCATGGCATCGGCCGGGCGGGACACCGTTCCACCATGTCAGAGGCAAAGGACTGATGCCACCTGCTTCACAAGCACGGAGCACCAGTGGTGGCTGCAGACAAAAGACTACTACTAGTGAAGCACTGCCTCATTAGTAGGAATGCAGCAACCTCCACTGTGGTGTGCACCCATGAATGGGTAAATGAATAAATGAACGAAAACTCCACTAACACACTGCAGAATGGGCTAGCCCATACACACAAATGTTAATGGGATGCAGACAAGAGAAAAACACCAGTCCTGCACACAATTCATAGATTCACAAAAAGCACACCAGCCCTAGGCCTCAGCCCATCCACCCATGAAAAAGGTAAACAAGCATGAATGGTTAAGAGGAGGGAAGATCTTTTAGTAAAGACAGCCCTCGGCGGGGAACAAAGAACGGAGACCCAGCATTGTAGCAATAGCATTAGCCGCGCGCACTAGGATAGTTGGGAAAACACCCAAAACAGAGTCATGATGACCATGTTTTCCCAAATATCCTGCCCCTCGCGCCAATACATCACACGGCTGTCTCACGGGACAACGAGCAGTATCACAAATGCTAGCATTAATGCCTGGCAGCACAGACCCTACCTGTAACTGAGGGGTACAATTCCCTGACTGTATTAATCAAGTACTAGTATCATTAAACTACTACCGTCCTGTACATTACTTTGGTCACTTTAGATGCGCTTATAAGGCAAAGAATGTGCAGGCAAATCAATAATGAATATTAAGGATTATCTCTATGGTACTCTGGGCAAGGGGTGTACTACCGGTTGTAAGCCAGCAGAGGGAGGCAAAGCTCTATGCAAGTCAATGGTTCACGGAGGCGATATCACCCCTGTGTCAGCGGGGATAGGCAGCCTGGTCCCAGGGTGCGCGCCGGGCAGGTGAAGGTGGAAGCCGTGGAGTCTCTGGTACGACAGAGACGGGCTCGAGTGATGGTCTCACGGGCAGGTGTAGATCCCACAGTAGCAGTGGGGTAGGCGGTTCTCTGCTCCAGCAGCTTGGTCAAAGCAATGAAGAATAATAATCCTTGCCGGAAAGTGGCACTGCTGGCGGGGTGTAAATCCTCCGTGGTGCGCGGTAGTGCACGGTTGAACTTGACGTTACTATCCTATTAGTACGCGGCAATAAATGCTCTATGTAGACGCACAATTACCCACTTCACGTGGTCTTTGACTCGTAATGAAGGTTTACTAATAAATAGCAAACGATACGTTAAACGAACGTATTAGGATAACACGAGACTCTATCTTGGGGCGATGCGAGCCCTACTCTGCCCACGTTGCGTAGTGGGGAGAGACGTGACTTGGATAACTGGAACCAGACTGAACTGAAGGCGAACTGAAAAAGGAAGTTCTGTATTTGCTGGTCATATTTATACGTACGGTGGACAAATAGTACCATTTGTATTTTGGTAGCCGTATTCCTACGCGGAACCGGGGCTAGTTGGGACATGTTCGTCGGCACCTTTCAAGTCGGGTCTAGGGGGTAAGTCATTGGCGCCAGGGGATCGCTTCCAATAGGAGAACGAATATTATGGTCTGTCCTGTAGACTAAAGGGACATTCAGTGTATATGCACAAAGAATACACAAGGGATATCAAACGATATACAAATATTATACATGGGATCTCAGGCAATAAATATATATATTCGGTTTAATCTGACCCTTTGTAACACTACCTGTGCGCGACCTAGCCCGACAGCTAGCCGCCGCGCAACGTCCCTCGATCCGCTGTCACGAGATGAGGGAACCCCAAGACAGGCCCGATGTGCTGTTAGGATGTGCCGAGAAGATTCCAGGGGCTGGTGAACCTCAGACGAAAACCCAACATTGTGTAATTTCTCTCTGTATTTCATAACAACTAGTTCATGGAGTGCACTGCAACGTCCATGTTGGAAACAAAAAAAGAGGAAGGTAGAGTGTGACCATGTCCGGTGTCATATAGTAGGACCCGGGGGCGTGGCCTGGTCACGTGCATGAGTGCAAATTGTTTGTTCATGAGCACAGTAGGTGCTAGGAGATAAGAGTTATCTCATAATGGCAAAGAGCGAGACGCGATGACCAATATGATATATAACTTAAGAAAGAAGAGGCGCAGGTTATCTTCTTACAAGAAACACATCTAATATGACAAGAACATGAAAAACTGAAGAGATTCGGGTATGAACATTTGTTTTACAGTTCTTTTAAACAGAACCTTAGAAGAGGAGTAGCTATACTAATTAAGAACACAGTGAAGTTTGAAATGATCAGGGAAATAAGGGATAAAGAGGGGAGGTATGTAATGGTCAAAGGGAAAATGGAAGGTCAAATGGTAACACTAGTGAATGTGTATGCTCCACCAGAAAGTGAGAAATATCTATTTGAAACAATCTTTGATATCATAGCGCTGGAAGGGGAAGGGGTCCTAATCTGTACAGGATATTTTAATGTAGTACTGAACTATGACATAGACACGACAAGCACAAAGAAATGGAGGACAAACATTAGCAAATATATGAATATACAAATGGCAGAATTGGGAATCATGGATATATGGAGAGAAATGTGTAGTAATAATTGATAAATCATAAATCCTAAACGTACTGGAAAATGTTCCTAATAGAAAAGGTTCTAAGTAAGCATAAGGAGTGGTCATAAAAGATGTCTTTCAGTAATGAACCACAGGGGGCCAGGCCCTGAGGCTACATTGTAATAAAATAGAACAGATGGTTGTCCCTAGGTTAAGGAACTTTGTAAATAATCATAAGTCATTTAATTAGAAAATACTACTGGATTTGTGTGCAAAATGAATGCTTTATACTTTTAGTCTTAAACAATAAGTGGTTAATAGGTTGACACTCAAATATAGTTTAAACCTGATTAACCTATAGTGATTTAGCTCAGAGATTGTGCTTGTAGAGACTTGGGCGCTCAACAGTAAGTAGATTTGCATACAACTGTTGGAATGTGAAGAGATAACAGGTTTCCTTATACAGGATGTGGGCCTAGCAGCTAAAACAATGGCATGGCCACATCACTTGAAGTCGTTATCTCCTGCCCCAAGGCCTAACAGGGTGCAGCCCAATCTGGTCTGATTACGACATGTGAGGACAGCTGCCAGGGGAGGAGCAAAGCATCACCATTCTCAGTAACACTAAGTACATTTTCAAATGTCTGTTTCTATACCTAAATTAGCTTAAAATGAACTACAAATGATCCTGTTATATTGTGGTAACAATTCTGAATCTAATGATATAAAATATGCCATGTTTATGAATGAGAATCACAGAGTTTGAAATTAGGCCACTTCTGAATCTACATTGGAAAATACTTAACGTGTTGAATAATAACTGTATAAAATAAATATTGATTTAAGTTAAAAGAATATGATTAGGAAACTAGAAGAAGTGGACTTAATTATAAACCTACTGTGATTCTCATTTAGCATCAAGAGAAACTATTCAAAAATGATATCTCTGTGTTTATGAAATCAATCTCAATTTGAATATATATATCTTGGGTTCAATAACCAAAGTATTATGTTAGTTAGACGGTATTTATTCTTTGATTGGAAAACAAAGGAGACCGCTGGTAGGCCTCAGGGGACGGCCCCTCTTTTTCAAATACTCTGTGAAGGCTCGCGATTGGGTGGAAATCCTATGCGTGAGGTCACTTGGTGACGTCACGCCCAGGGTCTCTGGCTCATGGATAAAATGGGAAGGTGGAGAGACACAAAGACGGAACCGACACAGGACAACACCCACCTTTTCACACAGAGGACGGTGCGGGCAGAGGAGAACAAACGGAAAAGAGCTTTTGGAGGGAGACAAGACTATTCTTTGTTTGTCAGCCAGACAACAAAGAACATCAACAACGGAACAACTATCATTCTTTAATCTGCTTTCTTATAGGACGAGCGGCATAGTGCTCCGGTACCTTGAATATTATAGTGTTCTTTATTGTAATTGAACCAGAACCATTGTGATTACACTTTTAACTTTGAATTAAACAGATGCTAGTACAACTTCTCCTTCATTTCTTCTGCACCAGCCGCCTTGAAACAAGGCCAGAGTTATGGTCTTTTGAAAGTACCAGGGCTTTTAGGACAGGCAAGACACAACGCAGAGTACCGGTTCTGATCTCAATCAGAACAGAACATAGACCCTAGGTGACTTCAAATGCACACACTAGACAGAGAATACACACATTATTCACATCCACACACATATTCAAGGATAGACTATTTTCTCATGACAACAGGGGACAGATACAGGGTAGAAGACTGCAGGATAGTGGTAACGGACATATCAGACCATAGCGCAATATATCTGACAGTGAACCTTAAAAGTAGACAGAGAAATACAGTTTGGAGACTGAACGTATTAAATAACAAAGGTCTGGTTAACAAAGTAAAAGGAGACATAATTAGATACAGAGAAGAAAATGATAATGAAGAGGTAGACCCAAACATTTTGTGGGATGCACTAAAGGTAGTAATACGTGGGAAATTGATAGCAAAGACGGCATTACTCAAGAAGGCCAGAATAGAGACATACCAGAACTTGATAAAGAAACTGAAAGAATTAGAGAAAGAACACCAAAACTCAATGAACCAAAAAACACTTAGAGAGGTAAAATATGTTAGAGGAAAGATAAACAAAGAACTGCTGACAGAAATAGAGAAGAAAGCTAGGTACATGAAACAGACATACTATGAAGGAGGACCAAGAGCGACCAGACTTTTAGCTAGACTAATCAGGAGTGTTGTGAAGGATCAGATTAAACCGAATATATATATTTATTTATGGATATATATTTAATAGTATTTGTATATCGTTTGATATCCCTTGTATATTCCTTGTACATATACACTGAATATCCCTTTAGTCTACTAACAGCCCATAATAGTTTCATTCTCTCATTGGACAAGAACTTGGCGCCAGCAGCCAAGCCCCTTGGTTCAAGTTCAATCGTGCCGACGAACATGCCGTTACTAGCCCGGTTCCGCGTAGGAATACGTCTGCCGAAATACGAATGGTACTATTTGTTCACAGCGCATATATATATGGCGCAAGTAAAGTAGAACTTTCTTTTTAGTCCCTTAGCCCTTAGTTCTTTACCCTCCAACCTAGTGGCAAGACGTTAAGCCTCACCCACGATACACGTGTGGTGCAGTATGGTCAACTTGGCCTCAGAATGGCATTGAGACATCGTGTGGATTAATAGTTGAATTGTCATAGTTTGGCACTATACCGTCGAGTGGGACGTATTTCTATTAAGTTAATAATAGTCTATTATGTATGGTGCATCGTTCGGTTAGAGTTATAAAGTGAGCAGTACCCCCATCGTTTCCTCGCGTTATCTAGAGTCTTAACCAGGCTGGGCAGACCACGTGTGGTGCTTTCATCCGAGGAGTTGTGGGCCAGGACGAGTGGACCTGCACATTGGATTACCTTACCCGGACGACGGCGAGCCCTACACGGCTTGGATTATCTACTTGCTTTGGGTGCTTTGATTTATGCCATGGATAACAGCCAACACTGGTGAGTGTTGGAACTACCCCCCGAGAGGAGTCCAGGTGAGACGGCGCTCTACCCCGAGTGAGGTCGCCTCACGTCTCTTCGTTGTGGACCGGCAGCTACCGTCTACAAGAGGGCCCAGCTGTATTCATCTGTGGACCAAGGTTCTGTGGGCACCGTGTTCAGCACTCTGAATTCTCCCAAGAAATCGTTGGCCAGATGGGATATTGCCAGCGGCTCTCCTAACCCCCCCCCCCCCCTACTGACTTACAACCAGCGGGACCCCCTTTAGTGTATCCAGCTATAATCATTTAAGTACCATCGCTATAGTTCCCTAAAGAACCAGGTTGTATACTTGCTTCCTGCGTAACCAGAGATTGGACATTCAATGTTGATTTGCCTACGAATACTCATTTGCCTTACAAGTGCATTCAAATCATAAATGTCATTAAGTGAACGTTGTATATACCCTTTGCTATATATTAAATATTCGATTTATACATTTGTGTGGACTTGGTTTCATGGTGGGAAAGTGTTCATCATATCTATATCATGTACTGTGTGGCCAGTAGTTAAAGTACATAAAGCGGTAGTGGTTTAATGATACCATACTTATCAATACAGTCAGGGAATTGTACCCCTCAGTTACAATTGGTCCTTCGAGCCGGAGGGTAACTAGTGTAATATTAATATAGTGTTATTAATATTGAAATGGCCTATGATGAACACTCCACGAAACGGTCCTCCTAACGTAGAACGCCTGCGGCGCAGACGACAGACACCTCAGTACTTAGAGGATTACGCTGTCAGTCAACTACCTAGCCTTCTACAAACGGTAAACGCGGTAAAAGTAGAAAGTAAAATTATGTCTGACCTTAACGACCAGGTTACCCCGACCACAGAGGCCCTAGTGGGTTCTAATGTAACTGACCAAGCTCACGGTGGGGACCAGGAGGGAGCTGACATGCCTTTACCCCCCGCCAATACCGAAGAAGTAGTCCCCGACCAGCCCCGGGAGGAAGACAACCCTACAGAGAGAGAACTCTGCACGGAACAAGATGAGGAGAGCGCCGAGGAGATAGAGCTCCAGGACTCCCCAACGAGTACAGCCAGGAGCGGCTCACCTCTACAACCGTCTTCCCCCAGCGAAGCGGAGAGGATGCTATCACAGGCGTTCCTCGTCAGCCTGACAGCCTCTACCGAACGCGATCGACTCCAGGGTGAACGCGATCGACTCCAGACGCAGCAACGGAGCGAAGAAGAGCGCATACGCCTGGAGATGAGATGCCTTCAGACGGAAGAGAATATGGCAAGAGACCGAGCAGACGCCCAGCGCGCCGCTGACGGTGCCCAAAGAGAGGCAGAGCGCGACCTCGCTCTCATCCAGCGCGAAACCGAGCGCGACAGACTACAGGGCGAGCGCGACAGACTACAAGCGCAGCTAATGGAGCAGCTGATCACCAAGGCAACACCCTCTCCCTCCGCCAGGGGTTCAAGGAACTCGTCGAGACAACAGTCAAGGGCAGCATCCCCTAACCGAGCAAGCGACCCTGAACTTGACCAACAGACCAAGCCTATACCACCCGCAGACCCCCTTCCCCGACCGGTCCAAGCGAGACCCAGCTACAAGGAAGGAGCGGCATACACTGCGGAGAAGCTAAATAAACGACTACAGGATCTAGAGGACCTGATAGAAGAAGAAGAGGGAGAGGAGGAGAACCAAGCCCGACGACAGCACAGTACTCCACCGGACCAGGACGTCCAGTACAGCCCAGGCTATACCCCCGCGGCGCTGCGCTACAGACCCCCGACTCTATTCACGGGTGAGCATGACGCACGACCAGCCCCGAGGAATAGCACCTGGACCAGCGGGCCATGGTACCCTGCCGGTACCAGCCCACAGAGAGGCGCAAGAGGAGACTCGCCTAGGAGGCCTCTCCCCCAACGCTCGCCGATGTATCAGCCATCCACGGCGTCATACATTGGCACACCGACGTTTCCAGACTTCACCTATGAGAATCGAGCACAGTACACGGAGCTCCGGATGTGCTTAGAGACAATGATGGTGGATGTCGCTGATGAACGCCACAAGTATGCAATATTACTGAAGCACCTGAAAGTACCCCGAGCGCACAATATAGCGCTAGCCTATGCCACCTCTACGACCCCATACACCGCGGCTCTAGCAGCGCTGGACCAGAGATATGGATGTATATGGGATTACGTAATCCAAGAGATAAGGCATATTGACCGCCTACCCCCAGCAACAGACAATCGCTCATTAGACGACCTGTCTATAAAAGTGCAGTCCCTGGTAGGGATGCTGGGAGCGCAACGAGAAAAGGGTATGCACGAGCTATACGCCAACTCTAACGTCGAGAGGATTTTAGAGAAGCTGCCACCCGCCAGACAAGAGCGCTTCAGGCGGCAGAGAGACCACCGTGATCCTAACGGTCCCGAACCATCCCTCCTCGATCTAGCCGACTTCCTGGCGAGAGAAGTCAGCAGCTTACGACTGGATACGTTCGTGCGGAGCACACCAAGCTCCAGAGAGGGACCCAGGAGAATAAACGATGGAAGAAGATCGGTGACTGTCATGCACCAATCAGAATCAGTACCGAGCAGTAAGAACCACAGTACCCCCTCGAGAAAAGAGAAGTGGAAGATGGTGTGCCCGTACTGCGAGAAGGAACACTGGCTGTCACAATGTGACCTGTTCACAAAGATGAATGCAGAAGAAGTGAGTCAATGGATAAAGTCCAACAGGCGCTGTTACCGATGTGCGCGCAGTCACATGGCAGCCGAGTGCCGCCTAAAGAAGAGGTGCAGTCGGTGTGACGGAGCCCACCTAGATGTCCTACACGACAGTAACAGAAGAAAGCCTGCACCTGCACCATCGAGCAGCACCAAGGCAAGTGTCATGTACATTGACCCCGCCAGCAGCAGCGGCGCCCAAGTGCTCTTAAAGGTAGTCCGTGTAACATTGAGCTACCAAGATAAAGTCATGGACACTTACGCCGTCCTTGATGACGGGTCAGAGAAGACCCTTCTGCTCGCGTCCGCTGCGGCCCAGCTGGGACTGCGGGGGAGCGAGAACCAAATGACGATTCGGACAATAAGAAGAGATTTAAAGACGATAAAGGGCGAGAATGTCTCCTTCACTATCGCAGCAAGCGGGCAGCCAGAGCGACGGTATAGGATTACAAATGCTTTCACCAGCCAAGAAATAGGACTATCACAGTACACCTACCCCATCGCCAAGCTGATGGATAAATATGTGCACCTGCGTCAACTACCTATCCCGCTCATAGACGGCGCCACCCCGACCCTGCTGATAGGCTCCGACCATGCAGACCTCATAGTCCCGATAGACCGGGTCCATACAGGACCCAGAGGCTGTCCTGCGGCAGTCGAGACCCGCCTAGGATGGACACTACAAGGCCCCCTCGCTAAATCTCTCAACCGAACAGCAGCCACTAGCTGCCTCCACTCCAGAGTGACAGAAGAAGACACCACTCTCCTGCAGCATGTCGAGAGGCTATGGACACTAGAGACAATGCCCTTTAAGAACGAAAAGAAAGACATTCGTTCTAAAGAAGACATTTACGCCATAAACCTCCTCGAGCAAGGGACAAAGAGAGTCACAGTCGGCGGAGTGATGAGATACGCAACTCCACTCCTGAGGCGAGAGGGAATGCCCACCTTTCACGCAAAGAAAGACGCTACGGAGTGGTATCTATTGAACACAGAGCGGCGCCTAGCCAAAGACCCCGCTCAAGAGAGTGTGTACCGCGCTGAGATTGAGAAGCTAATCACAGCGGGACACGTGACAAAGATTGACATTAAAGAGGCCGATCAGACGACCGAATCATGGTACGTGCCGCACCACAAGGTCCACCACAACGGCAAGGATCGCATTGTGTTTAACTGCAGCTACCAGATCGGATCCCAAAATCTGAATAAAGAGCTCTTGCCCGGCCCCACACTCGGCCCCTCTCTACTAGGCGTGCTACTACGCTTCCGCCAGGACAAGGTGGCTATCAGCGGGGATATCAAAGGGATGTTCCTGCAGGTGAGACTAGTGGAGGAGGATAAGCCCCTACTGCGGTTCCTATGGAGAGAGAGGACCGGAGATGAGCACCCAGCCATCTACCAATGGGAAGTCCTCCCCTTCAGAACCACATGCAGCCCGTGCTGTGCTACATTTGCACTACAGAAACACGTCGCAGAGGACCCAGCAGCAGATGAAGAGGTCCGACACAGTGTGAAGAACAGTTTCTACGTGGACAACTGTTTACAAAGCGTTTCGACTCAAGAAGAAGCCGAGGTTCTCCTACTCAAGCTACGCGCCTCCCTGATCAAAGGCGGCTTTGATCTCAGGCAGTGGGCCAGCAGCGACCCGCACGTATTGCGCAGCCTCTCCCCCGCGGACAAGGCTGCCAGCAGCGAGACCTGGATGGCGACCATCCCAGGAGAAGCCCAAGAAATGACACTAGGACTAGTCTGGCGCTTCAAAACAGACTCACTCCACTATAGACACAAACCCCTGACCACGGAGCAGGGAAGGTCGACGGCGATACCGACCACCAGACGGAGTGTGTACAGAACACTCGCCAGACAATATGACCCGTTGGGATGTATTCTACCTTACACCACCAGGGCAAAGATGATTGTATGAGCACTATGGGACAAGGACCAGGGCTGGGACGACCCAATACCCGCACCCCTTGCCTCCACATGGAGAGAGTGGGAGACGGAACTCCGCTCACTCCCAGGGCGTCAATATACGCCGCAGCTACTTCCCACCCACAGTGAGGCCAGAGACATGCAAGATGGATCTACACGTCTTCAGTGACGCCTCCGAAGTAGCCTATGGATCGTGGCCTACTTGCGTGCCCAAGAGAAGGGAGGAGAGATACACACTGCTTTCATCCTGGCTCGCTCAAGAATAGCCCCACGAAAGCAACAATCTATCCCGCGTCTAGAGCTCTGCGCAGCCCTAGCAGGAGCGCATCTAGCCACGTTAATCCAACGTGAACTCACCATTCCGGTGCACAGAACAATCTTGTGGTCAGATTCCACGACAGTACTCACATGGATCAAGTCTGATTCATGCAGATACAAAGTCTTCGTGGGAGTCAGAGTCACCGAGATTCAAGAGTTAACAGAAGCAGCGAGCTGGCGGTATGTGGACACCAAACACAACCCAGCTGACATCATCACCCGGGGAATGTCCCTAGATGACCTCACCCGTCGCAACATCTACAGTGACGGACCAGAGTTCCTCAAGCTCCCGGAAGAAGAGTGGCCTACGCCCACCCCACGGGAAGCGAGTAAAGAGGAGGCTGAGAACAAGAAACCTATGTTCTGTGGACTGAGCACAGTCGCCTCCACAGACCCCAACATAGATGATTGCATTACCCTACAGAGTGCGCAGCTAAAGACATTCCTGTGGCACCACCCAGAGATTCAGCCCACTGCCGACATTTCAGCAGCTGACTACGAAGAAGCAGAACTTCTTCTACTACAACGAGCCCAGAGAGACTCGTTCCCCGACGAGCTAGACTGTCTACAGGGAGGAACGCCCGTCCCATCAGACAGCAGATTGCTCCACCTGGCACCCGAGAGCGACGCCCATAATCTCATCAGAGTGGGTGGTCGTCTGCGGAGAGCCCCCGATCTACCGGATGACGTTAAGTACCCGATAGTCTTGAACAGCCGACACAAGGTCACAGAGCTGATCATAAAGAAATACGACGAGGATGTACACCACGCAGGAGCAGAGAGAGTCTTCGCGGAGATCAGACGTCGCTATTGGATACTTCAAGGGAGAGAAGCAGTGCGACGCTTCCAGCGAACCTGTCTAGACTGCCGAAAGTGGCGCGCGCAGCCCAGCATACCCCGGATGGCTGACCTACCTCCCTGTCGCCTCCGACTCGGCGACAAGCCATTCCACTCCACAGGCATGGACTGTTTTGGCCCGTTGTATATAAAGAAAGGAAGAGGAACCGAGAAGCGGTGGGGTATTGTATTCAAATGCATGACCACCAGAGCGATACATATCGAACTCCTTCCAACCATGAGCACAGACTCATTCCTTATGGCCTTCCGAAGATTCACATCACGGAAAGGAAAACCGTCTACATTGTTGTCTGATCACGGGACAAACTTCAAAGGCGGAGAAAGAGAGCTGAGAGAGAGCTTCCAAGCTATGGGCCCAGAACTTAAGACCCACCTCGCTCCATCCCAGATTGACTTCCAGTTTAATCCCCCGAACGCACCCCACTTCGGTGGAACCTGGGAACGAGAAGTACGTTCTATAAAGACAGCCCTGTACGCCGTGCTTGGGGCCCAGACTGTGGCGGAAGAAGTCCTAATGACAGTCCTCACGGAGATCGAGGGAGTATTGAACTCCAAGCCCCTCGGCTACGTCTCCAGTGATATAGCAGATGTCGACCCAGTCACCCCCAACACACTCTTGATGGGGCGGCTGGACCCCGCGCTACCCCAGACAATGTACAGGCCTGAAGAAGCGAACGGCCGAAGAATGTGGAGGTACAGTCAAGTACTAGCTGACAAGTTTTGGAACAGCTTTCTACTCCACTACCTACCGTCTCTACAGACCCGCCAGAAGTGGGTAAAAGAGAGAGACAATTTGACAGAAGGAACAGTCGTCATGATTATCGACCAGTCACTACCCAGAGCTATGTGGCCGGCTGGCCGCGTAAGCAAAGTGATCACCGGTGCCGATGGCAAGGTCCGAGCAGCTGAGGTGCTCGTCCAAGGGCGAACTTACACACGACCCGTGGCGAGGCTAATAGAACTGCCCAGACTCCCAGACACTATCGATGACGACCATGACCCCATGACTTTGTGAGTTGACTGACCCTTACAGCGGACCTTGAGTGGTAGACAGTGCGGTTAATCTGTCTCTGCTTAGCTAATTAGGTGGGACTAATTAGGGGGCGGCTGTTGTGAAGGATCAGATTAAACCGAATATATATATTTATTTATGGATATATATTTAATAGTATTTGTATATCGTTTGATATCCCTTGTATATTCCTTGTACATATACACTGAATATCCCTTTAGTCTACTAACAGCCCATAATAGTTTCATTCTCTCATTGGACAAGAACTTGGCGCCAGCAGCCAAGCCCCTTGGTTCAAGTTCAATCGTGCCGACGAACATGTCGTTACTAGCCCCGGTTCCGCGTAGGAATACGTCTGCCGAAATACGAATGGTACTATTTGTTCACAGCGCATATATATATGGCGCAAGTAAAGTAGAACTTTCTTTTAGTCCCTTAGCCCTTAGTTCTTTACCCTCCAACCTAGTGGCAAGACGTTAAGCCTCACCCACGATACACGTGTGGTGCAGTATGGTCAACTTGGCCTCAGAATGGCATTGAGACATCGTGTGGATTAATAGTTGAATTGTCATAGTTTGGCACTATACCGTCGAGTGGGACGTATTTCTATTAAGTTAATAATAGTCTATTATGTATGGTGCATCGTTCGGTTAGAGTTATAAAGTGAGCAGTACCCCCATCGTTTCCTCGCGTTATCTAGAGTCTTAACCAGGCTGGGCAGACCACGTGTGGTGCTTTCATCCGAGGAGTTCTGGGCTAGGACGAGTGGACCTGCACATTGGATTACCTTACCCGGACGACGGCGAGCCCTACACGGCTTGGATTATCTACTTGCTTTGGGTGCTTTGATTTATGCCATGGATAACAGCCAACACTGGTGAGTGTTGGAACTACCCCCCGAGAGGAGTCCAGGTGAGACGGCGCTCTACCCCGAGTGAGGTCGCCTCACGTCTCTTCGTTGTGGACCGGCAGCTACCGTCTACAAGAGGGCCCAACGGTATTCATCTGTGGACCAAGGTTCTGTGGGCACCGTGTTCAGCACTCTGAATTCTCCCAAGAAATTGTTGGCCAGATGGGATATCGCCAGCGGCTCTCCTAACCCCCCCCCCCCCCTACTGACTTACAACCAGCAGAACCCCCCTTTAGTATATCCAGCTATAATCATTTAAGTACCATCGCTATAGTTCCCTAAAGAACCAGGTTGTATACTTGCTTCCTGCGTAACCAGAGATTGGACATTCAATGTTGATTTGCCTACGAATACTCATTTGCCTTACAAGTGCATTCAAATCATAAATGTCATTAAGTGAACGTTGTATATACCCTTTGCTATATATTAAATATTCGATTTATACATTTGTGTGGACTTGGTTTCATGGTGGGAAAGTGTTCATCATATCTATATCATGTACTGTGTGGCCAGTAGTTAAAGTACATAAAGCGGTAGTGGTTTAATGATACCATACTTATCAATACAGTCAGGGAATTGTACCCCTCAGTTACAGGTAGTAAAAACAACACAAGCAGTGTAAACAAATAAGTCAATATAATTTACTATCTAACTAACTGAAATTAAATATACAGTATTCACAGTATCACAGTATTCAGCACCTCCTGGTGGTCCCCAGGTCCAGGCTAAAAACAAGGGGTGATCGAGCCCATAGATATATATAGAACACTAGATAGCTTAAGGCGGAGTCACCAGCGTCACTGAACCGCCGCCATCTTGCGGAGGTCAGCCTTGAGTGAGAGTGAGTGAGCTGCACAGACAAAAATACTCATAACTCGCTGAAATATTGACGGATTTACAAACGGGTTGGTTTGCTATAAACATCAAAGATGTAGTTATGATACTGCATACTTATTAAAAAAAATTAAAGATGTTTTTTTTTACAAACCGCTTGAATCATAGCCACGTTAATAATGCTTGTAATAAACCAAACCGTTTGTAAATCCGTCAATATTTCAGCGAGTTATAAGTATTTTCGTCTGTGCAGCTCACTCACTCTCACTCAAGGCTGACCTCCGCAAGATGGCGGCGGTTCAGTGACGTCGCTCTCCATTGGCCGGCAGCGCGGGCAAGCTATCTAGTGTTCTATATTAGATCTATGATCGAGCCTTCGAGGTGACGGCACCAAGGCTCTGGAACGCTCTCCCCCTGGACCTGCGAACTTCCCCCTCCGAAAACTCTTTTAAAAAACAACTAAAAACACATTTGTTTAGACAGGTTTTTGGTCATACATTGGTACTCTTTCTTGTTCTCACTGTTCCTATAGTTTTGTTTTTTTAATTAGTGACTGATGATTTTATCTAAATTATTTTATTCTACTTTTTTATCTGGTTTCACTGTTTTTTAACTGCTGTCTGTTGTTGTTGTCATTTATTTCTGATTTTGTTTTTATAAACTAAGCTGTAGTGTAAAGCACCCTGTGCATTCGTGCTGTGAAGGGTGCTATATAAATAAAAGGCATTCTTTCATTCATTCACATAAGGTGCAGTATGCATGAGGTAGTGTTGTTGACAGAGTCACCTAGGGAGCGACAATAATTTGGCCATGACGACAAGGTTCCTCTCTTTAGCCTTTGGCGTGGTTTATTATTCACACATCATTATGCACATGAGACCTTCTCTCGTGAGAGGCAACAGAGGAAGAGATCGAGGGGGAGGTAACAACTCCTTTTATACCTCTTACCTGACGTCAGCATCAATAGCTACGTCCCCTTGCGCCTATAGCGCCCTCTTGTGGAAACAGTTAAGCAGTTACATGCAATCGTATATAACACATAACCTCAACACTCCCACTTACGGCTGTCGTGTATACTGTACAACTTTTTCAAAAAAAAAAGAAAAGAATACAGCTCAGAACATCAAAAAGAATATGGCAGTCAATATTACATAACAGGCAATATTTACACACCAAACATGACCTCTGCAAATCTTCTCAATTTCAGTTTGGAGACAGGCTTTGCTACCATGTCGTCTGTAGGACAATAAACAAGTGTCATCCTTTCTTCTCTGATGACAGATCTGATGAAGTGATATTTTATATCCACATGTTTACACCTCTGTCGGCACACAGGGTTTCTAGCAATTGCAATGGTTCCCTGGTTGTCTTCATAAACAACAGTTTTCTTATATACATAGGTATCCATTCCTTCGAGCAGTTGTTCTAGATAAATACATCCCTGTATTGTCATAGCTAGAGCCATGTATTCGGCTTCACATTAGTGCCACTGTGGGCTGTTTCTTTGTTTTCCATGAAACCAGTGAGCTGTCTGTGTTCAAACTATCTGCTGTGCCTTTGAGATAGCGAAAAACATGTTTTGCTGTAATCCAGTGCTCCTCTGTGGGATCAGCAAAATGCTGTGACAATTTACTCACTACAAAACATAGGTCAGGGCGAGTACATGTTGTCAAATAAATGAGGCTACCTACAGCTTCTCTGTACATTTTTATATCTGATTAAATCATCCACTTCTGTATTTAAACATGGAATACCCTCCTTCTGTATTTAAACATGGAATACCCTCCGTGATTGAGTACACCCATTTTCCTCCCACTGTCTGTCTACCCTCTGGTAACTTGGTTAGAGTAAAGGTGTAAGATAAGATAAGATATTCCTTTATTGATCCCCTTGGGGAAATTCAGGCATCATAGCAGCATGGGGGGGAGGGGGGGAGGGGTACAGGTAGTAAAACAACACAGTATACAGGTAGTAAAAGACAACACAGGCAGTGTAAACAATTTGATCAATATGGTCAATATAATTTACTATCTGACTAGCTGAGGAATATTCACATTATTCACAGTGTCACATGAGGTGCAGTATGCAAGAGGTAGTGTTATAATAATTTACTATCTACTGAGTATACATTAATCAAAGTACCAGGGTAGTCTACTTTGTCCCCCTTGGGTTCCTATAAGTCCCAGGTCAATGTCTGGTAGCAGTCGCTGTCGCTGCCCCCTGTTGTGGGGCCTGGAGGCTGCTAGTCGCTGCCCACTGTTGTGGAGCCTGATGGCCGCTGGTATGAAGGACTGTCCGAGGCGGTTAGTTGAGTGTCGGGGGGGGATGAGTCTGTGGCTGAACGAGCTTCTCATCTTGACTAGCTCGTCGTAGAGGGGGTGGTAGGGGTTCTCCATGATGGCATCCAGCTTCCTTATCATCCCCTTCTCTACCATCACCTCAAGTCTAGGTAGCTCGACTCCCACCACAGAGCTAGCCTTCCTCACCAGCTTGTTGAGCTTGTTGGTGTCCCTTGAGTTGATGTAGCCTCCCCAGCATGCCACAGCATAGAAGAGGATGCTGGCCACAACAGACTGGTAAAAAGACTGCAGCAGTTTGTTGCACACATTGAAGGACCTGAGTCTCCTCAGGAAGAACAGCCTGCTCTGTCCCTTCCTGTAGAGGGCCTCTGTGTTGTCCGACCAGTCCAGTTTATTGTTCAGGTGTACCCCAAGGAACTTGTATGAGTCCACCATCTCCACATCCACCCCTCGGATGGAGATGGGAATCGGGGGGGGCCTCTTCTTGCCCCTCCGGAAGTCCACCACCAGCTCCTTGGTCTTACTGGTGTTGAGTTGGAGGTGGTTGCTGTCGCTCCACCCCACGAAGCTCTCCACCAGGGCTCTGTACTCCTCCTCATCATCGTCGGTGATGTAGCTTACGATGGAGGAGTCGTCTGAGAACTTCTGCAGGTGGCACCCGCTGGAGTTGCGGCAGAAGTCTGAGGTGTAGAGGGTGAAGAGGAAGGGTGACAGCACAGTTCCCTGGGGGGCGCCGGTGTTGCTCACCAGTACGTCAGACTGACTGTCCTTTAGTCTGACGTACTGTGGCCTCTCAGTGAGGTAGTCCTTGATCCAGGCCACCAAGCCGTGCTCCAGCTGCATCGCAGAGAGCTTCTCCGCTAGCAGTGACGGCTGGATGGTGTTGAAGGCGCTGGAAAAATCAAAGAACATGATCCTCACTGAGCTGCGCGGCTTTTCCAGGTGCGTGTACGCTCTGTGGAGCATGTAGATGATGGCATCCTCCACCCCGATGTTTGCCTGGTATGCAAACTGCAGGGGGTCGAGGGAGTCACGTGTGGTTGTCCTCTAGGGACCTCATCTCCTCATCCATTGCTCTCTCCCATTTTCTTGACTCAGGGGACACCATGGCCTCTTTAAAGGTCTGAGGTACTCCACTCACTACTCTGTAGCAGTAATCAATGCTGGTAAGTGTACTGTCAGCCTCGCCACTTTCTCTCTGGGCATAGTCTTTCAGATACTTTTTTTGTGTTTGTGTTCCCGTGAGGGATACCTCCCACTGCATGAGGCAAGTGACGTCACCCTCTGGTGTTCCTCGTCATCATCCTCTGGGGGCTGTTGACTGTCTGTCTGTACGACTGTGCTCAGTACACTAGGCTGAGGTGTCTGTCTTTCTTCACACCTTACTCTGGAGTCCAGCTCTGGCTCATCTGTCTGTGTCTCGTTCTTACATGTTGTCTTTGTGATAAATTTGACTAGCCTGTGTTTTTGTAAGCGGCTTCTTGTACCGCATAATGCCATAGACTCTTAGGTAAGTTACCATCTATCAGCTTACACGAGTACATCCTTCCCTCTCTGCTACCCCGTTCTGGTGCGGGGAGTAAGGACATGACGTCTTGTGTCTTATCTTGTTCCTTCTTGTTATCTTGTTCCTTCTCAACAGTGATTGGAACTTCTCTTCTTTTTACCGGGATAATAGACTAGAAAAGCGGGGCTTCCTTTGTCGTGCCCTACAAAGAGTCCTTTTTCACATCTGGACTCGAGCTTTCCTCTGTCCTGCTGGTAAGCATAACACACTGACCCAAATTTTTGCATTCTGGCTAGATTACACTTTTTCCCTGTCAGTGCGGTATACGGGGTGGTGCCCGTGTGCTTATTAAAACACCTGTTTCTGGTGTAAGCGGCTTCTTGTACCGCATAATGCCATAGACTCTTAGGTAAGTTACCATCTATCAGCTTACACGAGTACGTCCTTCCCTCTCTGCTACCCCGTTCTGGTGCGGGGAGTAAGGACATGACGTCTTGTGTCTTATCTTGTTCCTTCTTGTTATCTTGTTCCTTCTCAACAGTGATTGGAACTCTCTATTTGTGAACTCGGTTCTGTTGTCGGACCTCAAGCATCTTATGTTGCCATAAGGGGCTACATCTGCAAGGAATTTCTCCGTGGCCTGGAATGTGTCACTCTTTGCTTTGAGAAAGTAAACAAACACTGCCCCTGTACACACATCTGTAAAATACTGTACATATTTAAAGCCACCTATGGATGGCTTACTGGACCGGCTAGATCTGTGTTAACTAGCTCAAGTGGTACCTTTACTTTTTCTGTGGGACGTCTGTTCCTCGATTGAGTGAACTTCCCCTTTATACACACTTCACATTCTTTGTTCGGTCTATGCTTTTCACCGTTAATGTGCATGCCTTCTGTCACTGCTTGCAGTTTCAGTAAATCCTTGTAATTACAATGACCCATGATCTCATGCCATGTCTGGATATCATGACTGACAGTCACATTACACATATCATTATCATTACACTCTGTTTGTAGATAATACATTCTCTTGTACACTCTTAAATCTCGTACCGTTAGGCTCTACAAGAACATTTTTACCTTCATTGAAGAACACTTTGGCACCATTTGCAGTAGCAGATTTTACAGAGAATAGTTCTTGTGGGAACGAGGGTATGTAGAGAGCGTTCTCTAACGTCACTGTACACCGGCGCCCCTCACTGTCTATGAGGCATACCGTGCGTCTCCTCTCCCCTGCGCCAACCCGAAAGTGCGCTTCCCGTCTGCCAGCTCCATGCTGTGTCTCTCCGGCTCGAAGGTGTTGTCAAAGTTCTTGAATCGGTTCCTGTCGTTGATGATGTGGGACGACGCACCTGTGTCCACGATCAGTCCCTTCCTTTGGACCTGCTGCTGCTGCGTTGACTGGGTGACGTACGTTGTCTGCGCCCCGAAGATGAAGTCCTCTCGTCCCGCTGCTCTCCGGGTCGTCGTCTCGACTTGTCTCACGTCCACCGCTGCCGCCATCTTGTCAACAGCCGCCATCTTGTCCATGTGCGTACCGAGCGCTCTGGTCACGTTTCTTTCTGCACACTTTGTCTGTGTGCCCCGTGGATTTACAGAAGCTACACCAAACAGTCTTTGTGCAGTTATCTTTCCGGTGCCCCTTTTCTCCGCATCGCCAACACGCCAGCTCCGTCGGGGGTCTGGTCTTATCTCTCGGTGCCGCCCGGGCCTTCAGCACCCTCTCTCCCGCCTCCACGGTGACTGGGTGTGTGTCTTCTGAGGCCTCAAAGTTTCGCAACCTGGCCTTGAACTCCCCCAGCGACATGTCCGCTGAACCGTGTGTCACCAGTAGTGTGAACGGTTTGTACATCTCCGGTAGTCCTCTCATAACCATCGCCATCATTAGTCCATCGCTCTGTGCTTCTCCTGCACTCTTAAGCGCCGTAATGATCTGTTCAGCTCTGATGACGTATTCGGTCACAGTCTCGGTGTGCGCTTTTTTTTTTTTTTTAACTTACATTTTTATTTGCATTTTTGATTTACAAACATCTCAGACAATACAATTAAACAGACAGAAACAATAAAGAAAAAATTATAACATCAAAAAGAATAGTGATGCACCGATGTGAAAAAGGTGGCCGATACCGATAACCGACATTAATATTGCTGTTCTGGCCGGCACCGACATCCACCGATGTCGACATCTCTGCACAGAAAACTCTTTTTTATGATAATCAAACAAAGAGCTACTTTCCAAAACGCATACTTTTTTTTACTTTTGTAACTTATTTTCAGAAATTACTGATATTTTGAAACAATTTTACAATTTTTTGTAAAAAGAAAAAATATTAAATTTTAATAAAAAAAAAGAAAAAATTATATCGGCCCATATCGGCCCTATCTTGATATCGGGCCGATACCGATGTGTAAAAAAAATATTATGTCAGCGGCCAATATATCGTGCATCACTAAAAAAGAAAACAAAAATAAAAGAGAGGGGGTGACATGGGTTCAACGGTCAATTCTATCTTTACCTTGTTTATTTACATTTCAATTTATTTTATAGTTCCCTTGTTCCCTTTTCATTCTTTTTTTTTTAAACAATATGTTTATAGGTATTTCTTTTTTTTTCCAGTTTAACAGCATCAGTTCAACAACCATACAAAAGGAAATGCTGCCAACTGCCCCCCCCCTCCCCGAGTTACAGAAAAATAGATGCATATTAACCCCCCCCCCCCCCTGAAAAAAAATATAAAAAAAAAATCGGCCAGACCCCCCCTCCCTTCCCCCAGACTAGGACCTCGACAAATTCAGTTTTCTTTTTTTTTACACATTTTGAGAGTTTTGTAAACCCAGTTACACCCGTCTAACAGGTGCCTATACTTCTACACCAAACAAATAAATGTCTACCATTACATCTTTTCTCTTCAAAGAGCAACTAATAACATTTACAGTATCATTCATTGCAATATATACCCTTCATAAAGACAAAAGGGAGCTTCAATAATAGCCTATATCATCAACCTACTATGTAATCTGTTCTAAGTATTGCCTAAACCCAGCCCAGCATTTATCAAAGAGACGTGGTTTTTTCTTAAGATTGAACATTATTTTCTCTGATGCCATGTACGAAGAGATTTCACTAAGCCACATAGACATGGGGGGGGATTCAGCACTTTTCCACAGCATGGCAATACACTTGTTCCCTGCAATCATGGCCAATTTAATGATCCGCACCTTGCCTCTCTTATCTGGAGAAATGTCAGACATGTCTCCTAATAATGCTAATTTAGGTGTACATGGGATCTCAAGGCCTGTGACCTCTTCGAGAGTCTCCCAAATTGAGCCCCAGTAAGGTCTCAGTTTGTTACATTCCCAGAACATGTGGAGCAGGCTACCTGTTTCCGTTGAGCACCTAGGGCAAAGGTCAGAGATAGCCTCATTCATCCTGTGAAGTCTTTCCGGCGTAAAATAGGTTCTATGGAGAATGTTAAATTGCATAAGTTTATGTCGAGTGTTATATGAAAAAGATAGTGCAGACTCACATAGTGATTCCCATTCATCTTCATCAAAGGTACAGTCCAGGTCCCGCTCCCATTTGTTCTTGGCATTTAGGGGTATAATTTCTGTACTGGTCAGGATTCTATCATATGTTAATGATAGGATGCCTCTAGTGTGAATAACTCCTTTTAGAATATCATCTATGAGGAGGGGTTTTGGAAGAGTGGAGTTTCCTCCCTGACCTGTACCTATGAAGTGTCTGACCTGTAGGTATTTAAAGAAATTAGTAGTTGGAAGGTGGAAGGCGGCACGTAACTGTTCAAAGGACATAAGTATGTTATTATCAAATAGGTCCCCAAAAGTTTTAATTCCCTGAGTGTACCACTTCTTGGTGATGCCATCTCTAAGTGATTCTGGCAAAGCTGGATTGTTGTGGAAGGGAGTCTTCCTGTGAAATGCAATAAAGCTACCAAGATGTGTCTGAATCTCAAACCATGTTCTTGCTGTGTGTTTAATAAATGGGTTATCTGAACAATTCTTCAGGGTGTGGTACTTCCTGATAAAAGGAATTCCGGCCAGCGGTACGTCCATCGTATGGCATTGTTCTATTTGTCTCCAGGCAGGGGAATTAGTCGACTCATTCTGCCAAATCCACAGAGCCCTTGTCTGTGCAGCCCAGTAATAGCGTTGGAAGTCCGGGAGTTTCAGTCCACCACACTGGGGGGAATTATATAGGGTTTTAATTTTAATTCTAGGGACCTTCCTTCTCCATATGAATGCAGATATTATCCTTTGTAATTTCTTGAAGAAGTTCTTATGTATAGATATAGGGAGGGTTTGAAAAAGATAGAGAAATTTAGGTAGGATGTTCATCTTAATGCAGTTCACACGTCCGATTAGCGAGAGAGGCAGCTGCATCCATCTATCTAGGTCCTTCTCCACCTTTTTAAGTAGTGGGTCATGATTTAGTAAGAAAATTGTATCTATTTGGTTCGGGATTTTTAGACCCAAATATGTTAAAAATTGTGAGTTCCACTGGAAGGGGAAATTGGACCTTGGCATTTTTTCGGCTAGTGAGTTAAGTGGCATGGCCACGCTTTTTTGTGCATTAATCTTGTAGCCTGAGATTACATTATACTTTGACAGTGTTTCCATAAGGGCAGGCATGGATGAGTCGAGATTGGTTAGAAACAGGACTATGTCGTCCGCGTATAAAGAGATGACATGGCTCTCAGGACCCGCCTTGATCCCACTAATAGCTTTATGTGACCTTATTGCTATAGCCAGGGGTTCGATTACCAGCGCAAAAAGTGTCGGGGAAAGAGGGCAACCCTGCCTAGTACCGCGCCTTAGAGGGAAAGAAGGTGAAATCTCTGAGTTGGTCTGTATCCTGGCTGTAGGGTTAAGGTACAGCATATGGATCATTCTTAGCATATTTGGGCCAAAGTTCATTTTTTGTAGAACAGCGAAGAGAAAGTGCCACTCTACTCGGTCAAATGCCTTCTCCGCGTCCAACGAGATCGCTATGACTGGGTCTTCTATGGATTTGGCACAATGCGTCAAGTTAAGAAATCTTCTCACGTTGTCTATTAATGAGCGATTTTGTATGAAACCGGTCTGGTCCGTTTTAATAAGTGAGGAGGTTACTCTCTCAAGTCGAGTGGCTATGATTTTAGTAAATATTTTATATTCGTTGGAAAGGATCGAAATTGGTCTGTACGACCCGCATAAGGTAGGGTCCTTCCCTGGTTTTGGCAGGACTATAATAAGAGCTTGCTCAAGGGTATCAGGTAGTTGGTCATTCTCAATAGAGTAGTTGAACATTTCTAGGAGAGGGTCTATCAATTTGCTAATAAATGCCTTGTAGAAGTCTATGGAGAAGCCGTCCGGCCCTGGAGCTTTCCCTGGCGTCAGTTTTGATAAGGCATCTAGTATTTCTTGCTTAGTTATCGCCTCGTCAAGGACCCCCCTTGTGCCTTTTGTTATCGTAGGTATGTCTAGGTTGTCCAAGAACTCACACATCTCCTGTCTCTTCTCCCCCTGCGAGGAGTAGAGAGACTTGTAGAAGTCTGAGAAGGCCCGATTTATGAGCAGTGGGTTCCGGGTCAACTCCCCTTTGTCGCTTACCCTAATGGCCGGAATACACCTAGCGGCATCCTCCCTTCTAATTTGCCACGCTAGTAGTTTCCCTGCCTTGTCACCCTGCTCATAGTAGCGATGTTTCAACCTTGACATAGCGTTTTCTACCTCTCGCGAGGTGATAGTGTTATATTCTGCCTTTTTTGCCGTTATCTGAACCAATAAGGTCTGTGATTGTAATAGGGAGTGTTGATTTTCAAGCGCTTTTATATCCGACTCTAGTGAGCGTAATTTGGTTTGATATTGTTTCTTTTTCCAGGAAGAGTAACTAATAATGTAGCCTCTTATGTAAGCTTTAAGGGTCTCCCAGACTATAGCTGGTGAGGCCGAGCCCCTATTACTCAATAAATACCAGTCCAACTGTTTGTTAATTAATTTGACAAAATCCTCATCGTTATTTAGAAAATTAGGAAACCTCCAGCGTTTGGAGTTTGTGAGAGAGTCGCTTAAGGCTATTTTAGTCAAAAGGGGGGCGTGGTCTGAGTGTGTCATGGCTAAGTATTCGCAGGACGAAACAAGATGGAGTTTTGCTGTATGTATAAAGAACGTATCAATCCTAGAGTAGCTGTTGTGCATGTGTGAGTAGAAGCTGTATTCCCTTTGAGATGCATGCCCCTCCCGCCATGTATCCAACAAATTAAGATCCATAAGTTCTTTTTTAAGAGCCTTGGCCGCTGAGGTCAAAGGTTTAGGGGTAGGGGAGGATCTGTCCATAGCAGGGTCTAATACCAGGTTAAGGCTATGCAAGGGCGCATGTCACTTTAAGAAAAAGGTTCACATAGAAGTTAGGGTCATCGTGGTTCGGACCATATACATTCAGCATAGTGACCAGTTGGTCTCCCATATATCCCCTGACTAAAATATATCTTCCCCCTTTATCCTTTTCAACTAGGTTCGGTTGGAAGGGGATCCCTCTTCTTACCAGAATAGCCACCCCCCTTGCTGACGATGTGAATGAGGAGAAAAATATTTGCCCTTGCCATTGTTTCCCCAGTTTACTGTGCTCTGCGTCATCCAAGTGAGACTCTTGCAGGAAGGCCACGTCTATTTGATGTCTTCTGATGAAGCTAAGCACTTTACGGCGTTTAACTTGCCGGTTAAGACCATTAATATTCCAACTCAGAAACGAGTATGTCATTCACCCATGTGGTTGGTATAGCTGTTTAGTAGGACACTGGGATACCTGAAAACATGGTATACAATACCTAGATGTGTAAACATTATAAACCAATTCACAAAAACAGTTCTGTCTGAACCCCTCCCTTTTCCCCTTAATGCCCCCCCCCCCCCCATAAAAAAAAAAATAATCCCCCTGGCCTATAAATCCTCCCGTAATCTTGCGTAGTACCATACCCTATCCTACCAAGCGGAGCCGGGCTCCCTACCAGGTTTAGGTTAAGTAATTAAAGGTGTGGGTACGAACATCTCCTTTAAGCATTTCAAAACATGTATATATATATATATACACACCCTTCTTTTTTTTAATATCTTTTTTTTTTTCCGGGGTAATATCAACGCTTAAAATGCATAAATGTAATGTGCACACATGTATGAATAAACATGTACACCTACATATACCCATTAGCACATAACCGTCTTGAAATTAAACTTAGTAATATGAACTCACAACAAAAGGTCCCGTGAGGCTTAACAACATCTCAAGTCCAGTGTCGCCAATAACGACATGTATTACCCGGCGGTTAACATTTCAAAAAGTAATTAGAGTATGAGGCTTATTGCCTGGTATGTGTCTTTATTTACCGCTCCTTTATGGTCGAGTGACGACCGCTGGATCACTTCAGCATAGCCGGGTGGTGCTTACTCAGATACGTCTCTGCCGACCCCGGAGAAGTAAAAGTACGTCTGCCCTCCGGTAGCTCCACGCTCAAGTTAGTGGGATGGAGCAGCTTGAAGGATACGTTGTTCTCGTGTAGCTTCTTCTTCAACGGCATGAAGGCTTTTCTCTTCTTGTAGAGGGCCGTGGACATATCCTTGAAGATCTTGATAGTAGAATTACCGTATGCCAGTGATTTCTTTTTCCACGCCGCGTCCAGGATTCTCGTCACATCGGTGAAACGGAGTAGCTGGATCACTATGGCTCGGGGGAGGCTGCCTTCTTCGGGACGGCGTTGGAGCGTACGGTGAGCCCGCTCTATCTCAATGGTTTGCCCGGTGTCCAGCTCCAGTATTTTGGGGAGCCATTCCTGTAGGAAATCGATAGAGCTTTTCCCCTCCACACCTTCTGGGAATCCCACCAGTCGCAGATTCTTTCTTCTCCCTCTGTTTTCCAATTCGTCCAGCTTTTCCCTCAGACCGCAGATCTCCTCCTCTGTGTCTTTCCTATGATCGCTGAGGTCTTGTTGTAGGTAGTCGAGGCTATCACCGAAGCTAGCTTGCACTCCCTCCATTTCCTTAACACGTTGCCCCAGTGCCTGGTTGTCACTGATAAGTCTTTCCACCGAGATGCTTAGAGAGTTCATCTTAAGTTCCATCATGGCTTGAATTCTGTCGAATACTTTCTCCAGTTCCCCAGTAAACCATATCGGCGGTGTTTCATCGTTAGCTTCGACGTTAGCTGCATTAGCTTCCCCGTTAGCCGGTGCGTTAGCTCCTTGCGGTCTCACTAGTACTATTGCTAACGTGGGCGATGTCACCGTCTTCCTGCTCGGTTCGGTCCTTTTGGGTGGCATTTCTTTGTTGGTTATGTGCTTAATAAGCATGGGTTGACATAAACTGAAGTTAGGCGGAGTATGTTCGATACATCAGGTTTTTCAGGATTTTTGTGTAGGAGCCCGTTCCACTATGTCCTTCCTCTACGCCGCCATCTTGTCGTCGGTGTGCGCTTTCTTCAGCGCGGTCAGAGTTATGTAGAGGGATACGATCCGGGGTCTTCCGGAGTAGTGTTCTCTTAACACTTTCAGGCTCTTCTCTGCCTTTGTCCTTCGTGTCGTGGAATATCAGTCCCAAGCTCGTGTCGTCTAGCAGTGGTGCTAACTCGCAGTATGCGTCAGCATTTTGCTTGGTGTCCAGGGCTTGCACGGCCGCCGTTACTTCTCCCATGGGGGCTGTGAAGATGGTTTTCTTCAGCCCCACTCCGTGCATACAGCACAACATTCAATCTTCCCAGAGCTCATAGTCCTCTGCCCTTCCGTTGAACGAGGGCCATTTGCTCCTTCCTTTGGTCGCCATCCTCTTTTGATGGTAGATGTAGCTTTAGCTCCCGTTAGCCTAGCTTTAGCCACGCGGTGCTCCCGGTGCTAAACTAGCCTATACTTCAGCTAAACTTGCTACCCTTGCTTATTTCGCTCCTGCGTGATCTGGACCCATAACCTGTTGACAGAGTCACCTGGGGAGCGACAATAATTTGGCCATGACGACAAGGTTTTTCTCTTTAGCCTTTGGCGTGGTTTATTATTCACACATCATTATGCACATGAGACCTTCTCTCGTGAGAGGCGACGGAGGAAGAGATAGAGGGGGAGGTAACAACTCCTTTTATACCTCTTACCTGACGTCAGCATCAATAGCTACGTCCCCTTGCGCCTATAGCGCCCTCTTGTGGAAACAGTTAAGCAGTTACATGCAATCGTATATAACACATAACCTCAACAAGTGTGATTGTCCTTTTTAGCTTCCTATTAGTTCTAGTTGGATGTCTGGCAGCAGTCCCTGCCCACTGTTGTGGAGCCTGATGGCCGCTGGTATGAAGGACTCTCCGAGGCGGTTAGTTGAGTGTCGGGGGGATATGAGTCTGTGGCTGAACGTGCTTCTCATCTTGATTGATTGATTGATTGAAAAGTTTATTAACAGATTGCAGAATGGGTACAGTACAGTACATCTCAATACATACAATTGTTAAGGGGATGCAGACCAGAGAAAGACTTTCGTCTTGTTTCCACCAGGGTCCCCCATTTTCAATTCATCATAACATATATGACATACATGACATACAGATAGACAGTACTGCTACATCTATACATTTATGACATATCAGATTTGCAAATGCAGTACTGTTTGTGATACAAAAGTGTCCAGAAAAGGAGTGTATATACATTTGGCGTAGAAACTGTACATTGGAGGAGGTTGGTGGGGTGGGGTTGGGTGGGTTGGGTGAGGGCTGTACATTGGAGGTGTGGGGGGGGGGGGGGGGGGGGGGGGGTTGGGTAGGGGACACATACACATTTTACACTGTACATTGGAATGTTGACAAAGCCTTACTTGGTCATTTACTGTACAACTAGGTTAGGACATTTGTAGGGGCCAGTTTCGAATTGCAGTCTCACGTAGGTGTTTTTTGAGAGTGTTTTTGAAGGTGGGTAGTGATTCACATTCCTTTACAGCTTTAGGCAGGGCGTTCCACATTGATGTGGCATAATTGCGAAACGTGTTTAGTCCCTTGTTTGAGCCGAATCTGGGTTTTACATGATTTGTGGAGCTCCCTCTGGTGTTGTGATCGTGGTATTCACTGACCTTTGGGAAGTATTTTGACATGTACATGGGTACCTTGGTCGCGTAGTGTATCTTGTAGACCAGGCCCATTGCAAGTTGCTGTACTCTGTCGTCTACTCTAAGCCATCCTAGGTTGTCAAAGTGGGCAGGGGTGAGGTGGGTTCTAGGAGTCAGGTCAAGTAGTAGTCTGACTAGCTTGTTTTGAGATGTTTGTAATTTGTTTTTTAGTGCCTTTGAGGTGCTTTGGTACCATGAGGTGCAAGCATAGTCGTAGTACCCTTGAATGAGTGCTCCTGCTAGAGTCTTCAGGGTATTCTTGTTTACCAGAGAGGAGATCCGGTACAAGAATCGCGTTCGTTGGTTGACTTTTTTTATTACATTGGATGCCATTTTGTCACAGGAAAGATTAGCCTCTAGGATGGAACCCAGGTAGGTAATTTCATCTTTCCTTGTGACAATATTGTCACCCACTGTAACCGAGAAGCCGTCAGTCTTGCTGAGTTTGTTATTTGAACCGAAGAGAATGGACTCTGTTTTGCCCATGTGTAATGATAGTTTGTTGTCGGCGAGCCATATGCAGATTTTGCCTAGTTCCGAGCTGAGGGCTTTTTCAACCTGTAACTTGTTCTTGTCAGAGACCAGCAGGGCTGAGTCGTCCGCAAACAGGAACAAGTTGCAGTCACAAGCTGACGACATGTCATTAGCATAAATTAGGAATAGTAGCGGTCCTAGTATGCTTCCTTGTGGAACACCACAGCTCACTGTGAGGGGGGGGGATAGGGTACCGTTTACTTCCACCATCTGTTCCCTCCCCTCCAGGTAGGATTGTATCCAGCTCACTGATAAACTATCAAAACCAATTGCTTTTAGCTTGTCAATCAGAATGGTGTGATTGACAGTGTCGAAGGCCTTTTGTAGGTCCAGCATGACCATGCCGCAGTATTTGCCCGCGTCCACCTCTTGTTTGATGTGGTCGTTCAAGTAGAGAAGGCATGTGTCAGTGGAGTGGGATGTTCTGAAGCCAGATTGGAATTCGTAGATTAGATTTTTTTCCGCGAGGTATTTTTCGATCTGTTCGTATACTATTTTTTCTATGACTTTCGAGATGGATGTAAGGATAGAAACAGGGCGGTAGTTACCCGGGTCTAATTTGCTGCCCTTTTTGTGCAGGGGTGTTACTCTCGCAATTTTGAAGTCCTTGGGGACGTGTCCCTGTTTTATGGAGAGGTTTATTATGTGTGTGATGACTGGGGTGATGGCTGCTGCTGAGTCTCTGAGGAATTTGGAGGGGATGTTGTCATGGCCAGTGGCCTTGTTTGGTTGGAGGGCGCTCAGTTTTTTGAGTACCTCATCTGTAGTTACTATTTCCAGTTTGAAGTCGTCTTTGTGGACGCCTAGGTTCATGTAGTATGCTACTATGTGTTCTACCCCATACTGCCCTGAGTGGGAGGGTAGTTTGTTTACCAGTGTTGTGGCTATGTTTGTGAAGAAAGTGTTTAAGTAATTGGCTACATCCAGCTTGTCTGTGATGAGCGTGTTGTCCGTCTTTATGTTTATGTTTGAGAACCTGGTTTTGAGTTTTTTACTGCAGCCTAGTTGATTGTTGAGTAATTTCCAAAGTTCACGTGGTTTATTTTTGTTTTCCTCGGTTTTGTCATTGATGAAATTTTTTTTTGCAGTTTTGATCATGGAGTTTACGTCATTTCTTAGTCTGTTTCTTTCTAGTTTGAGTTCAGTCACGTGGTCTTGGAGTTCACTGCTCGTGCTTTTGGTAAGCTTTGACTGACTTTTACGAAACTCAGAGCATTTTTTGTCTCTGGCTTTCATAGCGGTCAGTATTTCAGTGTGCATCCATGGCTCAGCGCGATTTTTTACCCTGGTGGTTCTTAGGGGGGCCATTTTGTTTAGTATTGATGAAAATTTGGTTTTGAAGCCAAGCCAAGTTTCTTCAACCAGTGTACCATTGAGTTCATCTGACCAGTCCAGACTCTCCAGTTCAAGGTTAAAGGCCTCGCTAGAGTAGGTTTTGAGGTCTCTAGATGTGACTGTTTTGTGACAGCCAGCCTTTAGTTTTAGCTTTTTGCGGGTACAGAATATCATGTAATGATCACTTAACCCGCATGCTATAACCCCTTTACTGGAGATCTTGGACTTGTCAGAGGTCAGTATGAGGTCAATGGTAGTCTGAGTTGATTCACATATCCTTGTGGGTTGGGTGATTAGTTGGCTGAGGCCGTGCAGATCACAAAACCTATTGAAGGATTTGAAGATTTGACTAGCTCATCGTAGAGGGGGTGGGAGGGATTCTCCAGGATAGCAGCTAGCTTCCTTCTCATCCCCCTCTCTGCCATCACCTCTAGTCTGATTCATTGATTGATTGAACATTTTATTAACAGATTGTAGAATGGGTACAATACAGTACGGCTCAATACACACAATTGTTAAGGGGATGCAGACCAGAGAAATACTTTAGTCTTGTTTACATCAGGGTCCCCCATTTTCAATTCATAATGACATTTATGACATAAGCAACATATACAGATATATAATTTGTGACCATACACGATATGCAAATATACAGTACTGTTAAACAGAGATCCATAAATTCATACAGAGAGACATATCGGTTAAATAGTGAGATTTCAAGACCTAAATATCTGTCTGAGTGCAAATGAGGTCGACGACATGCTATGGATATGAGTAGAGCACGCCCTCTATGGTGTATCTAGCACAGTGCAGAAGATCCTGGGTGGAGCGAGGTAAAGGTTGTTCTATCACCTTAAATCAACAGCTCCACCCACACCCACGGCGTCGGACGGATTTCGTTTTTTTCTCTTCTGTGTGAAGCCTAATTTCTAAAAGTAGACTAGCAATCCTATCATTTTTAGACTGAATCGCGCGGCACTACACTAGAAATACCTTGTCGTTTTGCATTCATAGCAAAGTAATGTCTGATATTGGATGGTTTTACACGGCTCCTCCTCCTGAAATAAAGTTCGGGGACTTATTTGAAGTCATAAGGATTAACACCGAAGAAGCGGCATTTAATTCAATGGACATTATATGATAACCGTTTTAACGAAAGCGTTGACGTCTTTCAGAAGATAGGCAGTTGTGGAGTTGAGGTGAGTGTTGTTGCGCAGTTTATTGGATTATCATATAGCTAATCTGTGCAGACAAACTGGAGCTGTCATTGCGACTGTGTCGTCGTGTTTTGATATCTGTTACATTAGCCTGTTGCTGGTCGGTTTCAGTGGGTGGGTTTTTGCTTAACTGTCAAAGTCATAACCTACTTCATAGCTTGAATTAATGTTCCAAATACATTTAGTACTCTACTCTTAATGAAACTACTTTCTATGGCCATCACCACATGCATCATCATCATCATCGTCATCAATGATTTAATATTGCAGACAGTTTAACAAGCTCAGCATAATCAAAGTGCGATAGCATGGATACTGTAGCAACCAGACTTTGGTATCATAAAGCCATTAGGCTACTGAATCAAAATCACCTTATGCACCAACACACACGTAGCCTACCAGGAATTCTTCCAGATGGATTGGAGCATTAACTGGTTGTCAGACAACAAATGCACAGATGCACTCATCCACACTTAAAAAAAACATCACATGTCATAAGAAAAGTATTTCCACAGAATAATTGCTATAATGGATGCTTAGGCTATGTACAGTTCAATGGTCAGAACTATTTGATACAAATATTAGGATGATGATGTGAAAATGAGTACAGTGATTCATCATATTTCAAGGTCCAATGGTACAAAACGTGATAAAATATTAACTGGTGGAGTATGTAGCAATAATGATATTTTTTGTTTCAGTGTGTTAAAAGCTAAAGTGTAAAATCTAATCTATGGATTATCCTGTCCTCTTCTATCCTGGGATATGTTGTTTAGCAATTCTGGAATATGTGTACTTTTATTTATTCACTGAACAGTTGCAGCTACAAGGTTGAGTTATGGTCTGGTTAAGATGTTTACAGTTTGTGTTCATCATCATCTTCCTTATGCCATTTGATAC
Organism: Notolepis coatsorum; assembly: GCF_963971535.1. Lineage (NCBI taxonomy): Eukaryota > Metazoa > Chordata > Actinopteri > Aulopiformes > Paralepididae > Notolepis > Notolepis coatsorum. The sequence continues at coordinate 92,561,458 of NC_140172.1, read as the reverse complement.
CAGGGACGGACAGATTGGAATCGGAGCAGATCATGGCATATTTTAATTGATCGGGATTTATATCGGTATCGGCTATATTAACACATTGTGCGCCAAGAACGGCGTATAAATCGTTATTGCCCGCCATGCGTTGAACGCCAACAACGGTGTATCACGTGTTTGGGATCAATATATAAAATTTTCGCCATGGCATTAATAATTCATCCAACCTCCCTCTGGATCGCAGCCGGACCCTGTTCTGATATTGTAACGCCTCAATACCGCCGCCTGGTGGATGGTCGGGCGAGTTACACTCACGCCTAACCGGAAGTGGCGATCGGTGCATTGAGGAAATTCCTCCGCCAGAGATATATTGTGGTGTGGATCAATATACACACTCGAGTGCATTTGGATCGCTTTCGAAACGCAATAATCTATATGATTCCGGCGTTTATTGCGTCATACTAACCGGAAAAGGATCTAGCAGATCGACGTCAAATAATTGGGATATTTTTCCTCCAGTCTCATCGGCGGTAAGAGGAAACTAACGTTACTTTCAGCTTGATTGTCCATTTCTTTGTTTGCAATCAGTCTGATCAATATATCAACCCATACTAAATAAAGCCGTTACTGACGATCAAGGAATTATAAACGACCCCCCCCCTTTCCTTCACGCATGATGAAGCATAATGTATACCGATCATATACATTTGAATTTTTTAATATAGCGTGTATAGGAAATAAACGCCAATCGATAATCTATCATATGCTTCAGGGCCTATAACTAGCGTTTTTGGAATTACAGCAGAAAATCTTAAAAACATACTTATATTCTCGACGGTATTAACACAACAATGTATGAATGAAAAAATATAACGTTCCCACATCCGGAACGATATATACCCGATGTTGAATGGGCCATAGTAATGCAGATATAGCTATAATATTTTAAAAGTTATAGCCCTGCAAAGAAGGTAAACATCTCCATAGGCTTACAGCGGTGGCAGAGAGGGCATAATGATGGGCACAATGCATGGCGCCCAATGTGTTAAGCCAGATCAAATTCCAATCCTTTTTTGTAATTTTCTTTTTTTAATTAAAACCATAAAAAAAAAGCTGTGATGTAGGTAATTTATTTTCTTTAAGCAGAACTATTCGATTACTAAGCATATCTTACCTAGATTGGATTGGTTTTTACTAATGTTAATTATACCGGTACTTGAGGGGTGCACTGTGCAGCTGTATTATCTAGGAAAATACAAACATCGGATTGGGACTCTGTATCGGCAGGTACTCAATATTAAATTACTCGGATCAGGATCAGGGGCAGAACATCTAGACATCCCTATTCGATACATTCAACGCAGTGGGTAAATGAGAGCTGTGGGTTCTGAAAGGTCACATGATGTCGATGTCTTGAGAAGAACTGATTCTATAAGCTGTTTCTAATGCTGATGTACTGTAGGTAGGGCTGGGCGATATGGCCTAAATATGATATCACGATATTTTCTGACCTTTCGGCGATACACGATACGCATCACGATGTTTTTCTTTTTTTCCCCAAACAATTCATTATGAGGCTTACCAAGACAGTATTTGAGTTTGCAAGCTAACATTAAAGACAAAATAAAATACCCATGCATTTAGCATTTTTATATTATATATTAGATTTAGATTATTGGATTATTAGATTATATATTGCATATATTTAGCAATGAGATATTATATGATTTAGATATGAAATATGATGAATTGAAAATGGGGGACCCTGATATAAACAAGACGAAAGTCTTTCTCTGGTCTGCATCCTCCAGTCCACTGTTGACTGTTGTTGTATTGAGCTGTACTGTATTGTACCTATGCTGCAATCTGTTAATAACGTTTATTCATTCAGTCGGCAAACAGAATCATTTTGATTGACAGTTGCGTCTGCCAATTACGTCACATCGCTTGCACCCGCCCTGCTGTTCTTAGCACCAATCGGCAAGCGCGTATTAATTTTTTACTTCCGCCATGGAGAGCTCAATGAAAACAACAATGGCAGCGGTAGCTCGCCGCGCCCGACGTTTAGCTTTTTAGCTCTGCAGAATGACTAAACGACTGGAGGCATAATGATTTTACTGCAACGGATGTTATAATAAAAGCCTTTCCATACATCTGTCTGATTGAAAACGTTATTAACAGACCGCAGAATGGGCACAACGGAGTCAGCACGGGCTGAGATATGAACGGCTAATGCTTGCTATATCTAGGTCGACCTCGGTCGTTGCTATGTAAATACGCTGATGTTATTGAAAGTGTAACGATATAACGTCAATGCCACAAAACGAATGCCTTTGTTATCATAAGTAGTAACTTTTGATGCAGTAGTGTGTGTGTGGGGCGGCGCTGTTCAAAAGTGTCAACGTGTGGACCAGATTGACGCAACACAAGCCTCTTGGGCAAAACATCACGATATCCACGATACGTTTAAAAAGTGTATCGTTAATGAACTGTACCCGATATTTATATAATAGTCATATCGCCCAGCCCTAACTGTAGGCACAAATAAAATGCAACCTAAAACAAAGCAGTAGAAATATGACATTGAATACTATGGCAGTGGCTGAAGCTCAGACTCATACTGCCCAGCCCTACATTATAATGAGAGAACAGGAACAACCATAGACGTATACAGTGTCAGGGTTCCCACGGTACCTGGAAAACATTGAAAACATGGGATTCATTTTTTCATTTTCCAGGTATGGAAAGGCATGGAAACTGAGCAAAAGTGACCAATTACATGGAAATAGAAACAGTTGTCCTGGAAAATTTTATTGGATGATGTGTAATCAAATTTAACTATTGAGCACAGAATTAACATGAGTTTATAAAAACCCTTTACATGTGAACAGCTTTTACTGTAGATAGAAATGGATGATCCCATGTTGTAGAGCATGCTCTTGGCATCCTATATTGGATGTTGGAATTTGATGCAGGCAACTTGGTGAGCCAAGGGAGCCTTGGCATCTACAGTGAAACTTGAGTGAAACTTCTTATGCAAGTTTATCCTCAAATGTAAGTAGCTGTGTTTTAACTGTGTGGTACACCTGGGTTTATCAACGTTAGTTAGTAAGCAGTGCAATCTTGCTAACTAGCTAGCCAACGTTAGCTCTCATAACGAGCCAGTTAGCCAGCGCCAGGTACAGTAGCTAGCCAACGTTAGCTCTCATAACGAGCCAGTTAGCCAGCGCCAGGTACAGTAGCTAGCAAATGTTAGCTCTCATAACGAGCCAGTTAGCCAGCGCCAGGTACAGTAGCTAGCCAACGTTAGCTCTCATAACGAGGCAGTTAGCCAGCGCCAGGTACAGTAGCTAGCCAACGTTAGCTCTCATAACGAGGCAGTTAGCCAGCGCCAGGTACACTAGCTACCAACATTAGCTCTCATAACGAGCCAGTTAGCCAGCGCCAGGTACAGTAGCTAGCCAACGTTAGCTCTCGTAACGAGCCAGTAAGCCAGCACCAGGTACAGTAGCTAGCCAACGTTAGCTCTCATAACGAGCCAGTTAGCCAGCGCCAGGTACAGTAGCTAGCCAACGTTAGCTCTCATAACGAGCCAGTTAGCCAGCGCCAGGTACAGTAGCTAGCCAACGTTAGCTCTCATAACGAGCCAGTTAGCCAGCGCCAGGTACAGTAGCTAGCCAATGTTAGCTCTCATAACGAGCCAGTTAGCCAGAGCCAGGTACAGTAGCTAGCCAACGTTAGCTCTCATAACGAGCCAGTTAGCCAGCGCCAGGTACAGTAGCTACCAACGTTAGCTCTCATAACGATAGCCAGTTAGCCAGCGCCGGGTACAGTAGCTACCAACATTAGCTCATAACGATAGCCAGCGCCAGGTACAGTAGCTACCAACGTTAGCTCTCATAACGATAACCAGTTTGATTTACAAAAGCTTTTACAGAGTAAGAGTAGTAGGGGTGAAACGATGCAACCTCACAACGATTAATTTCGATTACGAGAGGAGTTGAGAAGAGTAGGAAGAGAAGACGGGAGCGGACACGAAGGGAGATGTGGAGAGAAGAGGACAGGATGAGATGGGAGAGGAGTGGAAGAGAGAACGTATATCAATCCCAGTGCTCATGTGTTCCAGTTCAATAAATTGTTGTTCATCTACAGCTTGTTGCATTATTTCATGCATTGATATTATCAATAAGACATAATCTCTAAGCATTTACAATGTAGTCTTGACTGGCACATCTTTTAAATCAAGTAAGTAGTCAGGTGTCCTAGGGGGTTGTGTGTGAGGGGAGGGGGGCGCGGAAAACTTCAGGGGCCTATAGATCATCACTTAATATGGTACCTGGAAAATCAGGAGGTAGTATGGAAAGAAATTTCAAGGCAAGCGTGGGAACCCTGAGTGTGCATCCGGAAAGTATTCATACCCCTTCACTTTTTCCACATTTTGTTGTGTTACAGGTTACAGCCTTATTCCAAAATGTATTAAAAATACATTTTTTCCCTCAAACTTCTACACACAATACCCCATAATGACTAAATGAAGAAAAAAAATTAGAATTTTTTGCAAATGTATTAAAAATAAAAAGATTTAATATCACAGTATTCACACCCTTTGCTATGACACAAAAAATTTAGCTCAGGTCCATCCTGTTTCCTCTGATCATTGAGATGTTTCTACAACGTGATTGGAGTCCACCTGTGGTAAATTCAATTGATTGGGCATGATGTAAAGGCACACAACCCGTCTATATAAGGTCCCACAGTTGACAGTGCATGTCGGAGCACAAACCAAGCCATGAAGTCCAAGGAATGGTCTGTAGACCTCCGAGACAGGATTGTATCGCAGCCCATATCTGGGGAAGGGTACACAAATTATTCTGCAGCATTGAAAGTGCCAACGAGCACTCGCATCATTCGCAAATGGAGGACGTTTGGAACCACCAGCTCTTCCTAGAGCTGGCCGCTCGGCCAAACTGAGCCAGCGGGGGAGAAGGGCCTTGGTCAGGGAGGTGACCAAGAACCTGATGGTCACTCTGACCGAGCTCCAGTGTTCCTCTGTGGAGATGGGAGAACCTTCCAGAAGGACAACCATCTCTGCAGCACTCCACCAATCAGGCCTTTATGGTAGAGTGGCCAGACGGAAGCCACTCCTCAGTAAAAGGAACATGACAGCCTGCATGGAGTTTGCCAAAAGGCACCTAAAGGACTCTCAGACCATGAGAAACAATATTGTCTGGTCTGATGAAACCAAGATTGAACTCTTTGGCCCGAATGCCAAGCTCCATGTTTGGAGGAAATCAGGCACCGCTTATCACCTGGTCAATACCATCCCTACAGTGAAGCATGGTGGTGGCAGCATCATGCTGTGGGGATGTTTTTCAGCGGCAGGGACTGGGAGACTAGTCAGGATCAAGAGAAAGATGAATGCAGCAATGTAGAGAGATCAGATGAAAACCTGCTCCAGAGCGCTCTGGACCTCAGACTGGGGTGAAGGTTCACCTTCCAACAGGACAACGACCCGAAGCACGCAGCCAGGATAACAAAGGAGTGGCTTCAGGACACGTCTGTGAATGTCCTTGAGTGTCCCAGCCAGAGCCCAGACTTGAACCTGATTGAACATCTCTGGAAAGAGATGAAAATGGCTGTACACCGACGCTCCCATCCAACCGGATGGAGCTTGAGACAATCTGCAAAGAAGAATGGGAAAAACTGCCCAAAAATAGGTGTGCCAAGCTTGTAACATCATACTCAAGAATACTTGAGGCTGTAATTGATGCCAAAGGTGCTTCAACAAAGTATTGAGTAAAGGGTGTGAACAGGGGGCGAAATTAAAGCCCGCCGCCCGCCAGGGGCGCTCAGTTTTTACCTTTGGCGCTTGCCACTGAGAGCCCTGCCCGCCGTGTGGCGTGTGGACGTGTAGTTCATAACGATACTCTTATTTAGAAAATCTGTGCGGGTCTCATTTCCGGCCCAAGCGCAGCTAGAGTCATAATATCGATGGCTCCGGCAGTTAGCAGCATTCGGTTCGTATGATATTCTTATTTTGAGTCATATCCGCCCAGCCGGGCGATACTATTGGCTTCTGCTCGTATCAACACAGAGCGGCCCGCAGCTCTAGTGCCACTGCTAACGTTAAGCTCTCAGAATGGTAGCAGCTCGCCCGCAGCTCTAGTGCTAACGTTAAGCTCTCAGAATGGTAGCAGCTCGCCCGCAGCTCTAGTGCTAACGTTAAGCTCTCAGAATGGTAGCAGTCTGCTCTAGTCTAGATCGGACCTCCATGAGCTGCATAATACCTCCGTTCCCTCGTTAGCTAGCTCGCGTTAGCTAGCTCACGTTAAATCGATCTGTCCCAGTAAACTAAATTCTTAACGTTATCTACCGGGCTAGCAGTAGCTACAGATAGCTCCTGATATCAATGTCTTATAACATTGATTGAATGCGTATTCTAGTTGAGGGCATGTTGAATGTGATTTGACAAAATAACCGTAACGTTATAAATAGGGTCCAGCTGCATCGCCGGAGAATCCTTGCATGCTGAATGTAGGGTCTAGCTGAATATAGGGTCTAGCTGCAGGGCCGGAGAATCCTTGCTGGAGCTGGAGGCTACTCAAGTATACACACAGATGCAGATAGCAAGCATTTTGACTTATTGCGTGGTGGCGATGTCTCGCAGATAATACAACTACAAGTATGATTATATAATATATATTTTATTTAAATTTTTTTTTATAATATATATATATATATTTTTTTTAATCAAAAAAATGTTGGCAGGTAAGAAATATGCTTGGCGGGTAGACTCTTCCCATCTACCCGCCACTGGCCGGTGAGTCAAAAAGTTTATTTAGCTCCCTGGGTGTGAATACTTATGTACTTATCAGTTTATTCTTAAATTTCTTTTTTATAAATTTGCAAAAAAATTCTAAAAAAACTTTTTCACTGTCATTATTGGGTATTGTGTGTAGAATTTGAGGGGGGGGGAATGTTTAATCCATTTTGGAATACGGCTGTAACATAACAAAATGTGGAAAAAGTGAAGGGGTATGAATACTTTCCGGATGCACTGTATAAAGGCTAGATGACTCACCCGCACTGCTGGCCAATGGAGACTGACGTTACCACATGGCGGCCATCTTGCCACAGGCAGCACGCCCACTCATATGTCTATGGTGCATGTACTATTTTTTTTTTTATTGATCTTTTTTCCCCTCCATTTTCCTCAGATTTTCTCCCATCCCAATGTTAGTCGTATGCCAATTCCCAGTCCCTTCCTGGTCGCTGCGCACTTACCCCCCACAGTCAGATCATCTGGGAGAGTGGAGGCTACCACGTGCTTCCTCCGACACACGTCCAGCCAATCACCGCTTCTTTTCACCTGGCAGCGCGGCTTCTCATCGAGAGGGCGTAGCGTGTGGGAGGACCACACTATCCCCCTCAAGTCCTATCCGCGCTTAGCAGGCGCCCCGACCGAACTGTAGGAGTCGCTGTTTACAACGACCCGGACCCACCCCGCCAGCTTCTCCCACCCTCTAATACAGCCAATTGTATTAGTGCAGACGGCCAGCCAAGCTGGTGACAACCCCGGAGCTGTGAGCTGGATTCGAACAGGCGAATCCAGCTCACAGCTCCGGGGTTGGTGACGAACGCAATCTCAGCTCGGCCACCTAACCGCCCTTGGTGCATGTACTATTGAAATAACCATAGCTTGCTACATTTTCAACCGATTTTCAAACTGTTTGGTTTGTTATAAACGTCAGATGTAGTTATCATACTGCATACTTATAATTAGGGATGCCCCCCGAAACCCGGTTCTGAATGGGAACCGGTACTAAATTAGAAAGAAACGGAGTATTGATAAGCTCCGACGTAATTTTTTTTTTGCTATCGGTACTCGAGAAATTATGGAGTTTTTTTCCGAGGAATTTAAACGTCGCAAACTATCTTGTTTGCCATTTTCTATATCTCTCCTGCCTCAGTCTCTCTCTGTCTGCACGAGGAGCGGGGCCGTTAGTTACACACACACACGGTGTAAAGTCAACTCTTGCTTTCCACTTCAAAGGACATAAGGAAACAACTCCAAGTTCCAACTCCAAGTACATTTTTATTTTCAACTTTTCAACAGTTTCAGTTGCAGTTGATTCTTGTCAACTTCATATAGTTTGAAAACCTTTGAAAACAAAGAAAAAGGTTTTAACAATGCAATAAACATAAACAACAACAATAACCATCTTTTCAAACCAATAAGTTCTTTTTAAACATGGTTGATTTTAAACATTAAATATATATTTTAAATAATCAAACGTTTTTTAACGATAGTTGTAACTGAGGGGTACAATTCCCTGACTGTATTGATAAGTATGGTATCATTAAACCACTACCGCTTTATGTACTTTAATTACTGGCCATACAGTACACGATATATGAATATGATGAACACTTCCCACAATGAAATCGGTTCCAGTCAAAGGTATTAATCAAGTATTTAATGGAGCAAAAGGTACATAGGATACTTTACATTATTCTTTGAATGCACTTGTAAGGCAAAGGAGTATGCGTAGGCAAATCAATAACGAATGTCCATTCTCTGGTTACGCAGGAGGTAATTATACAACCTGAATCTTAGGGAATTATATCTATGGTGCACTAGTAATATAGCGGGAGATACTGGAAGGGGTTCCCACTGGTTGTAAGCCAGCAGGGGGGGTAGAAGATCTGTCGGTAGTAGGACGTCTGGTCAACGATGACTAGGGAGACTTCAGGTACAGAAGCCGGTGCAGTAGCCTCTTGATCCACAGACGAATACAGCTTGGTTCTCTTGTAGACTGTAGCTCCACAGGGAAGAAAGCTAGTCGGCCTCAGGCTCTCTGGGCGCCGACTCGACTTGACTCCTCTCGGGGTAAATCCAACACGTGCAGGCGTCGGCGATTATCCGCTCCATAAATCACAGGACCAAAGCAAATATATTCCAGCCGCAAAGGGCTATGTAGTCGTCGGGTAGATTAATCCAGTGTACATGTCCATACGGCTCTCGTCTAGGTCTCCTCGGGTGAAAGCGCCATGCGGTCGGCCCAGCCTGGATAAGAACTCTAGCTAATACGAGGAAGCGTTGGAGATGCCGGTCACTGTAGAATTCTAACCGCACGATACACTATACACAATAGACTATTAAAGACTTAATAGAAATATGTCGCACTCGACGGTATAGCGCCAAACTCTGACAATTCAGTTATTAATTCGCACGTGGTCTCGATGCTCTATTCTGAGGCCAAACAGGCCATACTTCACCGCACGTTGTATCGTGGGTGAGGCTTCAACTTATCGGTAACATACTAAGGACGAAGGGTACGGAGGTAAGGGGCTTCTACATTCACCTGCGCCGTATTTATACGCACGGTGAACAAACTAGTTCCACTCTCATTTCTGTCGCGTATCCCTGGGCAAGGCCGGGCATGTCCAGACACATCTTGACGGTGACTTTGAACCTGGCTCCGGAGGCCGGTCCCTGGCGCCGGTGGACCGCTGTCCAATAGGAGAATGAACTATTATGGTCTGGGCTAAAGGGATATTCCGTGTATATGTACAAGGAATATACAGGGGATATCAAACGATATACAAATACTATGCAATATATATCAATAAATAAATATATATATTCGGTTTAATCTGATCCTTTGTAACAATAGTGTTTACACAATGAATGCCAAAATGTAAAGTATTAAATTACTTTATAAAGTCGACATTTTAACAGTCTTAAATTAACTCATAAAGTCGACATTTTAACCCAATTATTAAAGTCATTTTCAATTAATCATTTCTGAATTGTAACCTTTAATAAATGATTCAAGTTAGTAAACATTTGATTCAAGTCAAGTAAACATTTGGTATTTTAAATTGAATAAGTGAAGAAATATAGCTAAACTTTAAGCTTGTAGATCAGCTCTGATTGAACAAGGCATTTTAAACCTTTAAACATGAGTTGTCGACCTTTTTAGTAGGGCCTAACACAAATAATTGTTGGTTTCAGGTTGCCGACCGACCCTGCCGATTTAGGTGCGACCAGATATATTTTATGAGTTTTAAAAAAAAAAATATAAAAAAAAAACATTTTTTTTTTTTTTTTTTTTTTTTTTAAGAATAAAGTTTCATAGAAATCTTAGTCAAACATTTAGTATTATGGATATTAAACATGCTGGCAGAGTACATGCATCAATGTTGTTGTGAACATTTTAATTAAATAAAGAAATTCCCTATCCAGTCGCCGTGGGAAAGAATAAAATAAAAAAATAAAATAAATTCCCTACCTACCCATGGCCAAACTGACAACCAACCTGAAACCAACTATTAATTTTGTTAGGCCTAGTCTTTCAAATTCTTAAATCATTTTAACATTTCTAACTTGGTCTTAATTTGTAAAGAGATACTTTTAAACATAAATGAAAACCAACTCTCAAGCAAGTGAATGTGTAGACTGAAACAGTTGGAGCTACTAAACACACAATTGAATTAGCCTGATTTTAACCACATTTAAGCAGAAGTATAAATAAACAGTAGAATAAGTAGAACATAACCGACCATTGGCGTCTTTGGGGGTAGAGCTCCTTGGGTCGACCTTCAGCTTGCTTTGTTTGTTTGTTCTGTGAGTGTCTCCACCACCAGCCTTTAACAGCTGTTCAATCAGCCAACGGCAGCCATCTTGCAGCTGATGCACTCTGGGAGATGTAGTTGTCTGAGGTGTCTTGACATGCTCCACTCATGAGTTTTAACTCAACACTCGGCTCACACTTACACATGCACATACGGGTACTTGACAGCTGTGCTGTCCATGCTGAAGCAGCACACAGACAGTCACTCACAGAGCTCATCATAGCGGAGAGAACGAAACGTTCGAAAAAAGCATGCATGGCGCAACCTGTGTAACATGCTATCTTAACGTTAGCAAGCTAAGCATGCATAGTGCGACGTGTGTAACATTAAGTTACACTGCTATCTTAACGTTAGCAAGCTAAGCATGCATAAACGACATGTGTAACGTTAAGTAACTTGTGTTCCGCGGGGAAAGACCGTTCATCACAGCATACAACTTGGTTTAATCCAAACGTCAGAAACTTTGCATTATGAAATCATTTTGGGATGTGACTATTTTCCTATGCCTTGTTTGGTGCGAGTTCAGCTGACACTGTTGACACGCCCACTACGCAAAGCGTGCGCTCTCTCACACACACACACACACACACACACACACACACACACACACACACACACACACACACACACACACACACACACACACACACACACACACACACACACACACACACACACTCTGCTCCGGCCATGCATCCAGTAACTCATGGAAAATACAGCATCAGGCTATTGTTCTAAAAGTACGGCACGGTGGTGCACGGTGGTGTAGTGGTTAACACTGTCGCCTCACGCCTCGATTCCCGCTTGGGGACCAGGTTTCCATGATGCCAGGTACTCCGGTGGGGTATCTCCCAGGCCTTTCTGTGTGGAGTTTGCATGTTCTCCCCGTGCTCGCAAGGGTTTCCTCCCCGATAAGATAAACCCAATGGAAAAACATGCACAACAGATCGCTAACGCTGTGGCGTCCTTGGCGAATACGGACAGGAGCACTTGGATTGGTCCCCGGGGCGCGGCTCACGTTGACGCCCTATCTGCTCCCGGCTGCCCATGGGGGGGAAGGACAACGGGATGGGAAAAGTGCAGAGAGACATTTCATCGGCGACTCAGTGCATGTGTGTGTGTGTTCCTGTGGTTTGCCCATCTCGCCTGTGTGTGTTAGAACTGCATGACAAATAAAGACTTCTAGTCTAACAATTATTATTATCTCTACTAACAAAATGGAGTATTGAACCGTTTTTAACAGCTGGGTATTGGGTGGGACATTCTGATTTAAGAACTATAATAGAAAGTCCCAAAATAGTTAATTTATCTGACTGCTTGATAAAAAAGTAGCCATGTGCATTCAGGGCTGTACGCTAAGCTTTTTCACTAGGGGCACACTTGCCCCTAAATGAGAAATTTAGGGGCAAAGAATATTTTTTAGGGGCAAATTTTTTAATAACTATTACCATTTATAGTAGGGCTGGGCGATATGGCCTCTAAATGATATCGCGGTATTTTTTGGCCATATCACGATACACGATATATATCGCAATATTTTGACATTTCCTCTAAAGCACTTAGAAATGCTTGATTTAACCCTTTGATGCATACAGTCACGCCAATATGATGATTATAATAAGTCCCTGCAACATATGTTTGCATTATTAAACCATGAAGATGCTTTAAAAAATAATTTAATGAAAATGTACTAAGAGTAGTCTACTGACACACTAATAAAAAATGTATTTACATCTAAGACCATTTATATAAAAACTTTTGGGTGCCTTTTTTTTGCACAGTACTGTGTTTTCTATCCACTTTAGTAAAACACACACACATATATATATATACACACACACTACTGTGAGAAAATAATAATCACACACACAAAGGGATAATGGCTTATAGCAGACTTAATGATTTTAGAATATTTCAGATAATGAAATTAAATGTTTATATCATCAACTATCCAGTTAGTATTTATACTGTCTGTAACGTTTTGCTACTTTAAATCATTGAATGTAGAGAGAGCTGTACTGTATTGTACCCATTCTGCAATCTGTTAATAAAGTTTTCAATCATCAGACTTGCGAGCGTGAGGTCGAGATGTGTGAGAGAGTGAGTAGTGAGTGAGAGAGTGGAGGGGGCGAAGAGACGAATGAGAGAGCTCAGCCCCTCCTCCGCCCCCCCACCGGGTTTTGTTCTAGGTTCGCGTTTTGATCATCTAAGCTGCCGTAGGTGATGACGTCACACTCGAATGTAAACGGAAGCGTTTAACAGACGGAGATGGAAAGTGGATGATATACAGTAACAGAAACGAATAACCAATAAATATGAAGTTATTTTTAAACTTCTGTTGTCAAGCGTTGTCAATATAACCCACCCCCTTTCCTCCCGAATGGAACTAGTGTTGTGGAGTCCGCTTTGACTGGTGTCCAGGGTTAGCAGCAGCTAACGCTAGTTAGCTTAGCATAATCCTAATGGATACCGTGGATAGCAGCTAACGTTAGCCCATTGCTCGTGTCAATCAAATTGCATGTTATTAAAGGTCCGCGCTGGTCTGTCTAATGAAATTACAACCGCAACATTATGCCCTGGTTGTAGGCTAATGTTTTATCCAATTTGTATGGATTAATTTAGGAGTGAAATGCGAATGAAGGGTTGCAATCACTACTCGCAAGCTTGCCCCCAGATGATATTTTCCACTCGCACCGGCCAGATTAGGGGGCAATTTGCGACGAGATACTCGCAGTGTACAGCCCTGGCATTGTGCAGTAATATAGTTATATAAAAGAATAATAAAGCAATGTCGATTCTGTTCATACATTTTATTTTCTTGCAAAATAATCAAAAATAACCGATGAGTATAGATGAAGTACCGAACTGTTAACTCATTCAGAGCCATGCCCCTTTGACCATATTAGGGCTAGCTAAAGGAATAAGGAAGTCAATGGGAGGACGAGGACATTTGCGAACGCTTAAACTATATCTTAAATTATGGCTATGGGTCTAAAACACCCCTCGCTTATCAATGACTTGCTTTTCTTTGGTACATTTCCGTTTTATACCGCTTTGAATACGAGTATAGTTTTGGAGATGTATAGTAATTCCAGAGAAATTCCGCGATAATCGCCCTTTACTGGAATACACAAAACACGTTGTAATTTTTCGGCTGATTATGAATTGTTTTCAAATAAACGCTAGATTATCGATAGTATATGTGTACTTATGCACACTAGAGAAGCGGGCTGAAAAATCGATTATCCATGCCGTGGTCAGCGCTAACGTTAGGCACACGCACACACACACACGCGCGTGCGCGCTGCGATGGTGGAGAAAAAAACATCTGATTAACCCAAGACTGGTAAATAGAATAGAGTCCTTACCTCACATCAGATGTTCTGCAAAAAGATTAATCCAATTCCTGATCGCCATTCCAAATATTGATCACGTTTATTGATCCAACGTTATAGAACTTATAGCACCAAAACACATAATCCACGCTGCTCTGAGTGTCCTCAGTCCATCTGTTATAACGATACTGCATGCCCGAGAAGTAAAACCCCGGGACCAAATATTTTTTCTTATATATATATTGCTAATAAAAGAAATAACGATTAAAACCCGAGTTTTCTCGGGTCTTGGCACTCGACTCATGGCGAGTTAACCCGACTAATCTCGTGGTTGGCACTGAATGGGTTAAGCAGTATCGATAAGAGTAGTAGTATCGATAAAATCCTAACGATAGGGGTGTAACGATTCGACCTCACAACGATTCGATTACGATTCTTCAGGCAACGATTCAATGCATCATGAAATTCGATTATTTTTCGATACATTTTCTATCAGTTAATTCCCAAAATCTTTTTGAATACACAAATGTGGCTGGGGGAACTGATTCACTCAGCATGAATGGACTATAGGTCAATAAAAACAATACACAAAAAAAAAATAATAATAATAATAATACATTTTCTTTTTTCGATTAATTTAGATTATAATCGATTCTAACCTATTAAAATCGATGCATCGAATCGAACGCATTAGAATCGATGCATTTCGATTAATCGATGCATCGTTACACCCCTAAACGATACCCATCCCTACCTATAATGGACTTTCATATGAAAATAATTTCAACATGTCCAAGCATCCTGAATCATAGCCATGTTAATAATGTTTGTAATAAACCAAGCCGTTTGTAAATCGGTTGAGAATTGAGCAAGCTATGGTTATTTCAATATTGCATGCACCATAGACATTCATATTATGAGTGGGTGTGCTGCCTGTGACAAGATGGCCGCCGGTGAACTATGCTATGCTGGGCCTTGCACCATCTAGTTATATATATCACTGATTCTTGGGAGTCGGGACAAAACACTTTTTAAATATTATATTTTGAGAATGCACACTATATTGATTAGAGTTATATATTCATGTAGAGAAAGGTCTGAGCTATTTAACCATGTAAAGGTGCAGGCTCTACATACTGTAGAAAAACATTTTCAACAAATTCACATGTCCCCACACACAAAAAAGTATATAATTCTAATTATTCCAGTCCAACAAGAATCTAAAGTTCTGAAGTATGTTGGAATAGTGTTTAGTTACTCTGGTATGCAATCAAATATAATATATAAACCTCAGGTGTAATTTCACACTATTCTGAAAACCCAGATTTAGAAATATTTGCATTTTCAAACTTTGTTTCTAATTTTGATATGATAAAAAAAGATCATTAAGTAAATAAGACAAGAGGATGAAGATCTGATGCTCCTTTATTACTTAAACAACATAAACTGAAGAAGGAATTTGTATTTTCCCCAAAATTAACAAAAACAAACATCTGGCGGTGTTGACAAAGTTCTGACGGTGTTGACGAGAAACTGACAAGAGTTGACAAAATTGTATATTATGCATCTCTGATAAATGAGCATTTTTTAAACAGATGGAAGTGACAATGATAACTCCTTGTCTTATACTGAACATTTTGTTAACTCAATTGTAATAACAACAAACTTTGTATACACCTTTTCCAACTATTAAAAAATGCACTGTTTCCAACAACAAAAACAGTAATGGAGACCAGGACGCGTGTATGCCTTCTACAACGCTGTTCCATTTCCGCGTTGCCGTTTTGCGCTCTGATTGGCCGAGCGCGTGCATGCGCATGAGCCGTGACAAGCCCCTCAGCCAGGCAGCAATACTACCCTCCAGTTAACCTAATTTATACAAATGGAGTATTGATTTCGCCGTAACGAATCATTAAAAAAATATACCGTTAACTGGAATATGTTGTTTCTTTACACATATGATGGATTATGTAATTGGTTTGTCATGACAAACAATAAAAAATCGCGCGACTCGTCGGGCTGCATCGCCGGCTCGGCTTTGCGGCTGCGTTGCGGGTCCACGACCCTCCGTGCTCCGATCGCCAGCGGGGACAATATGCTGCCGCGAGCGGCATCGCTGAGCTCTGGTGTCCGCTGGATGAAGCCAGGGACGGTCTTATTATGGGGCTTATGCCGAGAAGCAGTAACACAACAGTGAACACATAGTTGCAATGCATCTGTCAGTCGTACTTAACTATGTGTTCACTGTTGTGTTACTGCTTCTGTCCTCGGGGATAGAGCTGGCCATGCTATTGCCTAATTTAATTAGGTTTATGAAAAGGTCTGACAGAGTTGACATAAACTGAGGACACAACTTTGATAGGTAGATTTCTATGGAAAATATTATTTGAGTTTCATGGCATGCATTGTTTTATACATGTATAACCCTTATCTTTGATTTTATATGTATATTTTCAGTGGAGAGGTCTTTCAAGCTTTTTTGGGCTGGTCAATAATGTGACAAGATAATTAACATGGGAGCTTCTAACCACAGATTATACATTTAAACAAATATCCCCCAAAAAACAAATGCATGTGCTAAAATCAGTATACACAATACCTTTTAGATGTAACTTTGTGAGTATGTCAATCATTATGAATTTCTTAATTTTTTTATATAAATTAGACTTTTCTATGTAGGACATGTTTTGTCCCAACTCTCAAGAATCAGTGATATCTAAGGGAACGACATTCTCCAGTCAATCTCGATACAGATGAAAATAAGTACAATAACTTGTGGAGACCAGCAAGACTTTCAGTAAAGTGTACAGTGTGAAGGGAGCTTCTGGAAGCCATAATCTCCATGTACAGGAAGTAAAGGGATCTAAGTGGCAGGTCGCCACTAATACCCCCCCCCCCCTCTCTCTCCTATCTCCTGCCATGTTGCAGTGAACAGTCAGTAGGCTAAGGCTGTTAACATGCTGCGCAACCCTTAACTTTGCTTCACCATTTGCCTCCCAAAAACCTGTTGGGGTTTTCAAATGCCATGAAATTCAAAGGCCTCCTCCCCACTGCTTTTAGATGACCACTGCTTTTAGATGACATGTCATAGACATAGACTCTTCCACACTTGCTTTTAGATGACATGTCACAGACTCCTCCACACTGCTTCTATACAAACTCCCACCATCAATCTCTGACCAATCCATAACCCTGACGGACTCACTAAAATTCCCCGGCACCCACATCAACACCAACATCGCCTCCATCACGAAAAAGGCCCAGCAGTGCCTGTACTTCCTCAGGCAACTGAGGAAGTACAGGGTCAAACGCCACCTGCTGGTCTAATTATATACTGCCATCATCCAAAGCATACTCACCTCATCAATCATAGTCTGGTACGGTTCTGCACAAAAACACTCCATTCAAAAACGTCAGCGCATCATAAACGAGGCCTGTAAAATTATAGGGTGTGACCTTCCCTCCCTGGACTCAATCTTCACCTCCCGCACAACCACCCGCACCAGAAAAATTGCAAAGGACCCAGCACACCCCCTGTTTCAGCCCCTGCCCTCAGGTAGGCGCTTCAAGTCCATCCTCTCAAAAACCACCCGCTTCAAGGACAGCTTCTTCCCAACCGCCATTCGGACCCTGAACTCCCTTGGCCCCCCTCCCCCCTTACACTAACCAAGCTCCTGATCTGATGGACTAGACAGTCTTCCGTGTGTTATGTTGTGCTGTGTTGTGCTGTGCTGTATTTATGTATTTAATGTGTCATGTTGTGCTGTATTATGTATTCATTGCTGGGAAGGGGGGGGGTACATGTATCTATGTTCCAGTTTTATGTATTGTAGAGCTTCAATACACTCTGTACCGATCACAAATACCACCAACCTGGTTGTGTGGCAATAAAGGAATCTTGTATAATAAGGTTTTTAATTTGTTGTTAAAAAATAACTACACTTACCAGTAGAACGTCTGTTGTTCATGCCAATGTTGAATGCTTTATTTGTTTTAAACGAGACGATTTAGAAATGTGTCCATTGGAAATACATGGCAATTTCAAGGAGGGTGGACCGCGCGGGAAACACCAATGACGTAAACACTACACCTCCCTATTATTTGTCAGGTTTAAGGGCTCACCTTGAATCATCTTTAATGAATGATTGTTGCATAACTTGTTAGATGATGCATGGCTGATTGCAGGGCAAGAGAAGGTTCAACAGCTGTACTAGAAGAGGATCGCAGTGTAGCCATTTGTCTTAATAGAAACCCATGTCTTCTGGATTCAGGTTCAAAACTGGGTCAGACAATTGCCTTCAAAAGGCCCTTTTAAGTTGAAATTGGTTAAACGTATTAGTTTAAAACAATGGTGGTTGTATTTCTACTCTTGTAGAAATTTCGTCCTCATATCTCTCTGCCTCTGTGTGGCTAATGAGCACATAGCTTCCACTAATGAAACCTAATTTTTTTTGCAGAATTCACTGAAAGATATGAATAATGCACACTTGTCTTCTTCTAAATTCATGCTATATTATGTTATTATGTTATTTGATACTATCTTGTCTAGCACAGTCTCTGGAGCGTAACAGTAAGAAGCATTTTGTATGAAAGTATTCTGTACTTCTGTATGACAACTATTAAAGAACTTGCCACTTGAACTCTATTTTTCATGAAGTAAGGAATGAATGATGGAGGGAGCCTGGATAGAGGTGCCACAGACTATTATAAAAGTCTAATTATAGACCGACAGAGACTTGAATAAATTACACGAAGAGTTGAATGGCAGTGACTGAGTAGATTAGGCCTATTATACATTAAACGCAAAGTTCAGAATGAATGAAATACGCTAGCAATTGGTGCACTAGCATTAGCTGTTAGCAATGTCAGCAGCCCACTTGTCTGGGACTAGTACTTCACCCATTATTTTCAAATAATATAATACATTCCATTAATCCTTAGGGAGAAATAGGGTAATTTCAGCAGCGGAAATGCCACACAGCAATTTATACATATACTGTATATATAGAATGACCAAGGCGGCCTAAATGTATAATGAGAATATATAAGTAAAGAGAGAAAAAATAAGTAAAAGGAATACAAAATAAAAAGTTGCTCTAGAATATATTTTAACACATTATACAGACATATAGCTGTAATAGCTCTCTGCATTTCATATTGTTTAATGAAACAGGATTTTTGGGCTGGATTTTTATAGAAAGGGGAAAGTTTTCCCTTATTTGGGTGCTGGGTCAGGATGTGTCTGCTGGCTCACTGCCAATGTCCTTGCTAATGGCACGCTGCGTCTCCTCTGTATTCTGGGACATGTGTCCCTTGGGCTGGGGAGTTCCCCATACAATTACAACGATGAATAAACAATGAAAGATGCAGATCTACACATAGGTCCGGCAGCGTGGCTACATGAGTAGAGCTCCGGACTCATGATCGGAAGATCACCGGTTTGAGCCCCGTTCAAGGCCGTTGTCGGAAAGTGGTGTTGTTGTCCAGAAGGGGGCACTCTGTCCTCTGGACTAGTCAGTAACAATGCCCCTGTTACAGTGATAGGGACACCATACAGCTGCGAGTGCCGTCCTTCGGATGAGACGCTAAACCGAGGTCCTGACTGAATTCGGTCGTTAAAGAACTTTGCTTATCGCAAAGAGTAGGGGGTTCCCCCGACATTCCTGGCCAAATTCCCAATCAGGTCTCTGACATCAAGGTCACCTAATCATCCCTTCCCCTTAACACATTGAGTGCCAACGACGAGAAATCTTGTTGTTTGCCGCCATGCGTTCAGTGCCAATGACGAGAAATCTTGTTATTTAATCGGTATTTCTTTTATTAGCGATATCTTCATTTTTCATCAATCCAGCCTCACGTTATCATTGGGACTGTCTATGAGCTCGAAAAGGGCAAATACCGCCCCCTATCATCTCCCGGATGGTATTGCACCCATTGGAATGGACTCAATGAAAATGCATGTGAAAAGAAAACTCCGGATTCCACATTTTACTTCTCAGGCATGTAACCGGAGACTATTGCATTCATTGGGGCAACCGAAAGCAGCGTGGATTATCTGTTTCGAGGTCTAATGTTGGATAATAAACGCGATCGATATTTGTAATGGCGATCAGGAATTTGAATAATCTTTTTGCAGAACATCTGATCTGAGGTAAGGAATCTAATCTACCAGTTTTGGGGTAATCGGATGTTTTTTTCACATATTTCACAACGTGTCTGTGTCTGTGTGTGTGCGTGTCTGACGTTAGCGCTGACCAATGAATGAATGAATGAAAACTTTATTTAACAGATTGCAGAATGGGTACAATACAGTACGGCTCAATACATACAATTGTTAAGGGGATGCAGACCTGAGAAAGACGTTTGTCTTGTTTCCATCAGGGTCCCCCATTTTCAATTCATATAGACATATATGACATACATGACATACAGATAGTCAGTACTGCTACATCTATACATTTATGACATACCAGATTTGCAAATACAGTACTGTTTGTGATACAGAAGGAGTCAAGAAAAGGGAGTATATACATTTGACGTAGAAACTGTACATAGATAATCAATTTTTCAGCCCGCTTCTCTAGCGTGCATAAGTACACATATACTATCGATAATCTAGTGTTTATTTGAAAACTATTAATAAATCAGCCGGAAAATGACAACGTGTTGTGTGTATTCCACTAAAGGGCGATTCCTGCAGAATATTAATTTTTTCTAGAAATTTTCAAAACTATACTCGTATTCAAAACGGTATAAAACGGAAATGTACCGATGAAAAAAACAATCCGTTTCATACATGTTGACTGCAAGCAAGTCATTGATAAGCGACAGGCGTATTAGACACATAGCCATAATTTAAGATATAGTTTAATGCGTTCACAAATGTGCTTGCCCTCTCATTGACTTAAGCGCTGGCACTCAAGCGATAAATCGCCCACCCCATGCTGGCAATCAAAGTGTTAATTGGCTATCAATCCCTGTCTCCTGAACCGTTCAGCCATTGTGTAGTGTGATGTTTCAAGTACCTCTGAGCCCACATATCCGAGGACTTGACATGGACCACACACATTGACAGTGTTGTGAAGAAGGCACGACAACGCCTCTACTTCCTCAGGCGCCTAAGGAAGTTCCAAGTCAGTCAGAAGATCCTTAGGAACTTCTACTCATGTACAATAGAGAGCATCCTGACCGGCAACATCACCTCCTGGTTTGGGAATAGCACTGCACAAGACCGTAGCAGACTACAAAGAGTTACACGTTCAGCCGAACGCACAATTGGAGGGGGGCTTCCCACCCTCCAGAACATTTACAACAAGCGGTGCAAGGGGAAGGCTAAGAGAATTATTAAGGACTCGAGCCACCCGAACAACTGCCTCTTTGAACTGCTGCGGTCAGGCAAGCGATACCGGAGTCTTAAGGCGAGCACAGAAAGACTCAGAAGAAGCTTCTATCCCCAGGCCATCAGGCTGCTAAACGAACAATAATCACTATGCAACAACCATCAAATGCACACAGCACACACACCCACACACTCACTCAAACAAACAACACACTGCAGCACCCACTCTCCACACTTTAGATCACACAAACACACTTACACTTTATATTTATTGATAAAGGATTTGCACTACAACTCGTACACCTACTGTGAATTGTACCTAAATTGCACCTCGTCCCATTTCTCCATTTCTGCCTTGCACTATATAGTATTGTATATTAGTACACTGCACAGTATTGTATATTATATTGTATGGTAACTACGTCTATTCTGCATCGAACATTGTACATATGTCTAAACTGAACACTGTGACCTCATTTTTTTTACTTCTAATTTTACTATGTTATTTTATTTCATACTTATCTTGTCTTGCACAGTCTCTGGAGCGCAACAGTAAGAAGCATTTTGTATAAAAGTATTCTGTACTTCTGTATGACAACTATTAAAGAAACTTGAACTTGATGTGTGCCTGGTGCCAGTGTATGGCAGGCTGGCAGCCATTGAGCCTGCGTAGCCCAAGGTTGGGTGCTACCAGTGGTGGTGAAGGAGGCAATTTCCACCCTAGATTGTGGGGAGCGCTTTGAGTGTCTAGAAAAGCGCTATATAAATGTAATGAATTATTATTATTGATAAAAAAGCAAATATGTCCCATCAAAGCTGCTATATAGATTTAGGTTGTCGTCCGGGATTTTTTTAAACAAAATGGCCCAGTCTATCCCCAGGCCAGAAACAAAAGGAAATGTGATGCACAGCTCAGGCACTGTAGTATACTTTATTATGATACACAATGACATCTTACTTATCATGTGTTGAGCACAAATTGCTCAGAAGGGAGAGAGAGGGAGAAAGAGAATCTCTCTACACTCTTTTTCTGAGTCTTTTATTAGCTTGATGTGTGAAGAGCTGATAGCTGAGCTGAGCTGTACGCATCATGGAAACAGTTGGTTGCTCGAAACAAACACAGAAAACCATGGCAGCAGCTGGACACATGTGTGTACTTGGTTGTTATAATCCGTCTGTTTAGAGAGGAGGACATGGGACCCCTATGTATTATTGAGGAAGGCTCACTAGGAAGTAGACCTAGACTCTCCTTTGTCCCTCTTTGATTGTATTTAATGGTAATTCGTGTATTTCCTTCCATTATCAAAATGGCAGATTCATACTGTATATATATTGTGACGAGCCTGGTGGGGACCAGACTCGCCACGGTTCAAACGCAAACAAATTCAAAGGTCCACACGAGCAATATCAATCAATAAGAATATTTATTGATTGAGGCAAAAATCCAGTTTGATAGGCAAGAGAATGGTCAAAAACACAAAACGGGTTCACCGACAGAAAAAGGGATTGTTCAATACTCAGGGTAGTCGTCCGGTCCAGGGTCCAGTACACAAAGAACACCTACTCGCTTTCTCCTCACCTCTAGAGCCATATGAAATCCGTTAATTTTTTTTCCAAATTCCATTTAATTTTTTTCCAAATTCCGTTTTTTTTCGTTTTAATATTTCAGAATTCTGTATTTTGCTTTGTACGCTCATTTTACCATCAGAAATAGTGTCTAATAAGTGGGAATGAATAAATGTCCACAATTTTATAAGATAACAGTCCATTTAATAGGGCTGTCTTAAATACTTCAAAGCTTCGAAGCTTCGTTTGATGGGCATGGGATTCGAATATGAAAATAAAATGTGATTATTAAAAAATATATATATATATAAATGATATATTTTTATTTTATTTTGCAAAATCAACTCTGCCTCTCTTTGTTAACTACAACAAGCAATGCTGTTTGTTATTTAAGATGAGGTTGGACTCGGCACTGACAGATTTGTGTTCATTGTGCTGCTTTTATAAAGCCTCAAATGACGGCTTACAATATTTCATGAAAGCAAAGTGTTTTGTTTGTCTAAGATTTAAACTTTACAGCACTGACAAAGTTGAACAAAGTGCTGTACAAGTCCCACAACATAAAAAAAATATATATATATATATATATATATACTTTTTTTTTTATTCCATTTTTATTGCTCAATTCCGTGATTCCGTCCGCGATTCCGTGAACGCGGATTTCATATGGCTCTAACCTCTCACTACCTTTCACAGTCACAACTCTGAATACACAATCTCTCTCTCTCTCAATACCACAACTCCAACTCCTCCGCTCAACTTACTCCTGACTAACCAAGTGGCTTTGTAATGTGTGTATCTGGGGTGTGTGCACGTGAGATGTGTGTGAACTAATTATGCGCAGGTGTATAATTCTATCAGTACTAATCAGCTACCTAATTGACTCTACTCCTGTGGCAGAAGTATCTCCCATCTTTCACATATCCATGGGAGGGGGGAGGAGATCTGTCACAATATATACGTATAGGGGTGTCTGACTCACCAGCATGCATTTATTAGTCTAGCTAGACCACCATTATTATAGGTGAGGTGACGCTAGACCACTGTTATGGGTCAAGCTAGAATCACCGTTATGGGTCAAGCTAGACCACTGTTATTATAAGTCAAGCTAGACCACCGTTATCACTTTGGCTGCCTAAGGTTAAATTCATGATATACCATAGATTGCCAGCGCTATTTGTCTATGGAGAAAGTCCCCTTCTTTGCAGGGCTATAACTTTTTAAATTCTATTGCTACACTGCCATTATTAGGGCCCATTCAAAGTCCTATATGTATTGTTCATTGTGTAGCAACGTTAAACTTTTTCATTCACATATTCATAGTAAAGTATGGTCTAATGTATAAGTATGTTTTCATCTCTTTCTGCAGCTCTCTCCAGAACGTGATATATAGCCCCAAATGCATTATATTGATGATGAAATACAGTTTGATGGCAATCAGCGTGATATAAAAAATTCCAACTAGACGTACTTCTAGAAGTTACTACACGTCATCTGATGTTGACCGGATGGGCGAGGGGGCGTTTATAATTCCGTGGGCAGCGTTATACCAATCATCTAATGTGGGTCAAATGTTGATAATAGCAGTTAGTATCGAAGACGGTAACGTTACACGCTGAAACTCACCCCAGTCTCCGCGCGCCGTTGGGCGATCATCGTAGAGTAGAAATCTTATCATTATGGGATATATTTTTACCCGGTCCATCTCCAGCTTGTATAATGGTATATACGTCCAAATCATGTTGTTTATCGAGTTATTGCCAATCGATCACCGTGTAGCGTGACGAGCCAGAGTCCCATGACCTATAGCGAGCGCCCGGAAGTACTACGGACGTCTAGGACAACCTCTATGCAACATCCTGTTTGGCGATTGCGCCGATCGGCCACCAGATGGCGCTCCTGAACCGCCAGAGAGCTCAGTGGGTCCTGCTGGTGGATCTCAGGCCAGCGGAGGGGACATATGAATCCGATCGCAGATTTTTGAAATATTGATATAAGGACGACGTAACACGTCCTCCGGCAACTTTAGCATGGCCAGCAAAGACGTCTAAAGACGGTTCCCGGCAGTCAAAGTGTTATTATAGATCAAGCTAGACCACCGTTATGATAGGTGAAGCTAGACCACCGTTATTATAGGTCAAGCTAGACCACCGTTATTATAGGTGAAGCTAGACCACCGTTATAGGTGAAGCTAGACCACCGTTATGATAGGTGAAGCTAGGCCACTGTTATTATAGGTGAAGCTAGACAACCGTTGTGATAGGTGAAGCTAGGCCACTGTTATTATAGGTGAAGCTAGACCACCATTATTATTAGGGCTGACCTTCGAAGCATTTTTTTTTATTTTTTTAATTTTTTTTACATCTAAGACTATTTATATAAAAACTCTTGGGTGCCTAAGACTTTTGCACAGTACTGTGGTTTCTATCCACTTTAGCCAAACACACACACACACATACACACTGAGAAAATAATAATCACACACAAAGGGATAATGGCTTATAGCAGACTTAATAATTTTAGGAAAAATTTCAGATAATGAAATTAAATGTATATCATCAACTATCCAGTTAGTATTTATACTGTAACGTTTGGCTACTTTAAATGGGACATGTACTGCTATTCCTAGCACTATTTGGGCAACTTTACACAATTCCCGTGAGTGTATTGAAGACATCTGTACGTTTTTTTTCCAAAAAATGCATTGTTTTATATTTCTAATCAAGTACTCAAAACCATCATTTTTCAGCTTCAAGATTTCAGGCTGTTATGGCCTGGCTCCGCCCATAAGCACTTTGAGTGATAGTCAGTCCACACAGTCTGCGACTGATAGAGAGAGAGAGAGAGAGAGGGGGGGGGGAGGGGGAGGGAGAGGGAGAGGGGGAGGGAGAGAGGGAGGGAGGGAGAGAGAGAGAGAGAGGCCGTTCTTTTTTTCTCTGCCTCTGCTTGTGGGGGGGGGGGGCCCTCCCTTCCTCCCTCTCTCTTCCTTTTTTTCTTTCTATCACTCTCCCGTTCGGAGGTGTGTGTCGCGCGGACCTCCGAGCGGCAGGTCCCCCCCCCCCCACCCCCCCCCCAAGTGCTCCTGAATGCTCTCTATCTCTCTCTCTCTCCCTCCAGACTAGTGCATTCAGAGTATGAGGAAGTGGTTTTCCACTCGCTGTGTACAGTCAGTCTATGTAGATTGTGGGCGGGCATTAGCTACAACCACAGAGCCAATCACATCACTGTCTGCTACCCAGAGCCTGAGTAACGTCATTCAGGCCTTCAAATCAGGATGGCCTAATTTACTGGAGAAGGAAATTATCTGAGCTGAATCAGAGCAATCCGCCAATATGGTATTTAGACACTAAAACACATTGATACTAACTCCTATTACTATAATACAATGCTAGAGACTGAAAAATGACATTTATAGTACATGTCCCCTTTAAATCATTGAATGTAGCGAGAGAGCGAGAGGGCGAGAACGCGCAAGAGAGCCAGCCCCCCCCCGGGTTTAGTAGGTTTGCGTTTTGAGCGTATAAGCTGCCGTAGGTGATGTCACACTCGAATGTCAACACAGGAAGTTGAACACACGGTGATGGGAACTAAATGCCCGAAATGAAGAAACGAATAACCAATAAATATGAAGTTATGTTTGAACTTCTGTTGTCAAGCTTCATCAATATTACCCCACCCCCTTTCCTCACGAATGGAATGAACTAGTGTTGTGGAGTCCGCTTTGAGCGTTTCCAGGGTTAGCAGCTAACACTAGTTAGCTTAGCCTAGTTATGTGGGATAACTTAGTTAGCAGCTAACGTTAGCCCATTGCTCGCGTCAATTAAATTGCATGTCATTAAAGGTCCGTGCTGGTCTGTGTCTAATGAAATTACAATTGCATGTAATTTAAGGTCCGCGCTGGTCTGTGTCTATTAGGGATGGGTACCGAATTCAGTACTTTTAAGGTACCAAACCGAAACACGTCGGTACTACCGAGTATCGATTCAAGTGAGATACCAAAAAAAAAATTATAATTATTTTTTTATTTTTATTTTTTTTAACCTTTTTTCTTTTCATGTCAACGTTCACACGCACAATATATGCTTACCTAGTATTTGACTTGATTCAACAACTACACTTTCGACCGTTTTCGGCTTGCCATTGCCCTGACTGCTTTGTTGTTGAATCAAGTCAAATCCTAGGTAAGCGTATATTGTGTGTGTGAACGTTGACATGAAAAGAAAAAAGGTTTAAAAAAATATATAAAAAAAGTAAGTTAAAGTATATATCCCCACAACGCATCACTCTTAACTCATTGACCGCCACGCTTAACTGCGCGAGAGTGCCACCGCTTTAATCAATGTGCTTAAAATATATCTTAAATTATGGCTATGGGTCTAATACACTCGTCGATTATCAGTGAGTTGCTTGCAGTCAACATGTACAAAACGTATTGTTTTTTCATCTGTACATTTCCGTTTTATACCGTTTTGAATAAGAGTATAGTTTTGGTGATTTCTAGTAATTCCAGAGAAAGACGCGATAATAGCCCTTTAGTGGAATACACAAAACACGTTGTCATTTTTCGGCTGATTATCGAATCTTCCTAAAATCAACGCTAGATCATCATTATTGTCCTTCCTCGCGCGTACATGAAATGGCCCTCGTAGCGCGTCCCCCCCCCCCCCCCCCCCCCACCTCCTGCACCCAACGGAAAACAGCCACACATACACACACAGATACAGCGATTATCGGGGTAGAAATACATATCAGATCAACGATAAAATGTATATATAATGTTCTTACCTTTTATCTGATGTAATGCAAAAGAAATAATCCAATTATCTGATCGCCATTTGAAGTACTGGGCGCGGAGGTCCATGCCACGTTCAACTGCATTGCATATGAGGGGGGGGGGGGGGGGGGGGGGTAGGGCAGCCTCGCAGATGTATCGTTGAAATCAGGTTACCTCGCCTGATTATTTAAACCACGCCTGCACGGCTTGGATCGTCCCAGAAAAAAAACTATACCATTCCCAGTGGAGTGCAATACAAGGCGTAGGGGGCGTTATTTGCCCTTTTGCGAGCTCAGACCCATTCCCAACGATAACATGGATGGATGAAAATGAATGGATATCGCTAATAAAAGAAATAACGATTAAAACCCGACTATACATAATTGGCGCTAGGCCTGCCACGATAACACATTTTGCTGGGCGATTAATTGCCCCCGAAAATATCGCGATAAGCGATATTATTGCGACCGGTTAGAGAATTTTTTTGAGAAATTTATTTCCCAAAACTTTTATTTTGAAGCCCACCGCTCCGTCTTTTCCGGTGTTTAAGACTTTTATTTTGAAGCCCACCGACCGGACCGGAAGTATTGTTGTGATTATCCTAGCCGACAACTTGTCTCGTCCGGTTGTGTTTTTTAGTTTTAACGTTAGCTACTAACGTTAGATGCAGCTACTACAGGCAATCAACGATGAGGAGGAAGCGTCAAAGCAGTATTATAATAGAATAGCTGTGGTGCGTAGGCACTGCAGCACGACTCGAAAACGACCTGTTATAATAAATTAATTCATGTTTAACTTGTCCCCGTGTCCAGTCCTTTGACTAGCCCCACCCGTTCATTGTAAACAATGATGCATGTAATTGTATTAACGTTATTCTGTGTTATTCTAACGTTACACTACAAATAACGCTACTTGGTTAAAAGGAGCAACACTATTGAGAAATGTAGTTAAGCTATGTGGTGTTGCCCCACGGAGCTCCTGTGCTGTGCTGTAGTAAAGCCAGCGGCCCGCCTCCCAACACGGACAGTGACTGACAAGGGGCACTGGTTCCGCCTCATTAAAACAAACGCGCAAATACCAATTAATCGCGTCCGTCAAAATCATTGCATTCATTTAAATTATCGCGGCAATTAATCGATTTATTGCTTATCGCGGCAGGCCTAATTGGCGCTCAAGCGATGGCGAGTTAACCCGACTATCATCGTGACTGGTGTTGAATGAGTTAAAGGAGCAGGCAACACCTGCTGTTTTTTCTAATCACGATCACGGGTAAACTCATGTCTTAATAATAAAAAAAATATATACAGGTATATAAAAAAAAATTATAAAAAAGAAAGATTTTTTTTTTTTTGAATAGAAGTGCGGTACCACCGCATCCTGCGGTGATTAGCCACACACACAACCGCAGTGAGAAAATGTCATACCGCGACAGCCCTAGTCACCACTGTTATTATAGATCAAGCTAGACACCGTTATTATGGGTCAAGCTAGACCACTGTTATTATGGGTCAAGCTAGACCACCGTTATTGTGGGTCAAGCTAGACCACCGTTATTATAGGTAGCTAGACCACCGTTATTATAGGTGAAGCTAGACCACTGTTATTATAGATCAAGCTAGACACCGTTATTGTGGGTCAAGCTAGACCACCGTTATTGTGGGTCAAGCTAGACCACCGTTATTATAGGTAGCTAGACTACTGTTATTATAGGTGAAGCTAGACCACTGTTATTATAGGTCAAGCTAGACCAACGTTATTATAGGTCAAGCTAGACCACTGTTATTATAGGTCAAGCTAGACCACTGTTATTCTAGGTCAAGCTAGACCAACGTTATTATAGGTCAAGCTAGAATCACCGTTATTATAGGTCAAGTTAGAATCACCGTTATTATAGGTCAAGACACAAGGTAGCATTTGATGCATGATTTAATCCATTCCACACAAAATTGGAGCCTTGTGACAAATTGGCAGGAAGTATTTTGAATGTAAAGAGTGTAATAGTTGGTGTTCATACCCAGGGACTGAAACTAGAGAGCGCCACCCGCCATTGGCACTCAGTTTTTACGTTTGGTGCCTCCCACTGAGAGGTCTGACCGCCGTGTGGCGGGCAATCAAATAGTCATGTGAAAATCATGATCCAATTCTTTAGCGGAGTTCTCACTCGCTGTCTCAGCACAGACATGCAGCGCACCGCGCACTGCTGCTGCTGCTCCTACCCCTCCCCACCTGTTTCTGTATGCCTGCATGTAAACAGAGGCTATTGCCTCCGACAGTCACCGTGACGTTAGTCTAGTCAGTGTGGGACCTTCGTGAGATAACGTTGGCTACCGTTACAAAATGACCCAGTCAACTATTCACTTAGTTTAATACATGAGGCATTGTGTAACGTTATCCAGCCGGCTAGCTACTGATAGCTCCCGACATCAACAAATGCTCCAGCAATAGTCCAGTGCATAATACCTCCGTTGGCTAGGTAGCTCACTAGTCACTATGAAATGTTGCAGTAAACTAAATAGTTCACTGAGGCGTTGTCCCAACGCCATCCAGCAGTAGCTACAGATAGCTCCTGACATCAATGTCCTACAACAACATGCGTATTCGAGTCCCTGGCTTACATCGCATGAGTGAGGGCTGCTGAATAGGGTCCAGCTGTAGCTCAGGAGAATCCTTTTGCATGCTGAATGTAGCGTTTAGGGACCAGCTGCAGAGCCGGAGAATCCTTGCTGGAGCTGGAGGCCACTCGAGTATACACACAGACAGTGGGGCTGTTTGCAGACAGCGAGGTGGCGATGTCTCGCAGATAACACAATCACAAGTATGATTATATAATATATATATTTTATTAAAAATAAATTATATAAAATAATAATACATTTTTTTTTATCAAAAAAAAGTTGGCAGGTAAGAAATATGCTTGGCGGGTAGATTCTTCCCATCTACCCGCCACTGGCCGGTGAGTCAAAACGTTTATTTAGCTCCCTGTTCATACCTGAACTGATATCAACATGAAGGAATGCTCAGTTCCAATAAGGTCCAAGACGAGACCCAAGTCAACATGTCCACGTTGTTTTCCATAAATAAGCCATGACAACATCTCCTGAAATGATATATAACCCTTAATATGGGACTTGCATAGATTGGTTGTGTATATAGTAGTTGTCTTTCTTCCAGCATGGCTGACTGTAACTTAGCAACCATTGTTTTGTACATGGCAATGGAAGGGACAATGGTTGCTACAGTATGTGCAGAACTATGGTTGCTAAGTTTTGATATATGAGAAATATATCAACAAAAACATAATCATTTGGTGTCTTTATTACTGGATCTAAACAAGTCACAGTAGAATAGTAATATCATGCTTTCCCAGTGGTTTACCTAATCTTATCACTGGACAGAAATGAGGGATTTTCTTTTGAAAGTTGTTACTGGATACCAGTGGTTACAGGCAGCCATGCTGGAAGAAAGAGAACTACACAAACATTCTGTGCAAGACCTCTATAGGGTGGTGTAGTCTGACGTCACTTTAGTTTCCCGCACGGTCCACCCGTATAGGGATTTATCATTGGGAGAATGTATTATCTGCCACATGAACATTGACAAGCTTTCCATTTTTCACAAAGAGTTCCCTTCTATCACTAACATTGTTTAAGCATTTTTGGTTGAAATAAAATTATACGTAATTATTTTACGATTAATTGTTTCATGTTGAGTTATAGATTGTGGATGAATACACACAGAAAGGTACACCATGCCAATGTTCATACTTTATTTGTTTTAAACAAGATGATTTAGAAATGTGTCCATTGGAAATACATACAATTTCAAGCGAGGTGGACCGGCCAGAAACAACAATGATGTAACCACTACACCTCCCTATTGCATGAACAATATTATTTATCTTAACACATCTTGGAAAGCATGTTCTGAACCCATTTGTAACACTGACACTGCTATCTTTCTTCTAGGGTTCCTTGTTCTGTGTGGGATGCAAAGGGACTGGTGGCGGGTCGCGGTTGAAGGAGCATGGTGAAACACCAGCCCTTACAGGTCTATGAGAAGCAGGTGCTTGTGTCCTTTGTCACTGGGATCTATGGTTGCCGCTGGAAACGCTACCAGCGTTCCCATGAAGACAGCTCCAGGGTAAGAACATAATTTTGACAATCTACAATACTGGTATCCTACACTATGTTTTTTATTAGTTGCAAAGCACCTCATAGAGAGGCAATGTCACTTACTCAATCACGTTTTTGATCTATAATAACAGTGGCCGGTTAACCGTTACAGTCACTTGCTGGTCGTTGGGTAATCAGAAGGTTCCCGGTTAGATTCTCGCTCCTCCCGGCAGCGTGTCGAAGTGTCCTTGAGCAAGACACTTAACCCCTAACCGCTCCTGATGAGCAGGTTGGCACCTTGCATGGTTGCCTCTGCCGTCAGTGTGTGAGTTAATGGGTGAATGTGATAGGCCGTATGGTGAAGGCTGTATCGTTTCATCCCGTTCCCACCTCGGCGAATTACACAATTTTCACTTTGGGTGAAAGTTCGATTGGTGTAGATTTAGGAACAAAAAGTTCTCCATTGACAAAATAGCCCATTTTGCGCAATCATTTGAGTAAAGTCGGGACTAGATCTTTCCTCGCGAACGGATATTTGGTCACCACAGAGTTTTATCTGATGCAATTGGTGCGAGTTCGGTCACGTATCTTGCGCTCGACCAATAGCGGCTCTCCTTGTTGCCAAGTTACAGACAACAAGAGATTGTGTAAACCGCTGCGTGATGTTATCGTGTCATTCATGGAGGACATCTCGACGCAAATGGACAACAAACACATTCTAACGCTAGCAAAATAGGTTTAAATATTTTTTTTGCATATACGCTACTTGATATAGGCAATCGATTGAATACAGCTGTGAAACGGGCGATAACGTTTGTGTTATTAACCATACTGTACATTTAAATCATATCGCCTTCTATCTACACCAACAACACACCGATGCATGACGTCCTGTCGGGGCAATTATTCAATAAACCTCCATAAACAGACAATCCTGATGCATGCAGCACATTTGTATCAAAAACACTTTACTTTGTGATTCCCAACCTGCAATATTAAAGATGCTGGTAAAATGTTCTAAAGATTGACAGTTCATAATAATGCAGGACCTCTTTTAGGGGTCTTTATTCGGCATGCAACGAACTGGACATGCAATTGGAGCGGCACACACACACCGGGATACACACACACACACACACACACACACACACACACACACACACACACACACACACACACACACACACACACACACACACACACACACACACACACACACACACACACACACACACACACACACACACACACACACACACACACACACACACACACACACACACACACACACACACACACACACACACACACACACACACACATGCATTGTCTTTTTCTCAGTCGCCGATGCGATTGAGTCTCTGCGCCTAACCCATCCTGTCGTCCTTCCCCCCATGGGCAGCCGGGAGCAGATAGGGCGTCAACGTGAGCCGCGCCCGGGGACCAATCCAAGTGCTCCTGCCCGTCTTCGGGCAGGAGCGATCTGTTGTTGTGCATGTTTTTCCATTGGGTTTATCTTATCGGGGGGGAAACCCTTGCGAGCACGGGGAGAACATGCAAACTCCACACAGAAAGGCCTGGGAGATACCTCACCTGGGTACCTGGCATCATGGAAACCTGGTCCCCAAGCGGGAATCGAACCCTGGACCTTCTTGCTGTGAGGCGACAGTGTTAACCACTACACCACCGTGCCACCACAGTGGATAGTATAATGACAAAAATGTATTAATAATTAATTTGGAATAATGGAATAATGTCAAACAATTTACAAATCAATAAGTTACTCATTAACCTTTTTTATTTTCCATTTAAAGACAAAATAGAATGCAGGTACAAAAATAGATTCAAGAGGTTTATTCGTCACATACATACACAAGTTTCAAGTTTGTTTATTATTTATCACAATAAAATATAGTAAATATAAATAGTAAAATAGGTAGTTTACGATGAAATGCTTGGTTCTGTATGAGCCCCTGAGAGTGTGCTTCATACAGTAAAAAAAGTAAGTAAGTGAAGAGGAATATTCAATATACATAATATACACTACAGAGTAAAAAGAGTGAGGTGTGTGGAGAGATCAGTGTCAAACTGATCTCAACAAATAAACAAATCACACTATAACCCTAATCCCCTCACCCTATACATCCTCACCACTATCATCCGAGTCATCCTCTAATGTAGCCCTATCCTCCGTTTCCTTGGAAACATTTGCACAGTTTTGGCATTGACAAAGATCTGTACATGGCAGTTTTGCAGACATGCATGAACATCTTCCTGTCTCACATTTTCCTTGTTTGCAACCGCAATGGACTACCTGCAACACACTATCAGGGGCCGCATTTGTCGTCATCCATGTCACTGTTAACTCCACATCCTCGACGTGCCACCCATTGCCAACGGGTGAAGGGGCACACATTACAGCTTTCAAAGAATGTCTCATTATAGCTGCTTGGTAATTTGCCCTTTTGCAGTGTTGGTACAATGCGTCACTTGTCGGTGATGCCGATGATGCCATGCAGAATGCTTTATATCTTGCATCGTTCACATTCTTAGCTGATGACTGGCCATACAGGTGGCACACATATTTGCTAAGACCATCAAAGGTAGACTGGTCTAGGGTAAAACTGCTACCCAGTGCAGTCATGTAGTCCTTTTTTCCACAGGCAACAGTAAATGTTTTCCTCTTGCCCTTGCCATGAAAGGCACTATAGAGTCACAACCTGAGAAGGTATGAATCCCAATAAGTGCTGAACACACATTGGTGCCAAGGGCTGATGACCCCTTAGCTATGTCAATGATCCTTGTGCTGTTGCCAACTCCTGTGAAAAAAATACAATCTACATGGCAGTTCTGCCTGCAGACTTGCAGCAATCACTGCCACATCTGTATCAGGGCTCTTGATGACTACAGTTTGATAGATCTGTGCAGCATGTTGTGCGTGTATAAACACCCTGGTGTCACATTCCTCGTGGTCACATGTTAGATCATCAACAGCACAGAGAGTTTGTGAACCGTTTGTCACAGTCACACAGCTTTCCATGTGCTATATCCAAGCTAGGGCTGACCTTCGAAGCTTTTTTTGGCAATCGAAGCTTCGGGGCCGAGCTTCGATTTTAATTCGAAGCTTCGAGATTTTAATTTATTTTTTTTTATCTTATGTTGTGGGACTTGTACAGCACTTTCGTAAACTTTGTTGTTTTTAAATGTGCTCTATAAATAAAGTGGATTGGATTAATGAATTAAGTAGCCCCTTTCGTGACTGTGACGCAGCCAACAAGGTTTCACTCGGCTGTGTGATTTAATTCAAGGTGGATCGCTGTTGTCGTTTGAACAACTTCAGATTTCATGGGAACTACCAATCCCCCAAATCAAGAATGTTTAAGATGAATGAAGTAAGATTTTGATTATTTGAAATATGGCCTGTGTAGACTAAACTATTCACAGAATTATGTCAGTCTACAAGGTCCGGATTCTACATGGTCCGGCAATGTAGACCTTGTAGACTCCACTACAGGCATTTTTAAGAAGGGCTACTTCCACAAAAAAACAAAGAACTCACCAAAACATTTCAGTAGCACCTTATCTAAATGTTCTATTTCATATATGGAGATTCATATTTATTTATGTATTGCATGCATTTCTACATTTTATTTCCTATTTTGTTTATTCATCCCAGTATCTTTCTTTCTTATGTGTGGAATTCTACAAGGCATGTAGGTGTATATGTGTTTGAGGATGATATCCTTCAAACAGGCAATAGTGATGATATGATATAATTTGGGCAGTGCTGAGCTGGGTTACTTTCCTCCAGTGTATTTGTCCCCCGGCCCCACCCAATGGCCGCGCGCACACAAACAAACAAACAAACAAACAAACAAACAAACAAACAAACAAACAAACAAACAAAATCGAAGTAAAAAAAAATTTGGATATGCAAAAGCCGGCTGGTGTCCTGCTTCACCTGGGCAGCTCTCAGCAACAGGCCTTTAAATAAAATTGGAAAATGACATGAGTGTGTGTTGGGACTGAGAATTTCTTTGATTGTATTTTGATAATGTGAGGAAAATGTTATTTGTCAATCTGTGTTAAATCTCTGCAGACTTTGTGGAGACTGTGGCTTCACCCCCCCCCCCACACACACACACAAGGACAAAAGAGACACAGGCATGCACCCCTCCCCTGTGTGTGTGGAGGGGGGGGGGAGAGAGGTGGTTAACAGAAGCTAACATACTTTAAACATCACTATGAGATAACTAGTAGTAAAGCTACATACAGTATCTGAAGAAAACTAGAATGCCAGTTTTATGTCAACTATAATTGTTTACACTGCCTGTGTTGTTTTTACTACCTGTACCCCCCCCTCCCCCCATGCTGCTATGATGCCTGAATTTCCCCAAGGGGATCAATAAAGGAATATCTTATCTTATAAAAACACAGCTAAACTGTATCTCAGCACAGCTGCCACAGCATAAAAAAAAATTCATACCTGCAGACAATGTTTCAGCCATAGATAGATGGTCCCTCTTGCGTTTGCCCTTCAGTCTATTTGTTCCTTTTCTTGCAAATGATGCACAAGACTGGAAGTACAGGTCCGACAAAAGCTGGTAAGCCTGTCCTGGATCGAAGTTTCTTCAGAGGACTTTCACTTGTAGAGCCATGTGCTGTAAGTTCTGCCTCTCCTGTTTCCACATCTTGAGCTGCAGAACACATAGCCCGTTTCGCAGCTGTATCCAAGCGTTTTTTTGTCGATAAAACACCTATAGCAAGTAGCGTGAAAACCAGCATCCCCGGGAACATTGGCAAACGCGATCTCTAAACAATGTTTGTATGCATCTGCAATGATACGATTCTCTCCTGGCAATTTAAGCCACCGCTCGACGGAGTTTCTATATCTATCCCACCGTGTCTGTGTAAAATCGTGTACACTTTCTTTCTGAACGGACGTGAGATGCATACAACATTGTTTCGAAACCTTTTTGCGAACTTTAGAAGGTGTTTTCTCCATTTTCGTCGTCTTCTGTACTCGTCGATGAGTACTGCCTTTCAGTTGCTTCCATTACTACCGTTTACACAAATCTCTTGTTGTCTGTAACTTGGCAACAAGGAGAGCTGCTATTGGTCGAGCGCAAGATACGTGACCGAACTCGCACCAATTACGTCAGATAAAACTCTGTGGTGACCAAATATTCGTTTGTGAGGTAAGATCTAGTCCCCACTTTACTAAAATGATTGTGCAAAATGGGCTATTTTGTCAATGGAGAACTTTTTGTTCCTAAATCTACACCAATCGAACTTTCACCCAGAGGGAAAATTGTGTAATTCGCTGAGGTGGGAACGAGAATCGTTTTCTAGCCACTTCTCAGCCTTCACCATACGGCCTATGAGGCATAAGTTGTAAAGCGATTTGGATAAAAGCGCTATATAAATGCAGTCCATTTACTCATTACTTACTGTTTTCTTTTTTTTACAAGGACAGAAGCAATGTTGGTTATACAAATACACATTACTATATACAAAATATGCAGTATACATGGTACATCACATACGCACCCTGCTCAGCGGTTCCTTCCAGTTTTGGGCTGTGGCAGTATTGGAAATTGTAACCAGCAACCCTTTTCGTTTAGTCTGCCATAACTAACCTGGCCAACCTACCTTCCAACATACCTGAACATATCTTTACATCTTTTTCTAAATTGATAACATTTGTTACACAGAATGTCAGACAGTTAACGACGATCTCTTCCTGTTTCTTCCTACACCCCAATATTACAGGTTAAATAGAGATGGTGAGAGATGGTGTAGACATAGCCTAGTCATAGTAGCTGCACCATGTCATTCCATTTGATTATATGGATTTGGGCCCATCATTCTAGTCGGTCTGTACTCATGCTACTTTGGCTGTAAAGCCTGTAATGATAATAACCACGCTTAGAACTCTTCGGCTCTTTGGATTGCCTCATTTAACCCTTTCACTACCACACTACATGAGGTTAACCATTTGTCATGTGGCAGTGAAAGGTTTAACCGTTAAACCTTTCACTGCCACTGTGCCACATGACAAATGGTTAACCATTTCACTACCACACTACAGAAGGATAACGCTTTCACTACCACACTACAGATGGTTAACCTTTTCACTGCCACATGACAAATGGTTAACCCTTTCACTACCACACTACAGAAGGATAACACTTTCACTATACCACACTACAGATGGTTAACCCTTTCATTACCACACAACAGATGGTTAACCCTTTCATTACCACACAAGGGTTAACCCTTTCACAATGACAATACAGAAGGTTAACCCTTTCACTGCCACACGACAGATGGCTGTTGTGTGATAGTGAAAGGGTTAAATATACCCTTTAGTCAACAGCATGACTCCACTAACTTTGCCTCAAAGCCACAGGGTCTAATCGTGGGGACAGATTTTTTAAGGATTACTATGTTAGTGTGTGTGGGTGTGTGTGCGTGTGTATGCATTTGCACGCACACATACATTGTAGGCGTCTGTCTACATGCCTGGTTGCTTATGTGCTTTATTTTTTATTTATTAGAATCTCATTTGGGACTAAAACCCTACATCTTTTGTTTCCATTAATCCTTTGTCGTGTGGCAGTGAAAGGGTTAACCTTCTGTATTGTTGCTGTGAAAGGGTTAACATCCTGTAGTGTGGTGGTGAAAGGGTTAACCATTTGTCTGGTGGTAGTGAAAGGGTTAACCTTCTGTAGTGTGGTACTGAGGGTTAACCCTTTGCCGTGTGGCAGTGAAAGGGTTAACCATTTGGTATTGTGGTAGTGAAAAGGTTAAACCTTCCATACATGAGAGGCCCATACCGAGATTACACAATCTTATCATGATCACACCTTGGTTCTGGAGACCCCAAAGGATGTAGGTCAGGTCTTGTGAAAGACTGTACAACGTTGAAGGATGTCACATATGTGCGGCCGGTCACGCAAAATCGACGGGGTCGGTACCGACCCACAAATTACATCTGGTCATAAATCAATATTTTGTGTTGCATTTAAAACTTTGGGTGCCGGGAAACGCTTAAACACGTCATTCCCGGCCATGCTCAAGTTGCCGAAGACGCTTTACAGCGTCTTTGATATCAATATTTCAAAAATCTGGGACCGGATTCATATTTCCCCTCCGCTGGCCTGAGATCCACCAGGAGGACCCACTGAGCTCTCTGGCGGTTCAGGAGCGCCATCTGGTGGCCGATCGGCGCAATCGCTTAACAGGAAGTGCCATAGAGGTTGTGCTGGACGGCCGTATTACTTCCGGGCACTCGCTATAGGTCCCGGCATTCTAGCTCGTCACAATACACAGCGATCGATTGCCAATAACTCGATAAACAACATGATTTGGACGTATATACCATTATACAAGCTGGAGATGGACCGGGTAAATCTACATCCCATAATGATAAAATGTCTACTCTACGATGATCGCCCAACGGCGCGCGGAGACTGGGGTGAGTTTTAGCGTGTAAAGTTACCGTCTTCGATACTAACTGCTATTATCAACATTTGACCCACATTAGATGATTGGTATAACGCTGCCCACGGAATTATAAACGCCCCCTAGCCCATCCGGTCAACATCAGATGACGTGTAGTAACTTCTAGAAGTACGTCTAGTTGGAATTTTTTATATCGCGCTGATTGCCATAAAACTGTATTGCATCATCAATATAATGTATTTGGGGCTATAGATCACGTTCTGGAGAAAGCTGCAGAAAGAGATGAAAACATACTTATACATTAGACCATACTTTACTATGAATATGTGAATGAAAAAGTTTAACGTTGCTACACAATGAACAATACATATAGGACTTTGAATGGGCCCTAATAATGGCAATGTAGCAATAGAATTTAAAAAGTTATAGCCCTGCAAAGAAGGGGACTTTCTCTATAGACAAATAGAGCCGGCAACCTACGGTTGATAATGAATTTAACCCATGGCAGCCAAAGTGTTAAGTTGCGATTTTTTAATCAAACGTTTTCAAGTATTAACATCACTAACATGTCACAAAAGCATGTAGAATGTATATTATCATCAATACGTTAGTTTAGCAATAGGTTAAAAGTGCCATTAGAGGGCGGCTAGGTGGTGCAGTGGCCAATGCGCTCACCACCAATGCAGGAGACGCTGGGTTCGAGCCCAGCTCTCCGCATTGCCATCAGCTTGGCTGGTCGTTCATACTAATACAATTGGCAGTATTAGGGGGTGGGAAGCTGATGGGTGGGGATCGGACATTGTGGACAGCGACTCCTACAGGTCGGTTGGTGCGCCTGCGCAGCAGAATCAGGAAGCGACGGGGGCGGCGTGCCCTCCAAACGCAGACCCCCGACGCTGAGAGATCGTGCTGTGCAGGTGAAAAGATGCGACTGCTGCTTCCTCGAGTACCGGAGGGGACACGTGATGTAAGGCTTAGTCCACATTGCAGCCGGCTTGTGGGAGGCATGGCCTAACAACGTTCGAGACAGGGGAGGGTAGAATTGGACGATATGAAATTGGGATGGGAGAAAAAAAAATGGGAGAAAAAAGTAGATAAAAAAAAGGTGCCATTAGATAGTTTTAAGTTTTCGATTTTCTGAAGTCTATTGCAAGACGGAAACGGAAATGGACATTTTTAACCATGGGAATTGTAGTTTTTTTGCAGCCATTTTGTAGAGGGGGTACATAGCTGTCGACCAGCGGTGGAATTTTTCTGAACTACACTTCCTGTCAGATACTGTGGGGTTTCAAAGTTCAGCGTTCTGAATGAATCATATTAATAACTGTTATGATTCGCGATAATTAATAAGCCACAAAAGGTAACGTTTTTGACAAATATTGAAACACAGTTAGTTTCCCCTCCCTATTGTTAGCATGTAGGAACAATTAGATCTGAAATTAGTTTCAAAACGGTTGCACTGTGGGGAAAATTAAAAAGTACAGTAGATTTCATTATCTGTTCTTATGCACGCCTGGTGATACTAAATCCAAATTGAACTCAGGCATTTGAAAGATAATATATATAAATGTGCGAATTGGCTATAATAAGGTAATGTATAAGCATCATATTCTATATTCTATAATAATATTTCAAATTGCATTGGTCCGGATGGGAGAATTCAGTACTGTATCTACAGAACCTTCGGTTTAATCATCTTCCCTTTATTAATTTCCTTCGATTTTTTTTGTACACGTGATCTCAAGAGGGTACTGAACGAGGTTAGTGGCAGTTTTTTTAAGTTTGGTCATTATTATCATGGTGTTATTCACTGTCAAAGATGCAAAGAAAAATCATAATTCATATTCTCCTTTAGTTTCATCACAATTTAAGCAAGCCTAGTAATAGACACAATATTTCTGACACTGTGAATACATTCCCTGAGGTCCATAGATGTACATAGATACCAAGAATATGCAAATAGCCCTTGTAGAAGTGGAGCAATATTCCATTTACCTAGGTATATTTTAGGCGGATTTTCACCTCGTGTGGAACAGGTTACTTTTTACTCTGTTGGTGGATGTGTGGAACAGGCGAATAAAGAACAGTGTGGTTTCAATCCTCAATTAACCAAACATTTGTTGACTAAAAATGTGGGATTTAAATTTGTATACTGATCCAGTGTTAATGATGGTAAATGGCATTCATTGAAAATCCTTGTAAGATTTTGCAGCAAACAGCAGATGATCCAATACAACTTCACTCTGAATCTCATAGAACTAGAATAACTGAGCTGTATTGGCTTTAAAGGAATTGGCCCATTGGATTCTAGGTTATTTCTTATGAATTCCTAAAGGACTCTGGCCTACTAATCATAAGATGAATAAATACCAAAAGTTGTGGCATCATAACGGCAAGTAATGTGGTCGGTCTAGTGATTAGGTCTTTCAGGCAAGTGGTTTGTTCTTTCAGACGAGTGATTTAGTCTTTCAGATGAGTGATTTGGTCTTTCAGACGAGTGGTTTGGTCTTTTAGATGAGTGATTAGGTATTTCAGATGAGTGATTAGGTCTTTCAGACGAGTGATTAGGTCTTTCAGATGAGTGATTTGGTCTTTCAGATGAGTGATTAGGTCTTTCAGATAAGTGATTTGGTCTTTCAGACTAGTAATTAGGTCTTTCAGATGAGTGATTTGGTCTTTCAGACGAGTGATTTGGTCTTTCAGACGAGTGATTAGGTCTTTCACACGAGTGATTAGGTCTTTCAGATGAGTGATTATGTCTTTCAGATGAGTGATTTGGTCTTTCAGATGAGTGATTTGGTCTTTCAGATGAGTGATTAGGTCTTTCAGATGAGTGATTAGGTCTTTCAGACAAGTGATTTGGTCTTTCAGATGAGTGATTTGGTCTTTCAGATGAGTGTTTAGGTCTTTCAGATGAGTGATTTGGTCTTTCAGACGAGTGATTAGGTCTTTCAGATAAGTGATTTGGTCTTTCAGACTATTAGGTCTTTCAGATGAGTGATTTGGTCTTTCAGACGAGTGATTAGGTCTTTCAGACGAGTGATTAGGTCTTTCAGATGAGTGATTTGGTCTTTCAGACGAGTGATTAGGTCTTTCAGATGAGTGATTTGGTCTTTCAGACGAGTGATTAGGTCTTTCAGACGAGTGATTTGGTCTTTCAGACGAGTGATTAGGTCTTTCAGACGAGTGATTTGGTCTTTCAGACTAGTGATTAGGTCTTTCAGATGAGTGATTAGGTCTTTCAGACGAGTGATTTGGGAGACCCATGTTACTGGTCAGACACTGTATCAGTGATGGCTGTTTACTGCAGAGCGGAGGGACTGGGAGACCCATGTTACTGACCAGACACTGTATCAGTGATGGCTGTTTACTGCAGAGCGGAGGGACTGGGAGACCCATGTTACTGACCAGACACTCTATATGAATGATGGCTGTTTACTGCAGAGTGGAGGGACTGGGAGACCCATGTTACTAACCAGACAGACACTCTATATCAGTGCTGGCTGTTTACTGCAGAGTGGAGGGACTGGGAGACCGACCCATGTTACTGACCAGCAGTGTTGGGCAAGTTACTTTAAAAAAGTAACTAGTTATAGTTACTAGTTACTTCTTCCAAAAAGTTACTAAATTACTTACTCAGTTACAAATTATAAAAGTAACTAGTTACTTCAGAAAGTAACTATTGCGTTACTTTCAAGATTTTTTTTTTACATAAACAACATACACAAATCTAAACTATTTGAATGTTGCTGTGGGACAAAGTGAGACTAGCCTCCAATCAAATGCCATGTATGTAGATATTATGATTAGATTATTATATAGTGGATCATACAAATACAAACACAATAGATGTTTTGGAACTTTTGATATGTATTGCCCCTCAACAGGCCACAACTGGGCAACATTAAATTATGCTTGTTAAGCACTATACCAAAAATAAATAACAAATATATACTGATTGATTGAACATTTTATTAACAGATTGCAGAATGGGTACAATACAGTACAGCTCAATACACACAATTGTTAAGGGGATGCAGATCAGAGAAAGACTTTCGTCTTGTTTACATCAGGGTCCCCCATTTTCAATTCATGACATTTATGACATACACAACATACAGATATAAGAATCTAATCTAATCATCTAAACAAATCTAATCATGACATTTAAGACATGCATGACATACAGATATATCTCTGACTCTGAGCACCTGAAGACTGTGCTATTAAACCAGGAAGTGCAACACTTCTGTGTGTCAGACTCTGGATGCGTTCGAACACCCGCCCACCTCTACCTATGGCTTACGATGACATTTTACTCAACCTCAGCCAATCGCGCTGAGGTTGGCTGAGAAGAACAGTATGCCTCTCGGCGCAGAGATCTGTCTGATGAAAAAAACAGCTTCAATCATAGACAGTAACGCGCCACATTTTTTGGCAGTAACGGTAACAGCGCTATTAAGATTAGAAGAGTAATCCGTTAGATGACTCATTACTGAAAAAACTAACGCTGTTAGTAACGCCGTTATTTATAACGCTGTTATTCCCATCACTGCTGACCAGACACTCTATATCAGTGATGACTGTTTACTGCAGAGTGGAGGGACTGGGAGACCCATGTTACTGACCAGACACTCTATATCAGTAATGGCTGTTTCAGGGTTAGAAATTAACATTTTTTTTCAAGGGCTTTTTTTTCCCCCCTTAATTGCTTTTCGGGGGCTTTTTTTTGTATTTCGGGGGCACAATATTTTTATAATGAAAATTAACATAAAGATTATAAAACATTGTTGACACTTTTTTTTACAGTCTTCATCCCTATGTTTGATAACGTAATGTTAATGTCTCCATATATAGGGCTCTACGCTAACCTTTTTCCCAAGGAGCACATGTGCTCCTAAATAAAATGTTAATAAATAAAATCTAAATACAAATTTAGGAGCACACAGAAATTTAGGAGCACAGTGACAATTGTTCAAGTAACACACACACACGATGTGTGACATCATGGCTTGGTTTCATGTTTTGAGGTACGTACCTTCAATTATCTGTAAATAATACATACATACTCTATCTAAATAGATTAAATATTATTGTCCCTGAGGGCAAGTTGTGTTGTTTTCTTGATACATCTACAAATAGCAGACCAATAACCGGTTGCCTCTGGATCAATGAATGTCTAATATTGAATAATATTATTAGATATTTTATTTTTAACATCCCTAATTCCAACAGTCAAGAGGCTTGTTTCAAATTGATGAAAAACCCCACACACGCAACGTTTCTGAGTATAGGCTCTGGCCAGATCGATCAATGAAATACGTTGCGCGCTCAGCGCTGTGGAATGAAGGAAATGCGCATCGGGATCGGATTTGGATGTTATTCTTTGTAGTTGTGTTACAAATGGAACGGTCTTTCCCCGCCGAACACAAGTTACTTAACGTTACACGGGTCGCGCTATGCAGATGCTTAGCTTGCTAACGTTAAGATAGCAGTGTAATGCTTGATGAGAGCAGAGCGCTCTCTCTGTGTTCGCACCTCTCAAGTGCCTGGAAGCATCTCCCTGTAACACGCAGCGGGCCCCGCCTCCCTCCTCCTTGGAACAAACATTCCACCCAAAAACTGAATTTCAGTCCAGTTTCAATCTGAACTATTAACAGCGGAGCTGTTTTGTAATCTTCACAATCACTCGTCTGTCTCGCACTGCAAGTAAATGATTTTTCCGGTGTGCACACACACATATTATTAGGGGCAAATACGC
The DNA here is from genome assembly GCF_963971535.1 of Notolepis coatsorum. Taxonomy (NCBI): domain Eukaryota; kingdom Metazoa; phylum Chordata; class Actinopteri; order Aulopiformes; family Paralepididae; genus Notolepis; species Notolepis coatsorum. Next base: position 92,516,484 of record NC_140172.1, on the reverse strand, counting down.
ACTGTAGAGCATATATATAATTATATATATAATTAGTAAACTGTCGGGGGCTTTTTTTGCCCCGCTTAACTAATTATCAAGGGCATTTGGTCAATTTTCGAGGGCATTTTGCCCCAAGCCCCCGTTAATTTCGAACCCTGGGCTGTTTACTGCAGAGCAGGAGGGACTCGGAGACCCATGTTACTGACCAGACACTCTATATCAGTGATGGCTGTCATTGCGTAGAGCTATTATTTTAACACGTCGTAGACCACTTATTTTCACACCAAAAATACCACTTACAGCACCTTTTAAGACACGTGCTCTCTCCCGTTCCAAATCCTGTCTTGACAATACCTCTCTTCCCAAGCCTCTCTGTTGAAAGTGGCCTGCTCTGCCTCTCTGTTGAAAGTGGCCTGCTCTGCCTCTCTGTTGAAAGTGGCCTGCTCTGCCTCTCTGTTTAAAGCGGCCTGCTCTGCCTCTCTGCTCTGCCTCTCTGTTTAACCCTTGTGGCTTCCTAAGGATTTTGACACTCACTGGGCTTAAGAGATGAAATGATACATCATGTTTAAAGCCATATCATTTTAACTGTTTACCATTTAAAAAAAAAAAAAATCCCCCATGATTAACATTAATAGCCCAATCTCAAGATATCTGTAACAAATTACAAATATTTCCGAATTTTAACCACTTATATTTGTGTTTGTTTGATACCAAGTCTGTTTTTATTGAAAAAATTCATATTCATATCCATAATCATCATATTTCTATAAATTTTAGACACCATATTACAGCGTGTGAAAAATGGACAAAATTCCTGTGAATAAGAATCTGCCATTATAAAAAAGAAAGGTTGACTATTTTGGTCAGAAATAGCCGTTAGTAAGCGTTAATAAGCACCGGTTAGTACTAATCTATTACTAAAAGGTATATTGTTTTTTTTTGAATGCCTGGTGTAATTATTCTGTTTATTTATCTGTTTAAAGTGACCTGGTCTGCCTCTCCGTTTAAAGTGACCTACTCTGCCTCTCTGTTTAAAGTGACCTGCTCTGCCTCTCTGTTTAAAGCGGCCTGCTCTGCCTCTCTGTTTAAAGTGACCTGCTCTGCCTCTCTGTTGAAAGTGGCCTGGTCTGCCTCTCTGTTGAAAGTAGAGATGTTCCGATACCTGAACTTGCGTATCGGCCAATACCGAGTACTACAGATACTGTTACATATACTGTTTTTTAGTAATAACTAGAAACTAATGGTATTTATTCAACAACAGGTGATTGTATAGATTAGTATCATTAATTGAGAACTGTGCTCAATGAGTTAGGGCATTTGCCATGTTGTATGGCAAAACACATCATGGGAATACTATGACTAGCTAAACATTGTCACCGGTATGGCTGTCCGGCAACATGTCATTAATTGCATGCCTGTGTGTGAGAGGTCGGTCAGTCACAACACTTAAGTTAGCCAGTTAACGTGAGTTTGATTGATTGATTGATTGAAAAGTTTATTAACAGATTGCAGAATGTGTACAGTACAGTACAGCTCAATACATACAATTGTTAAGGGGATGCAGACCAGAGAAAGACTTTCGTCTTGTTTACATCAGGGCAGGGCTGTACACTGCGATGATATGGTCGCAAATTGCCCCCTAATTTGGTCCGTGCGAGTTTAATATAATATCTGGGGGCAAGCTTGCGAGTGGTGATTTCAACCCTTCATTCGCATTTCACTCCTAAATTAATCCATACAAATTGTAGTAAAACATTAGCCTACAACCAGGGCTGTACAGTGCAATATAATGTTGCGGTTGTAATTTCATTAGACAGACCAGCGCGGACCTTTAATAACATGCAATTTAATTGACACGAGCAATGAGCTAACGGTAGCTGCTAACCAAGGTATCCATTAGGATTATGCTAAGCTAACTAGCGATCTCTGCTAACCCTGGAAAACGGTCAAAGCGGACTCCACAAGACTAGTTCCATTCGTGAGGAAAGGGGGTGGGTTATATTGACAACGCTTGACAACAGAAGTTTAAACATAACTTCATATTTATTGGTTATTCATTTCTGTATATCATTCAATTTCCATCTCCGTGTGTCTCCATCTCCATCTCTTCCTGTTTACATTCGAGTGTGACGTCATCACCTACGGCAGCTTAGACGATCAAAACGCGAACCTAGAACAAAACCCGAAGGGGGGGGCTGGCTCTCTTGTTCGTTCTCGCCCCCTCTCTCTCTCTCTCTCTCTCTCTCTCTCTCTCTCTCTCTCTCTCTCTCTCGCTCTCTCGCTACATTCAATGATTTAAAGTAGCCAAATGTTACACACAGTATAAATACTAACTGGATAGTTGATGATATTGTGGGATCGCAAGAAAGGATGAAACGGGAGACGGTAGTCGAGTCTTTCCTTTACTTCCCAACATAAATTACATACATCAAAACCGAGTGCAGAGACGTTTAACGTTATTACTTCAAAGTGACAGCAGCCAGCTGACAGCTGACAGGTGACATAATATACGTCACCAAATACCCAACCCGTTCCCAGAATCCCCAGGCTTAAAGGAGCATTCCCCCGCTCCTCAAGTCCAGTGAATGTCTGCACCAATTGTGCGTGATAAGTGTCACCACACAGGCCCCCCCAGAATTCACAATAACCCCCCAAAAGATCCACAGTCAACGAGGCGGGGGGCGGATCAGGCGCCCAAAACGACTCCGTATCACCCGTGCAGGGGTATAGGTGGGGATTGGGGCGTGTGGGGGGGATTCAGGAGATATGAGGTGACTAGAGGGAAAAGCAGTTGGCAGGGGCCGGGCAGGGGGTCGTCCACGCCGCGGGGGCCGGGCCAGTTCAACTGGCCTGTCTAGGTCCAAATGGGCAGGCTTGAGCCGGTCGACCGATACCCGCTCTGACCTTCCTCCAATGTCCACCATGAAGTTCTTAGGCCCCGCCTCCAGGACGCGAAAAGGGCCGTCGTAAGGGGGCTGCAGAGGAGTACGGTGGCTGTCATGGCGAATGAAAACATACCTGGCTGACTGCAGATCCCTAGGCATGTAGGACTGCGGGAGGCAGTGCTGGGAAGTTGGGACTGGGGTGAAAGCACCGGCGCCATCCCTGAGCACAGTCCGAGATGAGGTGACCGACCAGGGAGCCTCGGCATCCGGGAGGAACTCCCCAGGGACTCGCAGCGGCTGTCCGTACACCAGCTCAGCAGCCGAGGCCTGCAGGTCTTCTTTGGGGGCGGAGCGCAGGCCAAGCATGACCCAGGGAAGCCGGTCGACCCAGTTGCAGTCCGTAAGGCTGGCCCGCAGAGCAGCCTTCATAGAGCGGTGAAACCGTTCACACAAGCCGTTGCTCTGTGGGTTGTAGGCTGTGGTGCGGTGGAGCTTCACTCCCAGGCCCTCGGCGACTGCAGTCCAGAGCCCGGACGTAAACTGTGGGCCCCGGTCGGATGTGAGATCAGATGGTGTGCCAAAACGGGCTACCCAGGACCCAATGAACGCCCGGGCCACCTCGGCGGATGTGGTCGATGCCAGCGGGACCACCTCCGGCCACCTAGTGGTTCTGTCCACCATGGTGAGAAGGTGAGTGAACCCGTGGGAGGCGGGCAGGGGACCCACCAGGTCCACATTGACATGGTCAAAGCGCCTCTCCGGCACGAGAAATGGTGCCAAGGGGGCTTTGGTGTGACGGTGTATCTTTGCACGCTGGCACGCCACGCAGGAGCCGGCCCAGGCTGCGATGTCCTTCCTGAGGCCATGCCAGACGAATTTAGCACTGACCAGCTTAGTTGACGCCTTCACCCCCGGGTGCGACAGGCCATGGATGGCTTCGAATACCTGCCGCCGCCAGCCAGCGGGAACCATCGGACGGGGCTGACCGGTGGAGACGTCGCAGAGGAGCGTGGTGTTGGCAATACCAAACTGCACATCCTCTAACCTTAGTCCAGTGTCGGCTGTTTGGTAGGCCTGCATGTCCTTGTCAGTGGCCTGGTCGGCAGCCATGGCAGCGTAGTCTAGTCCCAAGTGGACGGCCCCCACCACCGTCCGGGAGAGGCAGTCAGCGACGTAGTTGTCTTTACCTGCGACATGCTGTAAGTCCGTGGTAAACTCGGAGATGGCGGAGAGTTGGCACTGCTGGCGCCCTGACCACGGCTCGGTGGCCTTGGCCATGGCGAAGGTGAGTGGCTTGTGGTCCACAAAGGCAGTAAACCGTCGGCCCTCCAGCAGGAATCTGAAGTGCCTGATGGCCAGGAAGAGGCCTAGGAGCTCCCGGTCAAAGGTGCTGTACTTTCTTTCATTGTCCCGCAGCTGACGACTGAAGAAAGCAAGCGGTTGCCAGCCCCCCCCCACCCACTGTTTGTACACTGCCCCCACTGCGTAGTCTGAGGCGTCAGTTGTGAGGGCGATAGGGGCGGTAGGAAATGGGTGTGCCAGTAATGCGGCATTGGCCAGTGCAGTTTTAGTGCCCAAAAAAGCGTCGTCGGTACATGGGGACCAGTCCACCTCGGCCTTGGGGTCCTTACCACGCAGGGCCTCATACAAGGGGCGCATGAGGTGAGCAGCACGGGGAATGAACCTGTTGTAGAAGTTCACCATGCCTAGGAACTCCTGCAGGGACTTCACGGTGCGGGGGCGTGGAAAGCTGGCAACGGCGTCCACCCTGGCAGGGAGCGGAACGGCTCCCTCTGCTGAGACCCTGTGCCCGAGGAAATCAATAGACGACCGGCCGAACTGGCACTTGGCGGGGTTAACAATGAGCCCATGTGCACTGAGCCGCTCAAACAACTGCCTGAGATGTGTCAGGTACTCCTCTGCAGACGTGCTGGCTACGAGAATGTCGTCCAAGTATACGAACATGAATGCCATATCCCGCAGCACCGAGTCCATCAGTCGCTGGAAAGTCTGTGCTGCCCCCTTGAGGCCAAAGGGCATCCGCAGAAACTCGAACAGGCCAAAAGAAGTGATGGTCGCCGTCTTGGGAACGTCCCGTGGGTGAACTGGTACCTGGTGGTATCCCCGCACCAAGTCCACCTTGGAAAAGATGGTGGTCCCCGCCAGGTGGGCGGAGAAGTCCTGTATATGCGGGACGGGGTACCGGTCTGGGGTCGTGGCGTTGTTTAGGCGTCGGAAATCGCCACAGGGACGCCACCCACCATCAGCCTTAGTGACCATATGCAGGGGGGAGGCCCACGGACTGTCAGAACGGCGCACAATTCCAAGGCGTTCCATGGTTGCAAATTCCTCCCTGGCAATGGAGAGCTTAGCTGGGTCAAGGCGCCGAGCACGTGCATAGACCGGGGGACCGACAGTGGCTATATAGTGCTCCACGCCATGCTTAGCGACTGCTGAGGAAAATGTAGGCGTGGTGAGGATAGGGAACTCCGCTAGGAGGCGCTGATATACATCCCCAGCAGCAAGCATGTTGGACAGACCTAGTGTCCCTGGCCCTCCCAGCGTGCACGGGTAGGTAGCAAAGGAGACAGCATCGATCAGGCGACAGTTTGTAATGTCCACTAGCAGCCTGAACGCACACAGGAAGTCCGCGCCGAGGAGAGGAACTGACACAGCGGCCATGACAAACTCCCACCCGAAACGGCGCCCGCCAAAACACAAAAAATGCTCTGAGTTTCGTAAAAGTCAGTCAAAGCTTACTAAAAGCACGAGCAGTGAACTCCAAGCCCACGTGACTGAACTCAAACTAGAAAGAAACAGACTAAGAAACGACGTAAACTCCATGATCAAAACTGCAAAAAAGAATTTCATCAATGACAAAACTGAGGAAAACAAAAACAAACCACGTGAACTTTGGAAATTACTCAATAATCAACTAGGATGCAGTAAAAAACTTAAAACCAGATTCTCAAACATAAACATAAAAACGGACAACACGCTCATCACAGACAAGCTGGATGTAGCCAATTACTTAAACATTTTCTTCACAAACATAGCCACAACACTGGTAAACAAACTACCCTCCCACTCAGGGCTTTATGGGGTAGAACACATAGTAGCTTACTACAAAAACCTAGGGGTCCGCAAGGACGACTTCAAGCTGGAAATGGTAACAACAGATGAGGTACTCAATAAACTGAGCGCCCTCCAACCTAACAAGGCCACTGGCCATGACAACATCCCCTCCAAATTCCTCAGAGACTCAGCAGCCGCCATCACACCAATCATCACACACATAATAAACCTCTCCATAAAACAGGGACACGTCCCCAAGGACTTCAAAATTGCGAGGGTGACCCCTCTGCACAAAAAGGGCAGCAAATTAGACCCAGGCAACTACCGCCCTGTTTCTATTCTCACCTCCATCTCGAAAGTCATGGAAAAAATAGTCTACGAACAGGTCGAAAAGTACCTAGCGGAAAAAAATCTAATCTACGAATTCCAATCTGGCTTCAGAACATCCCACTCCACTGACACATGCCTTCTCTATTTGAATGACCACATCAAACAAGAGGTGGACGCAGGCAAATACTGCGGCATGGTCATGCTGGACCTACAAAAGGCCTTTGACACGGTCAATCACTCCATTCTGATTGACAAGCTAAAAGCAATTGGTTTTGATAGTCTATCAGTGAGCTGGATGCAATCCTACCTTGAGGGGAGGGAACAGATGGTGGAGGTAAACGGTACCCTATCCCCCCCCCTCACAGTGAGCTGTGGTGTTCCACAAGGAAGCATACTAGGACCGCTACTGTTCCTAATTTATGCAAATGACATGTCGTCAGCTTGTGACTGCAACTTGTTCCTGTTTGCGGACGACTCAGCCCTGCTGGTCTCTGACAAGAACAAGTTACAGGTTGAAAAAACCCTCAGCTCGGAACTAGGCAGAATCTGCATATGGCTCGCTGATAACAAACTATCATTACACATGGGCAAAACAGAGTCCATTCTCTTCGGTTCAAATAACAAACTCAGCAAGACCGACGGCTTCTCAGTTACAGTGGGTGACAATATTGTCACAAGGAAAGATGAAATTACCTACCTGGGTTCCATCCTAGAGGCTAATCTCTCCTGTGACAAAATGGCATCCAATGTAATAAAAAAAGTCAACCAACGAACTCGATTCTTGTACCGGATCTCCTCTCTGGTAAACAAGAACACCCTGAAGACTCTGGCAGGAGCACTCATTCAGGGGTACTACGACTATGCTTGCACCTCATGGTACCAAAGCACCTCAAAGGCGCTAAAAACAAAATTACAAACATCTCAAAACAAACTGGTCAGACTACTGCTTGACCTTACTCCTAGAACCCACCTCACCCCTGCCCACTTTGACAACCTAGGATGGCTTAGAGTAGACGACAGAGTACAACAACTTGCAATGGGCCTGGTCTACAAGATACACTACACGACCAAGGTACCCATGTACATGTCAAAATACTTCCCAAAGGTCAGTGAATACCACGATCACAACACCAGAGGGAGCTCCACAAATCATGTTAAACCCAGATTCGGCTCAAATAAGGGACTAAACACGTTTCGCAATTATGCCACATCAATGTGGAACGCCCTACCCAAAGCTGTAAAGGAATGTGGATCACTACCCACTTTCAAAACCTCTCTCAAGGGACACCTACGGGAGACTGCAATTCAACACTGGCCCCTGTAAATATCCTAACCCAACCCCCTCCAATGTACAGTCATTTACCTAGTATGGTTTTGTCAATAGTTCAATGTACAATTGTGTTTGTTTGTACAGTGTCTCCTCCCCCCCCCCCCCCTCAATGTACAGTGTTACTTGTTTATACAGTGTGCCCCCCGGCCCCCCCCCCCCCCCCCCCAACCACCTCCAATGTAAATTACCCAGTATGGTTGTCAATATCCCAATGTACCCAACCCCCCCCACCCAACCTCCTCCAATGTACAGTTTCTACGTCAAATGTATATACTCCCTTTTCTTGACTCCTTCTGTATCACAAACAGTACTGTATTTGCAAATCTGGTATGTCATAAATGTATAGATGTAGCAGTACTGACTATCTGTATGTCATGTATGTCATATATGTCTATATGAATTGAAAATGGGGGACCCTGATGGAAACAAGACAAACGTCTTTCTCAGGTCTGCATCCCCTTAACAATTGTATGTATTGAGCCGTACTGTATTGTACCCATTCTGCAATCTGTTAAATAAAGTTTTCATTCATTCATTCATTCACACCTCTACATACCGGGTTCCGTAGGTACGTATAGGCGTGCCATTAGCAGTGTCCATGGGGGGACCGTGGCCCCCAGCCATAGTGTCCACAGCTGTAGCAGGCAGGATGCTGCGTTGCACGCCCGAGTCGACTAGTAGTCGCCGGCCAAATAAGGTGTCCTTAATAAATAGCAGCCTGCTGCCTCCGCCAACGCTCATGGCTGTTAATGAGCATTGGCCCTGGCGTTTCCCTGGTCACTGTAATTGCACGGTGGGCGACACTGTTTGGCCCTGGCGCCAAACCGGTTATGGAAATAACACCATCCACTGTTACTGTTGTGAAGGGCCAGATTAAACTGAATATATATATGTATCGTTTGATATACCTTGTATATTATTTATATATATACACGGAATATCCCTTTACCTGCGTCCAAACCAGAGTAATATTCGCTCTCCTATTGGACAGCGCCCCTAGGCTCCAGGCAGTCTCGCACTCAGACAGGTGCAATGGGCGAGTTTGGGGCATGTCAGAACATGCCCAGAGGCAGTGTAGTGATACCAGACAAGAACTGAGGTTTGGTACTAGATTGTCACTTAAGTATAAATACGGCGCAGGTGTAAACAGCAGTAGTTCAACGTAATATTCAGTTCAGTACCTTACCCACATTCACCACGAGTCAACGTGCAGTGAAGTGAGCAACCTTGCGTCTAAATAGAGCGTTTAGAACATGTGCGAATAGAATAGTAAAAGTGTCAGAGTTTAGTGAAGTAACGTCAAGTTCGACCTAGTTTAATGTGAAGTATAGTGCACAGGAGAATCGGCACCGGCGATTGCAGAACCATTTCTGGTTGGATTATATTGCTTTGGGACCGTGACTACCGGAGAAGAGCACCGTTGATTTCCACTATCATTTGGGATTTAACCACGTGAGGATCACCACTCGGGCCCGCCTCGTGGAAGGGGCTGGCTAGCTGTCGTCAATGCTGTCGAGCATCTTGGATTACAACTATTGCTTTTGTCTGCTGATCAAGGGAGTACAAGCACCGGCTCCTGTATCTGGAGCCTCTTTATTCCTCGTTGACTCAGACGGAGTACCCGAACATTCCTCTACCCCTCCCGGCTTTACACCCCGGAGGGAACCCAGTGTCTCCAGTTGGCCAGTAATTAAAGTACATAACTAGTAGTGGTTTAATATATCACAATCTTTAATACAGTCAGGGTTTTGTAACCCCTCAGTTACAGTTACCCTGGCGACGGGCAGTCACTGCTGCAGCGGCGTCCGCAGCGTCCACTAGGTGGGTAGGTGGGTGGTAGGCTGGAAGCAGCGCATGCACAAACTGCTGCCGGTTGGCGAGATAAATCCTGTCCGCTTCGGCAGCCAGCGCGCGGTAGTCCTTGGTGAAGGAGACGGGAGAGCTGGCCAGGGCGGTGCGCACAGGCGCTGGGAGCTGACGCTGACGCTTCCAGCAGCCCCATAGCGCGGGCCGTCGTCTGGGCATCCAATGCTGCTACCACATGATAATATTTCGTAACATCCTGTGTTATTCCTCTCAACTCGAACTGAGCTTCAATGTGTTGAAACCAGGGTCGAGGGCTGTGATGCCAGAAGTCGGGTAACTTAATTGCAGCGGCGTAGACAATGTTCACTTCTCCGTCCATAATGATGTAATATTCACGTACTTCAGGTCACCAATGTGGGATCGCAAGAAAGGATGAAACGGGAGACGGTAGTCGAGTCTTTCCTTTACTTCCCAACATAAATTACATACATCAAAACCGAGTGCAGAGACGTTTAACGTTATTACTTCAAAGTGACAGCAGCCAGCTGACAGCTGACAGGTGACATAATATACGTCACCAAATACCCAACCCGTTCCCAGAATCCCCAGGCTTAAAGGAGCATTCCCCCGCTCCTCAAGTCCAGTGAATGTCTGCACCAATTGTGCGTGATAAGTGTCACCACAATATAAACATTTAATTTCATTATCTGAAATATTCTAAAATCATTAAGTCTGTGTGATTATTATTTTCTCACAGTAGTGTGTGTGTATATATATATATATATATGTGTGTGTGTGTTTGGCTAAAGTGGATAGAAAACACAGTACTGTGTAAAAGGCACCCAAGAGTTTTTATATAAATTGTCTTAGATGTAAATAATCTTTTTTATTAGTGTGTCAGTAGACTACTCTTAGTACATTTTCATTAAATTATTTTTTAAAGCATCTTCATGGTTTAATAATGCAAACATATGTTGCAGGGACTTATTATAATCATCATATTGGCGTGACTGTATGCATCAAAGGGTTAAATCAAGCATTTTTAAGTGCTTTAGAGGAAATGTCAAAATATCGCGATATCATTTAGAGGCCATATCGCCCAGCCCTACTATAATGGTAAAATAGTTATTTAAAAATTTGCCCCTAAAAAATATTCTTTGCCCCTAAATTTCTCATTTAGGGGCAAGTGTGCCCCTAGTGAAAAAGCTTAGCGTACAGCCCTGCATCAGGGTCCCCCATTTTCAATTCATCATAACATATGACATACATGACATACAGATAGACAGTACTGCTACATCTATACATTTATGACATATCAGATTTGCAAATACAGTACTGTTTGTGATACAAAAGTGTCCAGAAAAAGAGTGTATATACATTTGACGTAGAAACTGTACATTGGAGGAGGTTGGGTGGGGTTGGGTGGGTGGCTGGGCGCTGTACATTGGAGGTGGGGGGGGGGGGGGGGGGGGGTTGGGTAGGGGACACACACACATTGTACTCTGTACATTGCAATACTGACAAAGCCATACTTGGTCATTTACTGTACAACTAGGTTAGGACATTTGTAGGGGCCAGTTTCGAATTGCAGTCTCCCGTAGGTGTTTTTTGAGAGTGTTTTTGAAAGTGGGTAGTGATTCACATTCCTTTACAGCTTTGGGTAGGGCGTTCCACATTGATGTGGCATAATTGCGAAATGTGTTTAGTCCCTTGTTTGAGCCGAATCTGGGTTTAACATGATTTGTGGAGCTCCCTCTGGTGTTGTGATCGTGGTATTCACTGACCTTTGGGAAGTATTTTGACATGTACATGGGTACCTTGGTCGCGTAGTGTGAGCTAGATGGAAAGACTGAATGAATGAATGAAAACTTTATTTAACAGATTGCAGAATGGGTACAATACAGTACGGCTCAATACACACAATTGTTAAGGGGATGCAGACCAGAGAAAGACGTTTGTCTTGTTTACATCAGGGTCCCCCATTTTCAATTCATCATAACATATGACATACATGACATACAGATAGACAGTACTGCTACATCTATACATTTATGACATATCAGATTTGCAAATACAGTACTGTTTGTGATACAAAAGTGTCCAGAAAAAGAGTGTATATACATTTGACGTAGAAACTGTACATTGGAGGAGGTTGGGTGGGGTTGGGTGGGTGGCTGGGCGCTGTACATTGGAGGTGGGGGGGGGTTGGGTAGGGGACACACACACATTGTACTCTGTACATTGCAATACTGACAAAGCCATACTTGGTCATTTACTGTACAACTAGGTTAGGACATTTGTAGGGGCCAGTTTCGAATTGCAGTCTCCCGTAGGTGTTTTTTGAGAGTGTTTTTGAAAGTGGGTAGTGATTCACATTCCTTTACAGCTTTGGGTAGGGCGTTCCACATTGATGTGGCATAATTGCGAAATGTGTTTAGTCCCTTGTTTGAGCCGAATCTGGGTTTAACATGATTTGTGGAGCTCCCTCTGGTGTTGTGATCGTGGTATTCACTGACCTTTGGGAAGTATTTTGACATGTACATGGGTACCTTGGTCGCGTAGTGTGAGCTAGATGGAAAGACTGAATGAATGAATGAAAACTTTATTTAACAGATTGCAGAATGGGTACAATACAGTACGGCTCAATACACACAATTGTTAAGGGGATGCAGACCAGAGAAAGACGTTTGTCTTGTTTACATCAGGGTCCCCCATTTTCAATTCATAGTGAGACAATGTAACGTTACTGGGGGGAAAGTTATTTACCTTGGAATACTGCTGTGCCAACCTGCTGTGCTTTGCTTGCAGGTCTGCAGCTATTATTGCTGGATTAGGAATAGCCCCAACTGTGGCCAACTTTAGCCAAGGTACCGTTATCAAGCTAAGCTAGCTGACCCTCGTTTACTAGCTTGTCTTCCCCACAAGGTTCTTCACATTGACATTTGATAACGTTAGTCACTAATGCTAGTCGGTAGCTACTTGAATCCGATCGGTTGAATCCGATTCAACGTGGCGTGGGTGCATTATTGTTGATAGACGGCCAGTGTCAGGTCCTCGAGAACGGACAGGCGATCATCTGATTTGATGTAACGTTAAAGCGGATGTTGTTCCAACTAGCTAGCTTTTCAGCTAATGCTAATAACACCAGCAAGCGAAACACATCCGAGCTCCCCGTCACACCGCTTTGTCAGGGACGAAGAAAGTATCTTCTGTTAAAATGACAAACAGCATTGACACTGCGGTCGATTAAAAACATGTTCATTTTATAATCTAGCTAGCTAATCTATCTAGCACTGCACGTGTTGTTTGCCTGTGTAGCGTAAATGAGCTACCACGTGATAAATTATGTCATATCGGATCGTAGCATAGACTTGCGTACTCGCCGATACCCGATCTAGCATTTTGTTTCTGTACTGGAGGCATTTCCGATACTGGTATCAGTATCGGAACAACTCTAGTTGAAAGTGGCCTGCTCTGCCTCTCTGTTGAAAGCGGCCTGCTCTGCTGCACATGTCTCATTATCTCCCTGCCTCTAATAATAGCCGAGTAGATGTGGTGCAAAGCTGATCAATGCTCAACAGGTCTTCCTTCCACCCCCCCCCCCCCCCCCCCCCCCTTCCTCTCCTTAATGGTTTTAACCAGTAATCCAGTTAATTGCTGGAGGGAAGTGTCCTTGGGCACTGGTGAACACAAACTCTTCCATCCTGTACCTTTGGCCCACAAGTCAAGGCAGAGGACAAACGAGGGGTTACAAAGACTTCGTTGACATGTGATGCTATAGGTCATCCAGGGCAGGGTGTAAACTTAGCGTCTCGGCGTCCCAAGAACGATTACAAGAAAATATTATTACAGTCGACTATTTCAAAGTTGACTTTACAAATCCTTACTCGGGGACAGGCCTAGTAGGTATTATGTCTTGTGTTTCAAGGAAATATTCACAGCGCTAAATACAGTACATTGTTCTCACAACTATAACAGGGCGAACACACAGCAAGCGACCTGATCGGTGGGTCACTGTATTCTGATGTGGCCCAGTGAGAGAATTGTATGTTTTTTGTAGTGATCTCATTTTGACCAAGGAAGCTCTTAGAAAGGTTTTCTTTCAAATAAAGGTGTTGGAGCACCAGCTCCATTTTTTTTAACAACTATCAACAAAGTATCTTCCATTTCTGGTGAGAATAATAAGAGACTACCATTCTAGCCATTTTGGTCACTGCAGGTGGAATATAAATTTTATGGAACTATTGTCACGTTGGTAGGGAAACAATGTAGCACAGAAATCTGATTTGGCTTTGATGATGACTATTATCACCCAAAGTTCTAGGCCTGTCTCCAATTTGGATTTGTATAGTTGACTTTGATTGGCCGAAATTTGCCGATAGTACCCCCCTGAATGCAAGAAAAAAATATACTTTTTTAAATTATTTTTGGGGGGTCATTCCATTTGGGCTGTGGGGGGTGGTTAATGTCTGAAGAAGTCGACTGAAGGCGAGGGCGGCTGGGTGGCGCAGCGGACATTGCGCTTGTCACCAACGCAAGAGACACCGGGTTCGAATCCGGCTGTTGGCGTTGCCTCCGGCTTGGGCCGGCCGTCATACTAACTCAATTGGCAGAGTTAGCGGGTGGGAAGTCGAAGGTAGTCTGGTCGTTGTGAACAGCGACTCCTACAGGTCGGTTGGGGCGCCTGCACAGCAAAGTCAGGAAAATGGCGGGGGCAGTGTGAGCCTCCTACCAGAGCATGTGAGCAGAGCGGCGCGGCCGAGAAATCCGCTCTTCGCTCTAGACGGCTTGTTCCGCTCCGCTAATCGCTCATGTTGATCCCGCCGCCACGCCGCTCAGCGCTCAACTTCATTTGGCATCAAGCGCTCCCCGTTCTACCCCGCTCAGCAGAAAAAAATTACAGCGGGGGAAATAAAGAAAGTGCTGTTTTCCTGGAATTGGCTAATTAAACACATCGGATTTCCTGAAGGCCTTCGTTTCAGACCGCAGCAACATGCGTAAATTCTTGATTTTGTTATTTAAAATATCATAGAATAATGAAAACAGACCCAGTTTAAATCTATCAACCGAAGTATGGTACTTTTTTTTATTTACCACTGCACCAGCGGGCACCACCAAGACGTTCAACGCAGTGACGGAAGAACCACAAAAAAAATACTAATTATGCAGGGCATATACCTTGTATTATCCGTTTAGCTAATTTAATTACACTGTAGGCCTATACCTTTTTGCATACTGTTAATAAAGTATTAAATCAACCAATCAATCGGAGGTAGAACATATCACTGACAGCCTGGGCAGCATAAGACGGATACAAAATTACGAATATGACATTCAGAGCCTCAGAGGAGGCCGTAATAGGCCTATAAGGCCTTGGCTTAGCCACTGAAGACAATTAATGCAACAGGCTTGTTATCAAACAAACTCAGGAAATCACATAGCTAATATGCCTATGAAAATAAAAATATAACTCGACATAACTGTCTACAAAGTGTCTCACAGTAAAACACAAACAAAATACTCAATGTGCAAGTTTCCTATAGCCTTTGAAAAACTCGAATACAATCAACCAATATAAAAGTGCTGTTGGATATAGGCTACATTTATATAAATGTATGAAATTAAAAATAATAATAGCATCGCTGCAATGCTGCTAACTTTGGGCCATTAACTTTAGGCAGGCCTATTGCATTTTGCAATATAGGCTATAGGCTATATGAAATTAAAAATAATAATAGCATCGCTGCAATGCTGCTAACTTTGGGCCATTAACTTTAGGCAGGCCAATTATTGCATTTTGCAATAAAGTAGGCTATAGGCTATTCGTTTTTGTCACTTTGTGCATTTTAAACAAAATAAAACAATGCTCATGTCTTGTGCCTATATCTGCCATGCAGTGCCACTGCCTACGGCTACATTATCTTTGAGTTCACCTTCAAGAACACGAGTTTAGCCAATGTCTGAGGCTTCAAACTCATGCAGTGATTTCTTGACATCAAACCGGCAGTGGAAAACACCCGCTCTGCGCTCGCAGAGCCACTGGGAATACTGAACACTTTGCGGGCAACTTTAGTCGGGCGTGGAAAGGACTTGGGAGTTTTTTTTCCAAAATGCAATGACATCTTTGACATCGTCAGGGTTTGATCTTGCCTACTGGTCTGGGAGAAACCGAGCATGCTATGATTTTGCGCGCAGTGCCGTGTGCACTGAGCGGCCCGGAGCGGAGGAGAACTCACGCTCCGGAAGTCGCACCGACCCATTTTAAAACCCACTCCGCCGCTCACTTCAAAACCACCCGCTCCACTCCCCGTGCCGCTCCCGCGCCGGGCCGCTCACATGCTCTGCCTCCTACACATTACTCCTCGCCAAATGAGAGTCCGTGCTGGCAGGTGAAAAGATGTGACAGGCTGCCTCCACATGTATCGGAGGGGACATGTGATGCAAGGCTTCTATCCTACAACCGGCCAGTGGGGGGCATATGTGAGCAACGATCAGGACAGGACAGGGAGAATTGGCACGAGAGGTAAATTGGGATGGGGAGAAAAATCACAGGGAAAAAAAGGAGGAGAAAAAGTAGATTAAAAAAATATAAAAAAAAAATCGACTGAAGGCTTCTCGTCCTCTGCGAAAGCATGCAATTGGTCCACTGATGGATACATCTTGATATGTCTAGTGTGTGAAATCCTCTTTCAGTGCCCCTGTGCCCGTTTTCTTTGCTGGTATGTGCGCCATTAGCGTTAGCCACGCTTCTAGGCCTCTTTGCTTTTGGAAAGAATGATACAATGATTTTTGCATTCGACTAAGAGGTTGGCAGTCGACTACGGCTCCTTTCGATCGATTAGTCGACTATTCTACCAATCGAGGTCAGCCCTACAAAGTTCAGAAACTTTTTCTTGGGCGACAAAATGGTCAACTGTGTTAACGTCGAGTTTCCTACTGTAGGTTGTTCAGCTCTATTGGAAATTACCATACTTCCAGTGACTGGCTGGTTAATGGAGTAGCTCACTGAGTGAGTACATGCATCATAAGACTACCACAACTCAATTCTTAAATAGTTTGTTGTTTTTCTCCTGCTCTACAGTATGAGTGCACATGGTTCATCATCCTGTGCAGCTCTTTCTTCCTGCTGTCCTTCTGGGTCTACTTCTGGTGGGTGGCTCGTAACGACTACAACGACTTCAACTTGTGAGTAATTTTTTTTTATTTTTTTTATTTATGGAACATAAGACATACAACACACAATACAATAATAATAAACAGGACTTCACAGGACAATAATAGTAATAACAATAACGACAATAGAAATGACAATAGAAAGAACAAACATAATAAATACAGAACATAAAAAAACGAAATCAAAGACACCACAAAAGACATTTCCTCCCCACCCCAGGACTCCCCAGGACCAACATCCCGACCCCACGCCGCTGCTAGATTGTGGCTTTATCTTTCTCTGCTGCTGAGACCCAAAGTTCAATGATTGCTTGTCCAACCCCAATAACACGTGCAGTAGAGATTTCCATATAAATTATATCCAGCAGTGTCAGAACTTGTGAGTAAATAATCCAAATTTAGATTTTTCCCAATGATTGTGCTCTACAGAAATAACAGTGTATATTTGACTCTACAAAGGTACATTTAAAACGTTCAGATAGTGATATCAAATGCAGGTTATTATGACTAAAACACGGAAACCTTGTTCTGATGAATGTGGCATTATATCATTTACAACTTTGAAAAGAGTTACCTTTAGTTGAATGGACGCATCTAAAACCTGATTGCAAAAGGTTCATAGACATTGTTTTACCTTCATTAAAGGGGAACTATTTTACTATTTCTTTCACTATTTGGGCACTTTTACACAATTCCTGTGAGTCTATGGAACACCTCTGTAATATATATATTTTTTTTATTCATTGTTTTGTATTTCTAATCAAGTCCTCAAAAACAGCATTTTTCTACCTCAAGATCTCGAGCCGTTTTGAGCCTGGGCTCCTAAACCACTGCGCAGCGGCGTCGTCGCCTGAACATTATCATGCAGCGGTGTCTCTCTGACATCACATATCGCGCACATTTTCAAATGACTCAGTTCAGTGAGGGTGAATATTGTGAGAGGAGAATTGGAAGAATGCGCCAATATGAGAATTTTGAGACATAGATCATATTAATATAAGTTCACATAGCTAGGAAACAATGCTAAACACTCAAAAAGGCCATTTATAAGATAGTTCCCCTTTAAAGTTAACTTACTCCTGTCTCTCCTTGCAGGGCATTATATAATCGCTCTGGAGAATGGAGGGATGGGACGGTCCCTATTCTTGCAACCACTGCTGTGGGATTCAGTTACATTACATTCTTACTGGTAATGGATAATCAATTAATCATGTTTTTTTTATTTTTATTTTTTCCTGTTCTGCTTTTGATGCATGGATGGATTTAACTTACTATGTTTGTGTTTACTTTGCAGATTTTAGCACTTTTTCATATTTCATTGGGGCAGCAGATGAACATGTATTGGGTGCACAAGGTAAATCACCTACTGAAATGATTCTAGGATTTGCTCCTCAAACAATCCTGAAACCAATCTGTCACTTGAGCACATGCATTTTGTCACCACAGATTGGAGTGTTGGCCACTGCCATCAGTGCTATTTCTGGTGTCGTCTCCGTGGATGATATATGGGGAGATGAGTGGGACATCATCCTTATGTCTCTACAGGTTGGTGTGTGTATACTACTTAAACTAGTGGTGTGGTTTTTATAGCTGTTTACTCTTATGACAAAGTTTTTCAGAACGCCATTGAAACTATAATTGTTTATTTTATTCTAATAGATTATTTATTCAGATGGATGGTCTAAGTAAGGTGTTTTAAGGACAGAATCTACAGCTCAAGTCTGCTCTTAAATTGCTTCAGTATTAGAATAGAATATAATAGAAATCCTTTAATAATCCAGAGGGAAATTCGGCACTACAGATCGCTCACATTGAACAACAATAAACATTTAGGTAGTCAATAGGACTCAAATAAGAATAAGAATATAATAATATTAAAAATAAGAATAAAATAGAATAAAGAATAAAATACGGTCCGGGATCTACATTCTGGTATGTATATACATTCTAAAATCTTAAATATACAACTATCCAGCCAAAAATATACAGTAAAATGTAATAAGTGTGAAAATGTAAAGTGAAAAGTGTCCAGGAAGATTGTGAGAAGTGTAAACATTTGAAAGTGTCCAGGAAGATTTTGCCAGGCTGTACTGTCACCCTGTGCTCAGTGATGCAGTGAGGCACAGTGATGCATTATAGAGTATTAACACTTTGAGTGCCAGCCACGAGAAATCTCATTATTTCATGCCATGCGACGAGTCGACGACGAGAAATCTAGTTTTTAATTGTTATTTTTTTTATTAGCGATTTCCATTCATTTTTCATCAATCTAGCCTCACGTTACCATTGGGACTGGCTTTGAGCTCGAACAGGGAAAATACCACCCCCTATCCTCTCCGGATGGTATTGCACCCATTGGATTGGACTGAATGAAATGGATGGGAAAAAAAGACTCCGGAATCCACATTTTACTTATCGGGCATGTAACCGGAGACGATCCCATTCATTGCCCACTCTCAGAACAGCGTGGAATATGTGTTTCCAGTACCCAGCGTTGGATCAATAAACGCGATCGATATTTGGAATGGCGATCAGGAATTGGAATAATCTTTTTGGAGAACATCTGATCTGAGGTAAGGAATACATTTTACCAGTCTTGGGGTAATCAGAGTTTTTTTCACCTATATCTCAGCGTGTCCCATATGTGTGTGTGTGCTGATCAGGAAATGGATAATCGATCTTTCAGCCCCCTTCTCTAGCGTGCATAAGTACACATATACTATCGATAATCTAGCGTTTATTTGAAAATGATTCATAAATAGGCCGTGTTTTGTGTATTCCACTAAAGAGCGATTCCTGCAGAATCTCTTTTTTTTCCTGGAAGTTTAAAAAAACAAGCGTTTTTCAAAATGGTATAAAACGGAAATGTACTGATTTAAAAAAAAAAACAATCCGTTTCGACAATGTTGACTGCAAACAAGTCATTGATAAGCGACGGCGTATTAGACACATAGCCATAATTTAAGATATAGTTTATGCGTTCGCAAATGTGCTCACCCTCTCATTGAATAGAGCGCTAAATCGTGTGCCCCCTGCTGGCACTGAAAGTGTTAATGGCTGTCGGAATGAAGGACTTCCTGTGCCGTTCAGTGTTACATCTAGGGAGTCTTAGTCTAACACTGAACGTGCTCCTTCTTTCAGCCAAGTCCGTGTGTAGTGGGTGGTTATCACTCCAGTTTACTGCTTGCCTGCCCAGCATGGGTGTCGTCTGGTGTTTTCCACAGCTGGAATGCGTTTGTGGCGCCGCTGCATGTGGCCTGAGGCCCTGTTCCAATTTGTGTTCATGGCTGTGAACTCACAAGTCACTTCATTAAGTGCATACTGTATATTTATTTCATTTAGCTGAATGCATTGGCTGCATTATATACGCTGCACCTGTGTATACTGTTTACTTTACTTATATAGTATATATTCAGATTCTAAGCGTTTTATTTCCCATATTTATTGTAATGTATAATATAACTTGTAGGGCATACAGACCCCTCATCTGCACCTGTGATTACACAGTTTACTTTATCATATTTTTATATTCAGAGTTAATTGTATTGTTTACACTGCTTATTTTTTATCTTTACTATAATTGTATTGCCTATATTTATGTCTTTCTACTATTACCCTGCCCATACCTGTACCTCCCCTCCCCCATGCTGCTATAACGCCCAAATTTCCCCAAGGGGATCAATAAAGGAATATCTTATCTTATTGTATTAAGATTCATGAACATGTTGTATTGTTTCTTTTATAATCTAACATGTACATGTAACTAGATCAGTGGTTCTCAAACTTTTTACACCAAGTACCACCTGAGAACGTAGCTGGCTCCAAGTACCACCATATGACCGACGTTAAAATACAGTCTATTCAGCTATGCACAGTTCACGCAGGAGGCAAATGTATTGCTAATACCATTATTTATTGTTAACTTTTGTCAGACACAGCCACAATGTACAAAGGGGTAGCACTAGAACTAGCAAACTCTTCCACACAACTCATACAATGCAAGGGCCATTGATAACATAATAACTAACATTCTCACATAGCAAGTGAGAAAATTAACTGTATTTCAGCAAATGTACTTAATTCTCTCTATCTCTCTCTCTCTCTCTCTCTCTCTCTCTCTCTCTCTCTCTCTCTCTCTCTCTCTCTCTCTCTCTCTCACACAGCAAGCAATTGTCCTTCATTATCTCGCTCTCACACACACACACACAGCATGTTGTTGTCCATTGACAACTCACATAAGCAGGGCACATAAGCAGGGGGGGGGGGGGTTATTACAGGCTAGGCATGTGTCAATGATTAGCAACAACACAGATTTTGATGGATTTTTGTTTTTTGTAATGTCATATTTAACAACAACTCTTCAGAAAAGTGGGAGTATTTAATTTTGTATCTGGCATTACAAAAAATCTACAAATAAAAATGGTTATGATCAGGGCTGAAGTTGAATAAAAGATTTATGACTGTTTAGCCTGTTAACCTGCAATGAGTCTCCTGGTCATTTTAGTTTTCGTTTTTGAGGACTGCATACAAAACAACATACTTTATACTTATAGCACATGCATGAGCCTGGTCTCTTTTGAAAGATGACATTCTGAAGTTTCTGATTCCAGAAGAAAATTTACTTTTAGTGCTAACGTAATAGTTACATAGGTCTGAACTTGAGTTGACTGCATTACTCTCTGTCACAGTGATCAGTCCTTGTTGTTCCCCACTTAGGTTATCTAACTATCACGCCACCGCAACTAGAAACACTGGCCTGGCCTGCTTCTAAGTTCAGTGGCCTGACTGCAAAAAAAATGTAAATGCTATTATATATATATATATATATATATCCCCCCCCCCCCAGTACCACCAGTGGTACGCATACCACAGTTTGAGAACCACTGAACTAGATAATACCTAGGGTGCAAATTTTTTTATGAAAGGTGAGGTGTTTTCTCCTTATATTTTAACCCTTTCACTACAACACTACCAAATGGTTAATTCGCTCACTGCGACATTACAGAAGGTTAACCCTTTCACTGCTACACAACAAAGGGTTAACCCTTTCACGACCACACTACAGAAGGTTAAACCTCACTACCACACTACAGACGGTTAACCGTCTGTAGTGTGGTAGTGAAAGGGTTAACCTTCTGTAGTGTGGTAGTGAAAGGGTTAAACTGTACTTCACTTGAACATAATTATTATTATTATATATAATATTATTGCTTAATGATAGTGTTTGGCTTAATAATTCTACATCTCTGTCTGTTTGTGGCCCCAGTCCACAGCACCCTTCCTGCACATAGGAGCCCTAGCAGTAGTCACAGGTGTTGGCTGGCTGGTGGCTGACTATGTGGTCCGGAAGGAGAGGTCCAGTAAGTCTGTGTTTCAATGTCTGTTTTACATATTTCTTTTTTTTTATCCACTTTTTCTCCCTATTTTTAATTTTTTTCTCCCATTCCAATTTCGTGTTTCCAATTCTTCCCTCCCCTGTCTTGAATGTTGCTAGACTATGCCTCCTACTGGTCGGCTGTAGTGAGGATAGAAGCCTTGCATCACGTGTCCCCTCCGGTACACGAGGAGGCAGCCTGTCGCATCTTTTCACCGCAACAGCTCGAACTCTCAGTGGCGAGGAGTAACGCGTGGGAGGCTCACGCTGCCCCCGATACTTCCTGTTTCCGCCGTACCGGCGTCACCCAACCGACCTGTAGGAGTCGCTGTCCACAACGTCCAATCCCCACCCACCGGGTTTCCCACCCTCTAACACTTGCCAATTGTGTTAGTATGACGGCCGGCCAAGCCGGTAGCAACGCCGAGAGCTGGGCTCGATACCAGCATATCCTGCATTAGTGGCGAGCGCCTTGCCCACTGCGCCACTCAGCCGCCATGCTGTTTTATATATTTCAAGCTAAATGTACCGTCATCATCACTGAGATAGTTACTGTACTTTATTTATTTATTATTTGTATTGTTCTTTATTATAAATCTTTTTTGGTTTACATTAACCCTTTCACTACCAAAGGGTTAACCCTTTCACCGCAACAATACAGAAGGTTAACACATTCCCTGCCACGCAATTTGAGCATCTTATACCACTCTCTGCCAGCACTGTAAGCCTATGGAGATGTTCACCTTCTTTGCAGGGCAATAACTTTTTAAATTGTATTGCTAAATTGACATTACTATGGCCCATTCAACATCGATTATCTATCGTTCAGGATGTAGGAACGTTTTACTTTTTCATTCATAGATTCATACGAAAATACCGTCTAGATCTAGAATATAAATATGTTTTTATCATTTTCTGCAGTAATTCCTAGAACGTGAGATATAGGCATAAACGCATATAGATTATCAAATGCTGTTTGTTGGCGATACACGCTATATTAAAGATTTCAACTGTACATGATCCTAAACGTTATGACTGATCATGCGCGGATGAACGGGGGGGGGGGGGGTCGTTTATAATTCCGTGATCGTCGGTAAATGCCTTATGTAGTATGGGTGATATATTGATCAGAGCAGTTTGCATGGATAATAATAAACAAACGCGCTGAAAATGACGTCAGTGTCCTCTTACCGTTCGACGATGAGACTGGAGGAAAAACATCCCACTTATTTGACGGCGATCTCCTAAATCCATTTCCGGTTTGTATAAGCATAATAAACGGCCAAATCGTATAGATTATTGCGTTATGGCAGCGATTGCTACACATGGACGTGTGTCTACAGTCCCGCAACAATATGCGAGTGCCGGACGCATTTCCCAGACGCACCGATATCGACTCGTCCATTTCCGGTTTGGCAACTCGCCGATCATCCACCAGGCGGCAGTATTGAAGCGTTGCAGAGTTGTGCATGCTCCCACTGCATCAGACGAGGCTCCGTGAGGGAATTATGAATAACATGGTGAAAAAATTTAATATGATCTCAATAACGTCGTACGCCGTGGATTGGCAGAATTCGCATGAACTTGAAACACGTCGTAAGCCGTTTCCGGCGTGGGATGTGTTAACCCTTTCACTGCCACACAACAGACGGTGTGAAAGGTGAAAGGTAGTGAAAGGGTTAAACTTGTTTGTTGTCCTATGTGGGGTAATATCAAATCATGCAGACAGATGGTACAGGTATCATGAGTTATTTAGAACTTTTGCATAATTAACAACTTTGTTTGTCTGAGGGAAGCAACAGTTGTGATTAGAGAAAAGAGGGTGTGGTCTGAGAAGAGGCTGTGGTCTGAGATCGGTCCAGTGGAATCTGACTAGGCCACATTATGGTTCCTCTCAAAGGGACTGCAATTGCATTTTACAATTTTGTCAAATTTGAAAGACGACGTGTCCAGTGCAGCAGTAGGGATTTTTTTCAAATGCCCATTTCCCCATATAGGCAACAATGGTTTCATCAACAAATCCAGACTTCTTCTTTACCTGACAGACACTGAGACACTGTGAAGATAAGAAAAACACTGCTCTTACTCTGAAGGCCTCCTCCCGTTTCAGATTTCCAGATGGTGGTAATTCTGGTGTACGTCTGCATCCTCCTGGCCGTCTACCTGGCGCCACTCACCTTCACCTGCCCTTGCATCATGGACCGCCATGCCCTCAAACCCAGACCTAACATCATTGGTCGGCGTGGAGCCCCGATGGTGAGTGTCTTTTATCAACGCTTTTCAAAATAAATCCTGTTCAGATTGAGTTCAAATTCAATGGGGTCAAGCTCCTGCCTGTACAAGCTGACTGAGGCTCACTGAATGTCAACTTGTACAGACAGGCGCTTGACCACATTGACTTTTCATTGGCTTGTGGCTAACTGGCTGCAGCTAGTATGAGCAACAGCTTGGAACAGTTTATACTGATCAACACCGTCTTTGGCAAGTAAGAAATAGGCCCAGGGGTCAAAAAATCTAAACTATTGTTTGACAGCTGGACAAATATAGTAGTGGTCCTGAACACCAGCCATAATAAAATACAAGAGTAATTTACACACACACACACACACACACACACACACACACGCACGCACACACTTTCTGAGAATAAGAATTTCTGAGAATCCGACCTAGTGTTTGCACAGTTGAAATAGACTATTGTAGTGCTGATATTTCAGTGTGAGGTAGGAGAGAGGAGGCAGGGTGGGTATAAACTCTCAAAAACACACTTAAAGATATTTGGGTAATAGTTTAATTTGGTCACCAGCTAAAACTCCCGCAGTAGCCCACGTCACTTCACATAAAAGGACTTGGCGTCTAACTTTGGGTTTGACTAATTCTTATTATGAAAGCTGTCTCAGACGTGTCTCAAACTAGTCTCAGACTTGTCGGTCACAAAATGGTGGACGGGGCTACTTTCCCACCACACATCCCGCACGTGGTTCCCTCTGGTAATAATGACATCAGAGAAGGAAGTGTACGGTACTACAATACACTTCTTAAAGCTTCATAAAGTCTTGTATATCCACATTTAGAAGTATTGTTTGTGTATCAATCAAGTTTCAAACAAAAGCAAAACAAAAACAATGTTTTTTTTTTTTTTTTTTTAATAATTCATATTATCACAGTTTGAATGTTTAAGAACATGTTTACTATAAAAGCTAACGGTTATAGTATCTATAAAGGAGGTAATATTACTTTGTTTAAAGTCATGCTGTTCTGAGACTATTTCCTTCTTGTGGTGGGGAGGAGTTAAATTTACATTTGGATGAAGGCTAGTGCCTCAAGTTTCGAGTGATGCCCATAAAATACAATGAGCACATGGGCTTGTTTACAATTTTGATTCTGATGAAGATTTGTTTTTTGATCCGATACACAGCTGTTCTGAGATTTTGAGAGTAACTACAGGGTACCTACTACGAACACATTTGAGAGGAACTACAGGGAACCTACTAGAAACACATTTGAGAGTACTACAGGGTATTACCTACTATGAACACATTTGAGAGTAACTACAGGGTTCCTACTATTAACACATTTGAGAGTAACTACAGGGTACCTACTACAAACACATTTGAGAGTAACTACCTAGTTAGTTGGGATGTATGTTCTCTGTGTCTTTGTGCTGCAGCTGGCTCCAGTAGTGAGTTGGGATGTATTTTCTGTTTGTGCTGCAGCTGGCTCCAGAAAACACTCTGATGTCATTCAACAGGGCCGTCCAGCAGGGGGTCAGCTCCTTGGAGGGTGATGTCACCATCAGGTTATTAACTAATAACTACATGTTAAGCTCTTAACACACTCTGTGCCACGCAGTTTGCCCATCTTCTACCACTCTCTGCCAGTGCTGTAAGCCTATGGAGTCGCTCACCTTCTTTGCAGGGCTATAACTTTTTAAATATTATAGCTATATCGACATTACTATGGCCCATTCAACATCGGGTATCTATCGTTCCGGATGTCGGAACGTTATATTTTTCCATTCATACATTGTCGTGTTAGTACCGTCGTGAATATAAGTATTTTTTGGAGTGTAGAACACGAGTTATAGGCCCAGACGCATATCATACATAATCGATTTGTCGTTTCGTTCCTATACACCAGGGCTATTCAACTAAATTGTTCAGGGGGCCACATTGTCAGAAACCCAAGGGGCCAGGGGCTGGACTGCCACGGCGCCTCCCCGTGCTATGAATATATGTACACTTGACACAACACGCAACCACATTTTCACAACTTTTATTGAACTACCTTTCAAAAGTAGTATACTTTTCAAAAAAAGTGCTTCATTTATGTGCCACATCTGCAACATCTCCTGCAAAAAGTGCTTCATTTATGACTGTGCAACAACTGCAACATCTCCTCTTCAACATTTCAATATAAAAATAAAATACAAAATAAACAAGTGCATGATGTGCATCTGAACATTCTAACATCAACACTTGAACAAAAAACACATTTATAGTGCAGCTGAGCTTATGAAAAAGTGCTTCATGTCTGTGCAACAACAGCAAATCACAGCATCTTATTAGCACTTATTGTCTACTCTTAACTGTCAAACATCAGGGGGGGTGGGGGGCAGACAGGCCTAGCCTACATACACACATCTAATGAGAGAGATTGCACTTCTTTGACTGGGCAATGGCAGAGAAAGAGGGTTCATAGGAAGTGAGGGCTACCCGCAAACAGTGATGCAAATGCTCATTTGTCAAGGAGGCACGGTTGCTTGTTTTAATGGCATTCATGTGAGAGAAACTGGATTCACAGGTGTATATTGAGCCAAACATTGTTAGCACAGATATTGCCAGCGTTTTTATTTTGGGGAATGTGTTGACATGAATACACTTTATCCAAAATGTTGTGGTGGATTCATTCTCAAGTGCCTGCTTCAGAGCAGATGATGCTTGCATGTCAATTATTTCAAGTTGCAGGAGACCTTCATCAATGTTAAGTGATGCAAGGAACTCTTGTCCTTTTGTGGAAATAGCAGCTACATTGGCAAATGGGTTGCTCACAAAATGCATCAATTCTCTGGGCATGTCAAATTCATCAAATCGACTTGCAAAGTTTTCCCTCAATTTATCAATGAAATCTGTCATTAATTGAGTGACTTTTGGCTTGACTTTACTTGTTGATGACTTGATAAAGTTACAAAGTGTGGGAAAGTGGAGCATTCTGTCAGTGAGATCAGATGAGAAAAGAACTAGTTTAGTTTGAAATGCAGTTAGACTTTCAACAATATCTGTAACTGTTTTATTTCTACCCTGCAGTCCCAGATTAAGTTGATTCAAATGATGAAAGATGTCGCTTAAAAAGCACATATTGGACACAGATCCATCATCCAACATTAGCGACAGAAACGTGTTGGCTTTCTTCTGCTTGGAGTCACGGTGAAACGTTATAATTTCATTCCTGAGGTCACATACTCTCTTGAGCGCATTGCCCTTGCTTAACCACCGAACGTCATTATGTAACAGTAAATCACTATGATCAGCTGACATATCCTCAAGTAGTTGACGAAACAGTCTGTGTTGAAGACTGGACGTCGCTCTGACAAAGTTAATCATGGCCATAACGGAGTCCATTGTATCTTTCAACTCACCACTGAGTCGGGCGCACAGAACGCTCTGGTGGATCAAGCTGTGGAGTGATTTCATCCTCGGTGCGATGGCACGCAGTCGTGCAGCCAGGCCTTTGATCCAGGTTATATTCCTTTGCAACAGCATTGATTTGGTTGCAGAGCAAACACATTGGTTTGCCCTCGGGAGTTTCAATGTATGCATATTTCTCGGTCCACTCGATATTAAACTGGTGATTTTCTGAATCAACTTTTCTTTTTTTCAATTTTGATAGCGACATGGTTACACAGCACTACTACACTACGAGCCAGGAGGGATGCAATGTTTGTTTTCATTTGATTTCACGTGCAGGAAGGAGAGCTCAGAGCGTTCTTTTTCTTCTGTCGTTTGGGTGCATGGCACTGCACATACCGCCACGCCGCCACCTACCTTCCCAGACGATGTTTAACATGCTATTTTACCAGCGCTTTGCTGGTGTGAATGATTTGTTATTGTGCTGAACAGTGAACATGTCGTATATAGAATTATGATTATTATGTCTGTGTGCGAACGTACTATGTCGGTGTTCCGACCTTTCCGGTATAATAAGTAAATACGTAACATAGCGATTATAATTATATATAAAAAAAAAAAATTGTTATTTTTTTTATTTATTTTACATTTTTTTAATCTTCCGCGGGCCGGTCCAAATTGCTTGGCGGGCCGGATCTGGCCCGCGGGCCGCCAGTTGAATAGCCCTGCTATACACGCTATATTAAAAATTCAAATGCATATGCTCGGTATACATTATGCTCCATCATGCGTGAAGGAAAGGGGGGGGGGGGGTCGTTTATGATTCCTTGATTGTCAGTAACGGCTTTCCTTAGCACGACATCATACGTTGATCGGATGGATTGCAATGAAATAAATGGACAATCGAGCTGGAATTAATGTTAGATTCCTCTTACCTGTGGCCGTTGAGTCTGGAGAAAAAATATTCCAATTATTTTATTTCGATCTGCTAGATCCATTTTCCGTTTGTATGACGCAATAAACGCCAAAAGCATATTGATTCTTGCGTCTCGAAAGCGATCAAATGCACTTGAGTGTTTGTCTTGATCAACATAACAAGATAGCTCTGCCGGAGGATTTTCCCCGATGCACAGAGCACCACATCTGGTTTAGAGTGGAGTGCAACTTGCCCGAAATCCACCAGGTGGCGGTATTGAGGCATTGAAATATCAGACAGGGTCCAGCTGGCTCCCGGACCCTTCCTGGATGAATTATGAATGCAAATAGCGAATAAAGGAAATAACGATCATAAAAACGAGTAAACTCGTTGTTGGCGTTATTAGATTGGCGGGCAATAACGAGTAAACTCGTTTTTGGCGCCCCAAAAACTGGCCATTTTAGTTTTAGTTTTTTAAGGACTGCATACTTTCTTTGCAAACCAAAATACTATACTTGATGTGGTGGGCGCTAACGTTACATTTGAATTATGTGTTTGTTCCTAATGTGTGCTCAGTATATTGCGGTATGTGATGATGACACAAGGGTAATAATTATTTCTATTTTCAGGCTGTATAGGTGCCGATACAGCCTGAAGATACAAATAATTATGACCCTCGTGTCATCATCACATACCGCAATATACTGAGCACACATTAGAAACAAACACATAATTCAAATGTAACGTTAGCGCTCACCACATCAAGTACGTCTACACAACATATAAGTTGTGGTCGGAAATAATGGAATAGATT
The DNA here is from genome assembly GCF_963971535.1 of Notolepis coatsorum. NCBI lineage: Eukaryota > Metazoa > Chordata > Actinopteri > Aulopiformes > Paralepididae > Notolepis > Notolepis coatsorum. The sequence continues at coordinate 92,487,172 of NC_140172.1, read as the reverse complement.
TACCAACAAAAAAGGTGTTTAGCCTGCTCATACCTTTGGTAGATGTGCGTTCTAGATGTGCCACCAGCATGGCTGCCTCTTCCCCCTCTAGTTGGAGGAGACTGGTTTGCTGAGCCTGGATCACTTGGATGGCCTTCACCTCTTCTACTTTAGCCGCGAGTTCAGCTTCCCTCCGCCTGCTTGACGCCTTGGAACGTTGAGAGTGAATTGTTTCAGTATTTGTGTGTCCATATACAGACCTGTACTCCTCTTTGTTCAGAGCTATTCTCACCCTATCCTTCTCAAGTCTTTCATTAAAATCTTCTTCTTTTGTTTCCAGCTGTCTACGCACAAGCTTTTGGGTGTCTGTCCATTTTATTTGCGATCTCGGGAGTTGTGGCATGGTTACGTAAAATGGACTCATACAAGCTTCTTACTAGGTCACGCCTTGCTTGAATGTCTTGTTTTAGTCTATCAAGTTCTTCTGCCGGACAGAAGGTTCTCAGTTTCCCTCTGGCTTCCTTTGCTATCTTCTTCCACTTGTGATAAGCTTTGTTAAAAGCTTTCTCATTCTTCTTATCCTCCACCTCACGATTCTCCTTTCCTTTCTCTGTTAGAGTTCTTTGGCGAGCACCTGTCCTGTTCTGTTCCAACTCTAAGAGGTTGCCAGCATCGTCTTCTTGGGCCGACATTGTGCTTGATCACACAAATTTAAAATGTCAATAAATAGATGGTATTTAAGAGTTCCACTTGCTGGGATGGATACCAGACAGCACAGGGTTATTAAATATACAGGAGTTGCCACACGTCCGTGGTATTGCTGGGATGGATACCAGACAGCATGGGGTTAATTAGATATACAGGAGTTGCCACACGTCCGTGGTATTGCTGGGATGGATACCAGACAGCATAGTAATTAAATCAGAAGGTTCATTCTTCCTTCTCATCATACATGTATCTTCTTCAGAATAAGGTCTTCATCATACATGTATTTTCTTCAGAGTAAGGTCTTCATCATACATGTATCTTCTTCAGAGTAAGGTCTTCATCATACATGTATTTTCTTCAGAATAAGGTCTTCATCATACATGTATTTTCTTCAGAATAAGGTCTTCATAATACATGTATTTTCTTCAGAGTAAGGTCGTCATCATACATGTATCTTCTTCAGAATAAGGTCGTCATAATACATGTATTTTCTTCAGAGTAAGGTCTTCATCATACATGTATCTTCTTCAGAGTAAGGTCTTCATCATACATGTATTTTCTTCAGAGTAAGGTCTGCATTGTACATTTATCCACTTCAGAATAAGGTCTTCATAATACATCCATCCTCTTCAGAACATCTATCCTCTTCAGAGTAAGGTCTACATCATACATTTATCCACTTCAGAATAAGGTCTTCATAATACATTTATCCTCTTCAGAGTATGGATTTACTCACATTTGACCCTCTTCAGAGTATGGTTTACTCACTGTTGATCCTCTTCAGAGTATGGTTTACTCACTGTTGATCCTCTTCAGAGTATGGTTTACTCACTGTTGGGTAAGTTTTCACTTACTGGTGGTTAAGTTTTCACTGTAACTGCCAAGACAGCCCTCATTGCGGTCACAGAGGCACTTCACTTAGCAAAAGCGAAAGGCCTCTCCTCTGTCCTGATTCTCCTAGATCTATCTGCAGCCTTCGACACAGTCAACCACCAGATCCTCCTTGCGGCCCTCGCAGGAATGGGAGTGGCTGGCTCTGCGCTGACATGGCTGTCATCATACCTCAATGACCGCTCCTACCAAGTGTCATGGAGAGGGACCCTGTCGGCCACCCGCCCCCTGCGGACTGGTGTCCCCCAGGGCTCGCTTTTAGGACCCCTTCTCTTCTCCCTCTACACTAAATCACTGGGTAACATTATCACGTCTCATGGCTTCTCCTACCATTGTTATGCCGACGATACTCAACTCTTCCTCTCCTTCCCTCCCTCAGATATCCACGTCTCTGAGCGGATCTCGGCCTGTCTGTCCGACATCTCCGCCTGGATGACGTCCAACCACCTCAAACTGAACCTAAGCAAAACAGAATTGCTCCACCTGCCGGCCAAATCCTCCCCCCTAACCGACCTTTCAATCACAGTCGAGAATGCAGCTGTGACTGCGTCCCCGACCGCCAAGAACCTTGGTGTTGTCCTCGACGACCAGTTGAACTTCTCTGCTCACATCGCAGCGACGACCAGAACCTGCCGATTCCTCCTGAGCAACGTCAGAAGGATCCGCCCCTTCCTGACAAAAGAAGCCACCCAACTCCTCGTCCAATCAACAGTCATCTCCCGCCTCGACTACTGCAATGCACTGCTCGCTGGCCTCCCGGCCACTGCCACTAAGCCTCTTCAACTCATTCAGAACGCAGCGGCCCGCCTGATCTCAAACCTACCAAAGTCGGCCCATGTCACCCCACTTCTTAGGGACCTGCACTGGCTCCCCATTGCTGCACGAATCCGCTTCAAGGCCCTCGACCTAGCATACTGTGCGGCAAAGGGAACCGCTCCCGCCTACCTCCGGTCAATGGTCTCTAACTACACACCCTCAAGACCCCTACGCTCTGCATCTTCTGGCCGCCTCAGACCTACTCCTATCCAAGCTCCGGGAGGGTCATCAAAGAGAAGTCGCCTATTCTCAGTCCTTGCCCCACAATGGTGGAATGAACTACCCACCCCAGTTAGGACAGCCGAATCACGTCCAATCTTTCGCCGTCGACTAAAGACGCACTTCTTCAACCATTATCTGAAAAAAAAAAAACTATAAAAAAAAAAATCTAACCCTAACTAACCGTACTGTCATGCACTTGTCCTAATAAACTAACCTAGACTGTAGCACTCAACACTTTGATGAACATTGTTGCTCAGCTGATAGAGTTGTGCCCTTCCTGATGGCTTGTCGTACAGAACTTGTAAGTCGCTTTGGATAAAAGCGTCAGCTAAATGACTAAATGTAAATGTAATGTAAACTGCCCCCCGGCATGGTGATGAAATAAAGATGCGGTTATGTTTCGTACAGGTGCTTTTATTCATTTTCTCTTTTCTTTTGCATTTTAGCATAGCAGCACTGTAGCTTTTCTTTTGCAGTCGTCGTTGCACCGTGGTTGTACAGGTTGTGACGGTTGCACCGTTTGCACCGTGAAAACTATGACAGTCAAAACACAAACATACACAATTAGTTATATTGTTCACAGAACCACAACAAAGCACATAATGCGTTCAAACAAACATTTTAATTGAATGATATCAAGGGTGAACTCGTCTTCCATAATAAAAGGGCATTTAGGGAAACTAATAATAATAAGTAACGTTACTTGTTCGGCAGCAGGTGCTCTTGATTAGAACCGAATCAGTCAGTGCACCACTTTACATGTCTACAACACGCAAAATATAGACCTTCAATAATAATAATACATTTTAGTGTTCAACGTACCTTATTCCGCTTTACCAAGGGGTGTTAATTACTGAAGTAAGGTCCTTGTACTCTATATAGTTTGCTGTCTGCTCCGACGTTGTCTCTGGGTTACTTCCTGTATTAGTTACAGGTCTCCTTTAGAACAAACAGGATGCTGTGACCTTTATACTATAGAAAAGACAAGCTCTGCCCCCATGTGGACACTAAAGGAAAATGCACAAGCGGCAACTGAAATATTAACCCAGGGTTTCTTAAATAGAAAGCTTAATATTCTGAGCTAATAAAGAAAAGTTGATCATCTATGTGTGACCAATGTAAATGAAAGCTTACTGATAATAAAGATGATAGGCATCTTGACCCTTGGCGGTCAGTTACAGTGTTACTACACATTAAACAACATTATTTAATGATGAACAAATCAAGTACAAACAATGTTGATAATGAGTTATAAATAATGTAGAACTAATTTGTAAATGTTATACAAATATAGTTATAAATGATTTAATAATTTACGAATGTATATAAATGATTTGTTCATGATTAGTTCATTATCTACAAATACCTTTATAAATGTCTTATAACTGAGTTATTATGAAGTGTTACCAAATACTGTTATATAATACTGTCTTATAATGCTAGATGTTGTCTTTAGTCTTTCAACTATAGACCACTGCACTTCCGCGTTACATTGAAATCGGGGGGGAGATAGCGGGGGGAGCAAATGAATGAATGTGGATGAGAGCCTTGATGTAAGTGGTTGCTTGCAGCTACGGCTGTGGGGGTGCTAGAGACATGATCGAATAGACTTTTATGCGCCTGAGTCTCCTGAACACGGCGCGACCCACTCCAAATCGATCAGAACTAAATCGGCCGAGCTCTAGTCCCTTTTTCAGCACCTACTCCCCATACGCATGCGCAGATTGCCAACGGAGTCTGAACGGCGCGAGACGACGCGCTAATGAATGTTGAATGTTCCATCAGAGGGGGGAGCTTGTATAGACCACTGCACTTAAATATAAACATTAGTCTACCTGGAGACTCAATGAGGTAGTTGTAGATGTCGTCATAAGACGAGTCTGGCCTTTGAGTGGGATCATTTTTCCATTATCCTGTTCGGTTGAAAGGACACCGGCCACCGAAGCAGGCACAAGCTCCCCCCTCTGATGGAACATTCAACATTGATTTGCGCGTCGTCTCGCGCCGTTCAGACTCTGTTGGCAATCTGCACATGCGTATGGCGAGTAGGTGCTGAAAAAGGGACTAGAGCTCGGCCAATTTAGTTCTGATCGATTTGGAGTGGGTCGCGCCTTGTTCAGGAGACTCGGGCGCATACAAGTCTATTCGATCATGTCTCTAGCACCCACACAGCCGTAGCTGCAACCACTTACATCAAGGCTCTCATCCACATTCATTCATTTGCTCCCCCCGCTATCTCCTCCCCGATTTCAGAATCCCGGAAGTGTTGCGGTGGTCTATAGCTTTTCCTAAACCACAGTTGAATCCTTGAGAGGAAAGTACTCAACCTCTACTGTCTTTAACTATAAATGTACACAACACTCCCAACTTACCATCTTTAGATAATCAGGTTTAAAAACATCATGTGAAAACTCAAATGGACTTATAGTTTTTCGTCTGAAGGATTCATTGAAGTACTGAAGCGTTCATAGCATAACTTGAGGCCTATATCCTAGAGGCCTGTATCCTCGTACAACAAGCAAGCGGCATGATACATGTTGTGTCCCTCCTCTAGTCTGGAAGGGGTTCCCTTCCTGATGCGGGACAACACCTTGATGAGGACCACAGACGTCAGCAAGGTCCTTCCAGCCAGGCAGGACGACGACGCCTCCTTCTTCAACTGGACAGAGATTCGCTCTCTAAACGCGGGCCAGTGGTTTTTGGAGGTACTTTACGTAACTCACTTCATATTACACGCTTAGGGCTGGGAGGTAGCCTACAGTATACCAAATATGAAGGTATACCGTCATGGATCCATACAAAGGTATGGATTTTTACTATCCATGATGACTACAGTCATCAACAATGTATATAACGTTATATTGTATAAAAATATCGAATATATACTATATTCTTCAATTAATCCCACCAAAAATTCTTTCAGCAGTATTAAAAACGGTAAAAGAAAATGGACCATTTTGAATAATAATAATAAACTTAATTTGTATAGCACCTTTCATACAATAATTGCAGCCCAAAGTGCTTCACAGCAGTGAAGAGAAAAATGTCATAATTATAGACGGGCATAAAATGAACAGATAATTGATATTAAAACAGTGCAGTGCAATAAAATAGTTCCCATCTATAGTACAGAATCACAGTCTCAGAGGCTACTGTGAATAGGTACGTTTTTAGCTTGCTTTTGAAGATATTTAGTGATCTAGCCTCCCTAATGTCCATAGGTAGGGTGTTCCATAGCTTTGGTGCGTAATTCGATTTTCTTTTGGCTGTGGTTGGGAACCTTCAATAAACTAGTGGATGATTGTAATGTTCTTGGGGCCACATAATTGACAAGAGAAGATTCTAAATGTTACCGGAAGCCAGTGCAGAGTAGCTAATACTGGACTGATAGAGGTATCTCTAGCTGCAGAGTTCTGAATGAGTCTTTTCGTGTTTAATAAATTTTTCTCAGGAGGCTGCTAAGGAGTACATTACAGTAGTCAAGTCAGCTTGAGATAATGGCCTGGTCCTTTGGATTTATAAATGGCCATACTTTAGCTATGTTTCTAATGTGACAATTGTATTGCAACATAAGTACATAAGAATTTTGTCATAGCACCTAGTAATTTGATAAAATAAATGATAAAAAAATGAAATACCGCTATACTGTATCATCAAAATTATAAAAAATAGTTTTTGCCATATTGCCTGCCCTATAACCTCTCATCAGACCCCCTGCCATTATCTCATCTGTGTTTAATCAGAGATCATTTTAACCCTTTCACTACTGCACTAAAGGTTAACCCCTTCACTGCGACAATACAGAAGGTTAACCCTTTCACTGCCACACAGCAAATGTGTTTTTGTGTTCTCAAACTGTGCCTATTTTCCCAGAGAAAGCTTCATTACCCCTTTCAATACCACACTACAGACGGTTAACCCTTTCACAACCACACTACAGAAGGTTAACACTTTGTTAATGAGGATGAATTTTTCTCTGGGAAAATAGGCAAAGTTTGAGAACACAAAAACCCAATTTTCCATAAAATGTAATGGGTAGCATTTAACAGATATGTATACATGGTATTAGTGATGTGGGGAATCGCCCTCCACAATGGGAGCTGTACATCCTGGGAGTTACCAAAGGATGGTATGTAACACCCACAAAACACCATGAGAACAAACACCATCACTATGCACCGGCAACTCTCATGGTTAACGGTAGAGAATAGGCTGGTTTTCAACACAGTTATATTTTTCAGGAACACTGTCTTTTCGTCTCAACCTGTTTTCTTATACAAACAAATTGTCAAATGCAGTCAGGTTCATTCTTATTTTACTAGGTCAGCTGATGATGGACAGATTATGTTACCACGTCCAAAATCAAATGCTTTAAAGAGGACTGTTGTTTATCGTGCCATCAATCATTGGAATAACTGCCCACTGAACATAAGTAAATTGAATAGTAAAGTGTCTTTCAAATACCACCTGAGAATGCACTACTTAAATATGTGAGCAAAATATTCTGATGTTGATAATTATGTCTACAATGTTTTACTGTTTTTAGACAATGTTACAATGTTTTTAGATAATGATGTCTACAATGTTTTACTGTTTTTAGATTATCATTGTTAATTGTGATTGTCATATGTATCTCATGTTGTTATGTTTTGTGTTTTCTGTTGTCTTTCTATGTGGACCCCAGGAAGACTAGCTCGCCACTTAGGTGACAGCTAATGGGGATCCTTTTAAACAATAAACAATAAACACAAGTGCTTACCGCAAAACAAATAGAACCCCATATCCCCCCCCCCCCAACCAAACACTATCTTATTCAAAGTGTTTTTAAAATCTCAATTTCTCCTCTACCTCCAGAGCGATCCCTACTGGACAGCCACGACCCTGACGGGGAGGGATCGCAAGAGGATAGGGAATCAGACCGTGTGTAGCCTGACAGAGATGCTGCGTATGGCAGCCAGGACCAACCGCTCGGTGCTGCTCAACATCCGCAGGCCTCCCCCAGACCACCCGCGCTATCGCACCTGGTTCATGGACACGCTGTGGGCTGTGCAGAGGACGGGCATCTCCCAGGAGAGGGTGAGGAGGACTATTCAGGTGAACGATCTCATGCGTGAGATTAGAGTTTTTAAGAGCTGAACATTCTAATGATGATTTAACAATGGCAACAACGGTCACTGAAAACTATGGAGGTATAGAATTCTCGAAAAACATTCCAAAAAACTTGCACCTGAAATCCCTCAATAACGTGATGTGAAACAATTGCATCCTTTCCTGAAGATCATATTGATTGATTTGATTTATTTATTTTATTTTACAATATATAAATAACATGTGACAGAAGCACAGTCTGGAATACTGGCAAGGATGGACACAAAAAAGCTCAGAGCCTATTTCCATTGTGGTCCTTGTAGGGGGGTAGGGGAACGAAGTCTTCAGACATGTATCATACAGACGTCGTAAAGACACATGACATCACATCACATCACATAGACACATAAAAACATGTAAAAGTGGTGTGACATCATCATGTTAACCTATACAGGTAAGACAGGTAAGATGTTATTTTAACCTATACAGTTGCACAGGTAAGATGTGACATTACTTTAACCTATACAGTTGCACAGGTAAGATGTGACATTACTTCAACCTATACAGTTGCACAGGTAAGATGTGATATTATTTTAACCTATACAGTTATACAGGTAAGATGTGACATTACTTTAACCTATACAGTTGCACAGGTAAGATGTGACATTACTTTAACCTATACAGTTGCACAGGTAAGACGTGATATTATTTTAACCTATACAGTTGCACAGGTAAGATGTGACATTACTTTAACCTATACAGTTGTACAGGTAAGATGTGACATTACTTTAACCTATCCAGTTGTACAGGTAAGATGTGACATTACTTTAAGCTATATAGTTGTACAGCTAAGATGTGACATTACTTTAAGCTATATAGTTGCACAGTTAAGATGTGACATTACTTTAACCTAATATAGTTGTACAGGTACGATGTGACATTACCTTAAGCTATATAGTTGCACAGCTAAGATGTGACATTACTTTAACCTATATAGTTGTACAAGTAAGATGTGACATTACTTTAACCTATATAGTTGTACAGGTAAGATGCAGACAGGAGAACAGCTGTTTTCAGTCTCGACACCGAGAGGAAGAGGATCACAAATGGCTAATAATATGGTGTATATTCTACTTTACGATTGGGTTAAAGCTGCAATAACTATTTTGACCAGTAGGTGACTTGCCACTATATACAAACCTTGTCATCATGTATAAATCCCTTGCTGGCGCAGTCTTGTTGTAGCTAGGAAATTTGCTGAAAAGAATAGTTTTTTTTGTGTGCATGAATTATAGATTTCAATTACAATACATACAGCTTTATCTTGGGCATTTCCTGGCTGTTAAACAAGGTATGTAAATACTTTGCCTACAATATTGATGTAATCACAAGATTGGCTGAAAAGGAATAACGTTTTAAATGCATAGATTTATAAAGTTGGCGGGGTTAAAGCACGGGCCGGGTTTTGTCAACAAAGAAAAGAAAAGTAATGTTGGAATAACAACAGACCGGCTGCTGGTAGCGCGGGTTGACAGAGTAGGACCAAGAAGTTTTGAAAAATGTGAAAAGTAAGATATTCCTTTATTGATCCCCTTGGGGAAATTCAGGCATCATAGCAGCATGGGGGGGAGGGGGGGGGTACAGGTAGTAGGGGTAGGGGGTACAGGTAGTACTGTCAGAAAATGGTTATTGCAGCTTTAAGAACATTCCAAAAAGCCTATTTTTCATCAACTGGTCATACTCTTCACATTTATGAATACCATTCTATCTTTTGAAGGCCACCCTCTGTATAATATATTTGATGCTCTATGAAGCTCATTTAGGGATTGTTGATGGCTCGATGCTCTACTGAGCGATTGAGAAGGTCCTTTGTTCCTGCTGCAGTAAACATTTATTACAAACGCCACTAGCTCTGTGTTGAGAGGCTCTCTTCTTTTTACTGTGTTATGTAACTTGTACTGTATGTAATTGTTTCTTGTTTGTGTATTTGTATTCGCTCTGGTGGCAAACCATGTTTCCCCTCGGCATTAAGAATAAACCATACCATACCATGGTAAAGATTAGGGCTTTAAGCAACATACTACAATTATAACCCACAGGTTATGTGATTCCCTTAGGTGACTTGGACCCCTGATACGGACAGGGGGAGGGTTCGTGGGCTGCAGCAGACGACCAATGAGAAGCTGTCGATGAAGGAGATGAGACAGAGGGGCATCACTAGCCTCACTCTCCATTACAGCAAGGCCAGCCACAAAGACATACAGTAAGTCAAATCAAATGTATTTGTAAGGCCCGACAACACACGTTAATGTCCCCATGGGCCGGACACGTCTTCTTTAAACAAGTCAATAAGAAACATCACAATAAATAGAGAACAAAGCAAAAACACCATGAAGTCCAGAACATTTTAAATAAATGAATGCAACACTCTCAGACATACCCCACGTGAAGGTAAGGAAAAACTCACTAGAACCTAGCAATATGAAAAAATGCACCACAGGCAATGTGGAGGAAAGAAACCTTAGAAGGGCCGTTCAAGGGGGGATCTCCCTTCTTAGATGTCGGTGATAGTAGTGTTGCAATAAAACAAATCCCATTTTTGACTGACTTTAGAAAGTCTGGACACCAAAAATGAAATGCAAATTTGATCCAAACCACGTTTGGATTTCTAGAGATGCGTTTCATGATGCATTTGGTCTGTCTGCGTGTGACCGAATGGTAAATAGAGGTGATAGCATTCGGGTGCACTAGTTGGCTCAGAAAGTCAGGACCAATCGGATGCAAGGCAGCAGATTCAGACAGATTATTCAAACATTTCTTTGTTGAGCAATTTTTTGGAATCCCAGCATGTCAACATCATATTTCTGATGATGTCTCGTGGTTTCATGTCCATAATAAAGTATGTTTGAACCACAGAAGGTGAAGAGTCAGTGAAATGTTGCAACTCGTAAAGTTGGGTATCATGGAACTTGCCCGAGTTTACCACTGGTATTTACCACTTGGTTAGTTTACCACTGGTATACTATTTACCACTTGGTTAGTTTACCACTGGTATTTACCACTTGGTTAGTTTACCACTTGGTTAGTGTTCTGAAGGTCCAGATTAATACCTAAAGTCCACGTTTATTATTTTCTATATATATATATTGTTTTATTTATATAAGATATATATTTACTGTAGACCTGATAGTGTTTTATTGTTCGCCTGTATGCTCCTTGTATCGCGCGCATACAACGCACACCCATTGGAACAGAGAAAGTTACCGTTAGTTATGTATAGCCACTCACCACATATTGAACGGATAGTTGGAGAATAAAAGTGAGGAGAGAGGTGTTTTGCTACAGCGCTGTGGTGGCAACGTTAGTGCCGTTATTACTATTAGTTGGAAACGGTGTTGTGGTGTCGCCAAGGGAGAGGAGGAGTACCATACTCCTGTATCGATCTGCCGACGGCGACGGGCAAAGGATAACTGAGACAGAAGAGACGTTTAGACTGAGTTCGGTTGCGGTTGAACTCATATAGCAACCAACAGACTGTTTGCTAGTTAGTAGGGATGCCCCGATCAAGTTTTTTGCCACCGATACCAATCACCGATCGTCTTGAGCCATATCGGCCGATACCGATATCGATATAGATCGTTTTGGTATAAACATTTAATTTAATTTTTATATAATTTTTTTAATTTGTATAAAAAATATATATTATATAATCATACTTTGTATTTAATTTTTTTATTATTTTTTAAACAAACATATAAACAAACATGACAACACACGATAAGATATACAAGCATTAATTGTCAGGGCACATCCAATGAGATCACATTTTAGTTAGTTGTCTTATATAAGATATACCCCTAATACCTGTTATCTAAAAAACCTACACACATATGCTCCAGCTCGAACCCCCCCCTCCCGGACCCCACCTTGAGAAGTACCTCCACTATCCCTCGCACCTAACCAGACACTACCATTATAAGCTAGCTTTTATTCTCTCCACCACTTCTAACCACATTGACATTTTGGATTCATTGAGACCCAGAATTCTTGCTGTAGATATGTCATGGTAAATTACATCGAGATATGTAAGAAACCAAACTTTACGGCACATTTTTTCCGGTTGAAACCAGCGTGATGCGATCAGCTTTTTAGCTACTGTGATACCCGATAAAACCAATCTCTTTAGCTGTGGATTCACTGCAAACTCAAAAACATCATTCAATAGTAATACCGAGGGGTGTACAGGTATATTCCAAGATACGAGTTTTGATATTTGTTGGGTCACATCTTTCCAGAATGCCTTAACTGGTGAGCAGTCCCAATACATGTGCATAAATGTCCCTTCGTCCCCATTTGTACATTGGGAGCATTTGGAGTCTTGTTTAAGCCCCATTCGGCACAGTCTTATAGGAGTCAAGTATGTCCTGTGAATATAGTTAAGATTGATTTGTTGATGATCCGGGTTCCTTGATGTAAGTCGGACATTTGCCCAGGCTCCTTGCCAATCAAAGTCATTTTCCAGGTCTGGTATATCCCTCCTCCAGACAGAGTCTAGTTGGAGGGTTTCATACGAGGACGTTAGTAATTGATGATAAAATTCTGAAACAAAACCTCTCGATGTCTCTCTTTCATAGAAGAATTTGTGGTATCTGTGGTGTTCAATTGGTCTGTCTAATGGAACACTAATGGAACACCTCCAATGTAGATTACCCAGTATGGTTGTCAATATCCCAGTGTACCCAACCCCCCCCCCCCCACCCAACCTCCTCCAATGTACAGTTTCTACGTCAAATGTATATACTCCCTTTTCCTGACTCCTTCTGTATCACAAACAGTACTGTATTTGCAAATCTGGTATGTCATAAATGTATAGATGTAGCAGTACTGACTATCTGTATGTCATGTATGTCATATATGTCCAGATGAATTGAAAATGGGGGACCCTGATGTAAACAAGACGAAAGTCTTTCTCTGGTCTGCATCCCCTTAACAATTGTGTGTATTGAGCTGTACTGTATTGTACCCATTCTGCAATCTGTTAATAAAGTTTTCAATCAATCAATCAATCAAGACTTCAAACATAGCTCTAACTGTTTGTAAAAAAGCCATGTGGACTTGGTGAGATTAAATTTTTTGCGTATTTCTTTATCACTACAAAAACCCTGTTTGTTAAAAACATCCCCTAATGAGTGTATGCCTTGCTCTTCCCATATAGGGAATCTTATAGGTCGTTTTCCAATTAAGAGTGCATTGTTATTGAATAAGGGAGTATGATTGTGCCATTTTTGTGGGTTAGGATTTTTTTTTTGTGATTCACGCCATATCCGGATCGCATGAGTAATTATGGGGCCAAATTTTCGTTCACAGTGCTTGATTGGTAGTTTAGTGTATGCTATGTCCTTCAGTCTATGTGGGGCTACTATGTTTTCTTCTAATTTTCTCCAGGATACTAATGCTTGGGGGTCAAACCATGTTGTCAATGGACTTAATGTGTACGCCTTAAAATATAGGAATAAATCTGGAAATGCCATGCCACCATCTGCTTTATTTCTCTGTGCGGTGGATCTTTTTATACGTGGTGGTTTGTTATTCCAAATAAATTTGTATGTGGAGGAGTGTAATCTTTTCCAGTAACCCTCTGGAGGGGGTAACGGTAGCATTGAACTGAAGAAGTTGATTCTAGGTAGTACATCCATCTTAACTATTGATATCCGTGCTTGTACTGTGTTTTTAAGTTTTGCCCATCTATCAAGGTCGTCTTTGATTTTGTTTTGGATTTTTGTGTAGTTGTGCTTCACCGTTATGGTGGGGAATATTTCCACTCCCAAGCATCTGAAATGTTTTACCATCGGTATCTCTCCTGGGAGGGTTGTATCTTTTTTTGCAGGGGTGTTAAGTGGAAGGAAAGCCGACTTCGGCCAATTTATCTTAAATCCCGATAAATCACCAAAGTCCTCAATCAACTTGAGCAGATGAGGCAATGTGGTGTTGGGGTTTTGCATGAACAATATTACATCGTCCGCATATAAACTAATCTTTTGTTGTGTGCCCTTGATTACAATTGGTTCTATGGATTGGGATTGTCTTATATATTGTGCTAAAGGCTCTAATGATAGATTGAACAGTCCGGGACTAAGAGGACAACCCTGTCTGGCTGAGCGTGATACCGGAAAGATTTTGGAGATGATTGTGCCTGCTGTAATCATGGCCGATGGGTCTTTGTATAATACTTTAATCATATCGATGAATCCTTTTCCTAACCCCATCCTTTCTAGTACTGCCCATAGATACGACCATTCCAGCCTGTCAAAGGCTTTCATAGCATCCAGGGACAGCATCGCCTTAGGTATGGTGTCCTCCTTGTCGGCATCAAGTACGTGCAGTATTCGTCTTATGTTTTCAGTGATCAGGCGGCCTCCTATGAAGCCAGTTTGGTCCGGGTGAACTAAAGACGTCATATGCTTTTGTAATCTGATGGCTAATACCTTAGAGTACAGTTTGATATCGGTTCCGAGGAGGCTTAAAGGTCTAACTACCGCACTCGTTGGGGTCTTTGTCTTTTTTAAGGAGGACTGTTATGAGTGCAATATTGTCATTCTTATGGAAGTTCCCTTCCTTGACTGAGTATAAGATCATATTTAGTAATAAGGGGCCAATTATGTCCCAACAAGAAAGGTACATTTCTGATGGGAAACCGTCTATTCCAGGAGCCTTACCACTTTGCATTGCGCTTATGGCCTTCTTGAGTTCCTCTAGTGTGATCGGTGTTTCTAACTGTTTAGCGTCATCCTCTGAAAGTTTAGGGAGAATAATTTGATTAAGAAATGTGTCCATTTTGTTTTGATCGAAGGTCGTTTCTGATTTATATAAGTCGGAGTAGAATTCTTTGAATGTATCGTTTATTTTTACAGGATCTGTTACAAGTACTTGTTGTGCTCTAATGGTAGTTATATCTGCAAATTTTGCATTAATTCTTAATCGCATGGCTAATAGGTGGCTGGGTTTGGAACCATGGGAGTACTGCTGTTGTCTTGTGCTGCGTATTTGTATTTCCGATTGTTGTCTGTATATGGCATTGATCTCTATTTTTAGTACGTTAACTTGATTCTCTAGTCGAGTTGAGTTGTTGTATTTTAGAGAATTAAATAACGTTGCGTAAAGCGTTTCCAGCTCAGCCATTTTTTATGCATTGATTCTTGCGCATTTTGGAGGAAAAGCTATCCGTGAAATCTTTGATCTTTCCCTTTACCGACATCCATATTATTCTGGGGTCTTGCACCGAGTTTGCATTCTCCCATTGGAATACTATAAGAGCTTCTTTGAGTTGTGTAATGAATTCCTTGTTATTAAGCAGCAACGAGTTAAATCGCCATCTTGGGGCTCGGGAGGATAGTATACCAAATGTACCTTTAAGGAGTAAATAACAGTGATCTGATAGTGCGTTGGGTATCATTTCCACTTCATAATTATCAAATAGTCTCTGTGATGCAAAGACATAATCTATTCTGGATAGTGTATTATGTCTCGCAGATCGACAAGAGTACTTTCGGGTCGTGGGATTAAGTAACCGCCATAAGTCATTTACACCTGTAATCTTCGACCAATCCTTTAATGCCTTCGATGAGTTTTTTTGTTCGCTGGAAAAGGCGAGGTAAGATTTGTCCATCCTTGGGTTCCAGATGGCATTAAAATCCGCATTTATTATAAATGAGTAATCGGGAATGTCTAACATTGCATTGGTTAGTGTAGTGAAGAAATCTTCTTCGTACAAATTTGGGGCGTATACCGCTACCAACGCTATTTTCCTGTTCTTATGTTCAATCTTAGCTATAGTTATCCGACCTTCTACATCAGACCATACTCCCTTTAGTACAATATTCAACTTACGTTTAACGACTATGGCTACACCCCGAGTTCTCGTACCAATAGAAGAGTGACTAATATTATGGTATGTGTTGTCCGCTAATTTATCTATGTCTTTCTCTAGAATGTGCGTTTCGCTTAGCAGAGCAATGTCCACATGTTCTTTTTTCATCCGTGTGAGCACGCTTTTGCGTTTGAGTTGGTTATTTATTCCCCCGGTGTTCCATATCATTATATTCAAACTAGCCATAATCTATACATGTTGTATTGTAATTTTTGGTAATGCTTCTAGAGTGCGAGGCAGTAATAGATATACTTCCCACTAGTGAGGTCCCGTTGAGAGCCGAGCTTAAAAACATACATATATACAAATAAAAATCCCCTACCCTTCCCTCCCACCGAGAGTCGTACAGGATTGTGTTCCATGAACACAACCTTTGCGTATGACTCCCTCCCTTGCACCACCGGATATCCCAGAATGATCCAATTATCCTTAACATTCCTATGTATACCATAGGATCTAACACTCTAAATTCTACCATAAGTAGAATGTCAACTGTGGCTTGGCCACTTTCCCGTAAAATAAAAATTTAAATAAGATAAAACTAAAAATAAATCATGCCCTAATCACTTACATTTTATATGAACTTGTGTAATTTATAGTAACCCATGAATAATATGGAGGTATTGAACTGAAGAGAGAGCCTCAATAAATCAGAGAAAACGGATGAAAAAAAAACAAGTAAAAGGAAGAGAACATTAACTTAGATCTTAAAAGAGCATTGCTATGCTTAAACATCTAAAGTATAAATTGGAGAAGTAGTAGAAATATTTCCAATTAATAAAAAACTGTTTTTAAATACGTATATGCAGCATTTCCCCTGACCGGGGTGGGCGATGATCGTTGTGTAGAATGATCTTTCAGGCGGCCGCTGCTATGATGGTTCTGTGGTTCTGCATATAGACGCTGTTGATTATTCCCCCTAGGGGCTTCTGGTAGAGTGACTGACCACGTATTGCTGTTATTCCAGAATGTTCCCTATATCAAAGAATGCTCTAGATGTTCTAGATTATTCCAATATGTCGTTTTTACATTGTTTGAATGTTCCAGTATGTTCTGTAGCGTTCCAATCTTGAATCCAATATGTCCGCAATAATTATAAACCCGACGGGGAAAGCATTCACTAACTCTGAGCACGTAGGTCTCTCTGTCCAAAATCCTCGGTTCGTTAAAGATTGTACTATATGGTGACCTTGCATAACAGAGATTAAAAGGCCATTTATACACTATTCTGCGTGTTGTGCAGACAAGTATTTGGCTGCATCTTCAGGCGAGTTGAGGAAAACCCTTGCTCCTTTTCTATCGACAATGCGAAGTATTGCGGGGTATGTTAATATGGGTCTGTATTTCTCCAGATATAGTTGAGACATCACCGTCTTGAACTTGGCACGCAGGTCCACTACATCACGACAATAATCTTCAAAGCAGTGTATTGGTACATCCATGTATTTCAGATTGCCTTTCATCCTGCGAGTTTCACGAATGATCATTTCTTTTATTCTGACTTGGCGCAGGATAACCAATACCACTCTGGGCTTAGCGTTATTGCCAATGGAGCGGGTCCCCAATCTGTAGCACTGTTCCACCTCTGGTACATTAGGAAGGATCTCTGTTCCCAAGATTTTCTGTAATTCTGTGGCAAACTCTTCAGGGCGAGCACATCTCACTGACTCGTCCAAACCGACTATACGAATATTCAGCTTGCGTTTTTGATATTCCATCTAGAATATTTTGGCTTTCTGTTCTTCATTGATTCGCTTAAGCTCAACGTTGATAACCTCTACTTCGTTGTAGATTCGAGCGAAATTATTTTCGTGGGCTTCCATTACTGTTTCCAGAGCCTCGGTGCGTTTAATATGTGCGTCGGCGTCCGCTCTCAGCGCATCAATTTTTCCTTCAATAGATTCTTTAATAGCATCTACTTTTTCGGTTATTATCTTCTCCATTTCCTCCATTCTCTTCTCCATTGTCTTCCCCATTTCCTCCATTTTCCGGATGATATGTTCGGTGTCTGAGGAGGTGTTTGATGGGGTTGAACTTGAAGCGGCCACTGTCAAGTCTATATTTTCTGCTGTATGCCGTACGAATCCTGATTCCTGCGGCGGGACCTCTACGACTGTTTTTGGACTAGTTGTGTTTTTCTTTGGTTTCATCTCGATTCTTTTGGTCAATATAGTTAGTTGATAGTCTCAGTTGATATATGCGTCAAGTTTTAAACGCATTAATGGTTTATAAATATGTTTTTAAAACGGGAAAAAAAAATAACGGGTGAGCAGCTGTGTCACATGCGACCTACTCCATTCTAACGCTAAACCGGAATATAATCATACTTGTAGTTGTATTATCTGCGAGACATCGCCACCACGCAACAAGTCAAAATGCTCGCTATCTGCAAACAGCTCCACTGTCTGTGTGTACTCGAGTAGCCTCCAGCTACGGCCAGGATTCTCCGGCGCTGCAGCTGGACCCTATTGATCACATTCAGCATGCCCCAGCTCGAATACGCATCGAATCAATGTTATAAGACATTGATATCAGGAGCTATCTGTAGCTACTGCTAGCCGGCTAGATAACGTTAAGACAACGCCTCAGTGAACTATTTAGTTGAATGGGACATTTCGTTTTGAACAGTGAGCTAACGTGAGCTATCATGCACTACTATTGCTGGAGCATTTGTTGATATCAGGAGCTTTCAGTAGCTAACCGGCTAGATACAGTTAACAATGCCTCATGTATTAAACTAAAAGTGAATAGTTGACTGGGTAATTTTGTTTTAAACAGTAACGGTAGCTAACGTTAGCTCACAAAGGTTGCATGCACTAGAGCAGACTATTGCTGGAGCTTGTTTACACGGGGAAGGGAGGGGCAGGAGGAGGCGGAGTGGCAGTTTGCAGCTCCATGTGTCTGAGACAGAACTCAGCGAGTGAGATCTCTGCTAAGAATTGGATCATGTTTTTCGATCGGTTTTCACGATCGGCGAAAATAAAGCATTATCGGAATTCACCAATCTCATATTTATACTGAATATCGGCCGATACCGATCGCTGGCCGATCGATCGGGGCATCCCTACTAGTTAGCCCCAGTATAAAGGGCTAACGCACCAACCGTTACCCGAAGCTCGGTCGTTTTGGACTGTGGGAACCCGGTCCGTACGAGACCCCCTCTATATCCAGCGACTACCCGACGGTCTTCCATGGTAACCGTCTACATCAGCCTCTGGAGTAGGAACTCCAGAGATCGTAGTCTCCACCCTCATCTTTCTCCTCCGGACGTCATCATCCACTCCACCCCCACCACCTCCATTCAGAGCTCCAACGGCCTGGTACCATTAATTTAATGCCAGGACAACAGCCTGCTCCTGAACATTGGTAAAACCAAGGAGCTGATCGTGGATTATAGGAGAGGACAGCAGGAGACGCACACACCACTGATGATTAACGGGGCTACCGTGGACAGGGTGAGCAGCTTTAAGTACCTGGGGGTCCACATCTCAGAGGATCTGACATGGTCAACACACATAGACACAGTAGTAAAGAAGGCGAAACAGCGCCTCTACCACCTGAGACAGTTAAGGAAGTTCAGAGTATCGGGGAAGATACTCCAGTCCTTCTACTCAGGGGCTGTAGAGAGCATCTTGACCGGAAACATCACTGCCTGGTATGGAAACGGCACGGCACAGGACAAGAAGGCCCTACAGAGAGTGGTGCGCTCAGCCGAGCGTACCACGGGTATTGCACTACCTCCCCTGCAGGTTCTATAACAAGAGGTGCAAATCCAGAGCCTGCAGAATAATGAAAGACCCCCACCACCCCAATAACAGCCTGTTTCAGCTGCTGAGGTCAGGCAGACGCCTGCGAACCCCAGCTACTAGGACAGAGAGGCTTAGGCTTAGCTTCTTCCCCCAGGCCATCAGAGTCCTGAACAATGAACATTGAGTACCACAGAACACTGAACTATCCACACATAAGCACACATGAGCACACACACGACACGCACGCTGTGCACGCTCACACACTAGCAGCCACTTTAACACTTTAACATGAGCGGGCACACACTCATGCCGCACACACGCACACTTATGGCCAAAAGGAAAGGCCACTTTAAATTAGTATAACAGGA
This sequence comes from Notolepis coatsorum, assembly GCF_963971535.1. NCBI lineage: Eukaryota > Metazoa > Chordata > Actinopteri > Aulopiformes > Paralepididae > Notolepis > Notolepis coatsorum. Next base: position 92,467,424 of record NC_140172.1, on the reverse strand, counting down.
ACAGTGTATTGCACTACCAAAGCTACCTAGCATGTCCTATATGCTCTGTAAATAACTATGTACAGATACCGAGATGTCACACCATGTTACCGGTTACCTGTTTATTGCACAATGTTTTTTTTTTTATTGGATTCTATTATATGTTGTACCACTGTATTGCACATCGTTGCGGGCAAGACCACCCGCATTTCATTGTATAGTATGCCGTGACAATTAAAACTCTTGACTTGACTTGACTTGATAATTCATTCAGACATTGTTATATATATAAATTGTATAATAATTAGGATACTGTTTATAAGAAGATTGTATTAACACTTTAATCGCCGAAAACGCTGGAACTCGTCTTTCCCCGCCATGCTCATTCTGCCGAAGACGCCGTAACTCGTCTTTGATATCAATATTTCAAAAATCTGTGATCGAAATCATATTTCTCCTCCGGGGACCTGAGATATACTGCTGAGCTCCACTAAACTATCTAACGGTTCAAGAGCGCCATCTGGTGGCCGATCGGCAGATCGCCCAAACAGCAAACCGGAAACAGGAAACTGGTGCTCATCCAAATTTGGTCCGACCACTCGCTATAGCTCCCGGGACTCCATCTTGACACACTGGATAATCGATCGCTCACCCTAACTCAATAAACAACATGATTTGGACATATATACTATTATACAACCTGGAAATGGATCCGGTATTTTTCCATCCCATAATAGAAAAAATTCTGTTCCACGCTCATCCCCCAGCGGCGCGAGGAAGCCACGGTGAGTTTCAGCGTTATTTTCTAACGTGTTCCATATAAACTGCTCTGATGATCATATGACCCACACTAGATGAATGATACAACGTTGCCCACGGAATTATAAACGACCCCCCGCCCATCCGGTCAACATCAGATGATACGTAGTAACTTCTAGAAGTACCTCCAGTTGAAATTTTTTATCTGGCACCGATCGCTACCAAACTGTATTTGATCATCAATATAATGCATTTGGGGCTATAAATCAAGTTCTGGAGAAAGCTGCAGAAAACGATAAAAACATACTTATACTTTAGACCATATTTTAGTATGAATATGAGAATGAAAAAGTATAACGTTGCTACACCCTGAACAATAGATATAGGACATTGAATGGGCCATAATAATGTCAATTTAGCAATACAATTTAAAAAGTTATAGCCCTGCAAAGAAGGGGAACTTCTCCATAGACAAATAGAGATGGCGAGGGATGGTAAATTATGAATTTAACCATGGCGATCAAAGTGTTAACCCCATTATATTTGTTGTTGTTTATATTTATTTACATTTGTGTTTATGTTACACATTAACACTATGGTGTCCGTTCACGAGTATATACGTGTTTCGATTCCATGTGTTGTGGTCCAGAGCCACGAGTATACTCGTGACGAGTTGTTATTGTTTGATTCCATATTTATAACGCTTATTAGGTCCCCGATCCACTTGCAGGATCTTTCCACATATTTGATTTTCGAAACATGCAGTACCGTCCAGATCCGCTTAGGGGCACCATCGCTCCACTGCAGTATCATTGGGGGTATTTAAAAAAAAAATGCTTTTACAGTCCTGTGGGCGGATCATAGAGCCTTTATTCCAAACGAAGACCCTCCATCTTTGATCAGCTTGCCGAACGTATTTTTCAGCGTGGAATAATGGGATTTATGATTAGCCAATGTACATATTGATCTACCAGAATCCGATGACTGGTGAGGAAATGCTGCCGGCGATCACATGGCCTGACGGTAGGATAATATTACCCCAAATTACAGCTGGATTGGACATTGTTTTATAACCTAACGTGATAGACTACTGACATTGGCTACCTGAACGCACACTCTATTGCTAATCAATAATACTGATCGGCGTTCCCCGCCGCCCCCATTTCATCCATAGATGCTCTGTAATAGTCCGGATGCTACGCAGTTTGTTTTATTTCATTCGTATATATACAGCAGAAATGGCGTTTGATATAACGGCGCCAACGTTTAGCCTTTTTTGCAGCCTCCTGAAGAAAAGCCTGGACGAAAAGCGCGATATACCTTATATTCACGACGCTATAAAATGACAACCAACCGATGGATTTTTATTTTCTTTAAGCCATTATGAAGGCACGGTTTATGCACTCAAGTGACAATGAGAATGGACAGATAGCAATACTATAAATGATATATATATCTCTTAGAAAGTACATCGGTTTGTTTACAATCCTCTGTCCTCTGAGGCCTAAATCGCTGCAAGACTGCGGTCGCCATAGTGTTAACACATTGGGCGCCATGCATTGTGCCCATCATTATGCCCTCTCTGCCACCGCTGTAAGCCTATGGAGATGTTTACCTTCTTTGCAGGGCTATAACTTTTTAAATATTATAGCTATATCTGCATTACTATGGCCCATTCAACATCGGGTACCTATCGTTCCGGATGTGGGAACGTTATATTTTTTCATTCATACATTGTTGTGTTAATACCGTCGAAAATATAAGTGTTTTTAAGCTTTTCTGCTGTAATTCCAAAAATGCTAGTTATAGGCCCTGAAGCATATGATAGATTATCGATTGGGGGGGGGGGGTCGTTTATAATTCCTTGATCGTCAGTAACGGCTTTATTTAGTAGAGGTTGATATATTGATCAGACTGATTGCAAACAAAGAAATGGACAATCAAGCTGAAAGTAACGTTAGTTTCCTCTTACCATTCGCTGATGAGACTGGAGCAAAAATATCCCAATTATTTGACGTCGATCTGCTAGATCCATTTCCGGTTTGTATGACGCAATAAACGCCGAAATCATATAGATTATTGCGTTTCTAAAGCGATCCAAATGCACTCAAGTGTGTATATTGATCCACGCCACAATATATCTCTGGCGGAGGAATTCCCTTGATGCACCGATCGCCACTTCCGGTTTGGCGTGAGTGTAACTCGCCCGACCGTCCACCAGGCGGCGGTATTGAGGTGTTGCAATATCAGAACAGGGTCCGGCTGCGATCCGGAGGGAGGCTGGATGAATTATGAATGCCATGGCGAAAAAATGAAATATTGATCCCAAACACGTGATACGCCGTTGTTGGCGTTCAGCGCATGGCGGGCAATAACGATTTATGCCGTTCTTGGTGCACAATGTGTTAAATGTGATTATTCAACCCTGTCCCCTCTCATTTAATAGAGTGTCCGCCATTTTGTGTACATTTAATATTGGTTAATTAATCATTTAGTATTTGTCAAGCTCATTATTTAAATACAGTCAGGGTTGTGTAGCCCCTCAGCTACAGTTAAGTTTACCACTGGTATTTACCACTTGGTTAGTTTACCACTGGTATTTACCACTTGGTTAGTTCACCACTGGTATTTACCACTTGGTTAGTTTACCACTGGTATTTACCACTTGGTTAGTTCACCACTGGTATTTACCACTTGGTTAGTTTACCACTGGTATTTACCACTTGGTTAGTTTACCACTGGTATTTACCACTTGGTTAGTTTACCACTGGTACTATTTACCACTTGGTTAGTTTACCACTGGTACTATTTACCACTTGGTTAGTTTACCACTGGTATTTACCACTTGGTTAGTTTACCACTGCTATTTACCACTTGGTTAGTTTACCACCTGTATTTACCACTTGGTTAGTTTACCACCTGTATTTACCACTTGGTTAGTGTACCACCCATATTTACCACTTGCTTAGTTTATGTAATGTGAAATATTAAGATATAAAACGATGAGCCGTTTACATTAATCATTCTGAGTCATTATTAATAATAGAAAGGTTTATTTCACCGTGGCCACAATGAAAGGACAGTTTACAGACAGAGACACATGTTAATACAGTAGCCTCTGGCCATAAAATGACCAAGAGCGCTGTTCACACGTATATTAAATACACAATTGAAATGACATCCACTAGACACCCAGATAGGTAAACAAATTCTGCCCAAAGGAGAACCAGCCTTGGCTAGGCGGTATTGTTCGTTATGTGGAATGCTAAACAATCCTTGCTAGGAGAGAAAAATATTTAAAGGGACAGTAGTGTCTGCCACATCTGAGCACATTATATAGCTGGTCAGAGTGCACCAGTCAAGCTGTCTAATGACATGATGATATATTCCACGACATTTACCACTGGTATTTACCACTTAGTTAGTTTACCACTGGTATTTACCACTTGGTTAGTTTACCACCTGTATTTACCACTTGGTTAGTTTACCACCTGTATTTACCACTTGGTTAGTTTACCACCTGTATTTACCACTTGGTTAGTTTATCACTGGTATTTACCACTTGGTTAGTTTATGTTGAATGCCCACGCTCGCTCTTAGGTCAGATCGATAACTTCATAACTCATTGGTCTGCCTATCTACACCTCAAACAGCGTCCTGTGAAGTGGTTGACACGCAGAACCAACCGAGTCTACAAAATGTTGTTGTTACCACTGACCGACAAGAGACAGCGAATGCACCGTTCCGACCCCCGTCAGTCATCGACCTTTAACGTCGAGTGATTGAAGCTGCGGAATCTTTTATTTTATTTGCACTGGGACGGACTCTCTTTAATTAGATGAGGTCCATTTCCCTTATCCGTTACACGTATTTATCACTGTATGGATTTACTTGATAATCCCATTATACAGAATCCACCTTTAGTCCTTAATGCAGGGATAAAGCCACTTATTCTATTTTGCATTAATACATAATCATATGTCTCCTATTACTCTACTTGATAAAGCCTATAGTTATAGTTATATCCCCATTATAGCTAGGGATAAAGCCACTTACACATATTATCATTAATCAAAAATGCAACAGGGTGAAGTTACAAATGCAGAACACATTTCAATGCTTACCCGGCCGTCTGAGAGTGAAGAAAAGATACAAAGGATATTTATAAAGAGGTAATTTTAATTAGAAAAAGCTAGTTACAAGAAGAGACTGAAGTGGAAAAGTGTCCATTTCAGTTAAAATATGCACAGAACAAAACATCTCATCTCTGCACGGCTTGTGCCCCGTGTCTGGCAGCATTCTTCTCATCTCTCAAAAAAGTCTGATCTGGCACGGCTTGTGCCTCTTCCTCTCTCTCCAGCTCAGTGTAAAAATCCTCCTGTGCTCTCGCCAGTTGGCCCTTATAAAGGGCCCCAGGGTCTCTTCTGCTTATTGGTCCAAATACAGCGCTGTCACCGTGATGTCATTTCACCAGCCAGTCAATGCACGGCTCGTGGGGACTGGCTCTCCTCCCATTTTACTCCACTAGGCCGTAACTCGAAAGTAATTGTAACGTTTTCGCTGGAACAGACTTCCTTTGTTCTCTGCTGTGGAAAGTCCCTTCACTCCCCATCTCACTCAGACCCCACAAAGGGTTAACCAGTTTAATGCGTCTGCCGGCCGGAGAGGAGGGAGAGAGACAGATGCATAGTTCATAAGAATACAATGCCCCTCTGACTGGAGCTCCCTCTTCATGGCCTTTACATTCCAGCCGTTCACTCCCTTACTGCATGGGGCCACTCTCGTTCTGACTCACTCTAACAGTAAGAGAAACAGGCATAACAGGCAAGGGTTATGATACCTTCTGTAGGTATCATCGCCAAGCATATCATTCTTTTTAAGCAGATAATTATGAAACATATAATTAATATAGCATTATATATATATACCTTTATACCAACAGTATATATGTTTCCATAATTATTACATGTGAAAAATAGTTTATACGGCTATAGTGGCCCCTCTCTTCTCCACTCCTTTCTGACTGGGCATTACCAGCCCAGGCCTAGATACTTGTTCAAAGCGTATATGCATATATATACGTATACACATATATATGTATATATATATATATATGAATACATATCACATCTAGACACCTACAGTAACATATGCCTAGATTTAAAACAGATATATACAATAAACCTATTAAATCATACAAGGGACAGAGAGAACAGGATGTCATTTATACAAAGTGTCACTCGTTGACTGGTGGCACTTAAAATGTGTTTACACATAACGTGTTTCTATTCCATTGTCCAGGAAGAATCTACAGACATTCCCCATAATCATATATAAGATCAGGATGTCATACCCAGTGTCACTTAGTTGGCTGTGACACTTTACACCCCCTCTGTCATCCTGGTCGGTCATTTTCCATTGTCTTAACTCTTTCAATGCCATGCCTGGTTTTCCGTTTTACCGCTTGAATGCCACCATCCGCGCCAATGTTAACGTTAATATCGCCTAATCTATGTTTTAAATTATGGCTATGTGTCTAATCTGACCATCGCATTATCAAATACTATTTTCCAGTCAGTGCTGTGAAGGCAGATTCTTTTTTTATCGCGTCGTTTCCGTTTCAGAGCAGTTAGAAAAGCCCCCGTTTTGATATAAAAAACAGCTCATTCTGGAGCATTCTATGAAAATCGTCTTTTAGTGGAATATTCCACAACGTTGATATTCGTCGGCCTTTTTATTAATCGTTTTCAAATAAACGCTAGATGATCAATATTATACGTGCACGCACGCACATTACGGCCGCGCACTGATAATCGCCCTGTTGATTTCCTCTCGGACTTTTACAATGAAACCGAAAGAAGACATTTCACAAAACAGCTTATAACTTCATCAAACTTACTCCGATTATCCTACCACTGATAACACAGAGTCCTTACCTGACATCAGATGGTATCCAACTGGTATATTCCAATTCCTGATCACCATTCGAAAAAATCGATAAGTGTATGGATCCAACGCGACACAGTAGATCTCTATGATCCGCGGGGATCTGAGGCTCCAGAATGAACTGTGGTAACCCCGGCTGGATCAGTGAACTGGAAAATGTGGAGTACCGGATTTTTTTCCCCATTCATTTTCATTGAGTCCATTCCAAAATCACTTATGTCATCTGGGAGACGACAGGGGGCGCTTTTTTCCACAGTGATCGTCGGCGCCCCTCGGCTATACTCGGGTAGGCTCGGGTGATGCAAGAATTTTTCAGATCGCAAAAAAAATTAAAATAAAAAAAATCCGAGAAATCTCGTGAGTGGCTAGCAACCACCTATAAAAAAACACGAGAAATCTCGTGAGTGGCACTGAAAGAGTTAATAGCGTCTGTACTGGGGGACGAGATGGCGATTGTGGGGTCACGTGGCTGTGACTCTCCACACCCCCTCTGCCATCTTGGTACCTTGTTACCCTGGTAGCCGGCGGGAAGACTTGCATCTGTTGTTCCCTGGCTGGACGGCTCGACAGGATAGGGGTCACGTTGTTGCTTGGTATCCGGCGGGAAGACTTGCATCTGTTGTTCCCGGCCGATGCACCCAGGTTGTTGTCGTCTTCGTCATCTTGGTCATCTTGGTCATCTTGGTCATCTTGGGGTCACCTTGGTCATCTTGGGGTCACCCCCTCTGACCTCTTGGATCTCTCCCATAGTTTGGGGCAGGTTGATTTGTCACTTCTCGGGCGACCCCCACGGGTCCCCGAGAATTGTAGCAGCAGTCCTCTATTGAAGTGTGGTTGGCCTGGTCTTGTGACCCTGTCCGTAGGCCTCGCAGGACATCACAGATACAGTCCACAGAGGACTAATTTCTTTTCTCTCTTTCAGGTCCATTCAGGGCTCTCGTCGCCCTGTAACCCGGGTCCAGGCCGATGTCTCTCTGTCCGGTCTGGGAGGTCTAGGAGGTCTGGGAGGTCTGGGAGGTCTGGGAGGTCTGGGAGGTCTAGATGAGGACCTTGAGGATGCTCTGGAGCTTGACCTATCCCGGTCTTCCTCCATTTCCGATTTCTGACCTGAGTCAGTATATTCCTTCTTGCCATTCGCTGCGTCGTCCGCTGACTCCGGGGGACCCCCCCCCCTTGTCTAAGAATGCGGCACTGGTTCAGGTTTTGTCCCTTTACCAGCGCACCTTTACCAGCGCACATTGTTCACAGGCCTTTCGGACTGTTATCGCTCTTTGTTTGGCTTTATGTATGAGAATGTTGTTAGTTCTCAGGTATACCAACATCCTCCTACTTCCGGCATGTCCAAGGTTATCATATACCTGTCTGATCATGTGAGTAGCCTCGTCCTGTTAGCAATGGCTAGTTAGCCTGCTATTCGCTCCTATTCGCAATGGCTATTTCAGCCTGCTCGCAATGGCTATTTCAGCCTGCTATTCGCAATGGCTATTTCAGCCTGCTATTCGCAATGGCTATTTCAGCCTGCTATTCGCAATGGCTATTTCAGCCTGCTATTCGCAATGGCTATTTCAGCCTGCTATTCGCAATGGCTATTTCAGCCTGCTATTCGCAATGGCTATTTCAGCCTGCTATTCACAAAGTAGAGTTTTTTCTACTTAAGTTCTGACTTTAAGTAAGCATTTAGTTACTTCAAGTTCAAGTGACTTTAGGGCTCCCTAGCCCTATTAGTCGCGAGTAAACGCCACTTCAAGTGGTTTCTTATGAACCCTCTCTTGTTCCTGATAGATTTTTTACCTCTTAGGCTGTCTGCTGCGCTTTGCAGACCTCTACGTCACTCATTGTTCCAGATCTCGAGCACTTAGGAGGAGTCTTGGTTGGAGAGGATTGCTTGCTGATAAGATCACACTTGAGTAAGGTTTTAACTCAAATCTGTAATAAATTTTACTCCAGAGGCCCCTGACCGCAGTTATTTCAGTTCATATTCTTTCGGCTTTTGATACCTATTCAATTAGCATAAAGCCCAACTCACGAATGTTCTAAGCCCCAGAACCTCCAATCCGTTTTGACAGACCTATAAACCAGTGACTTGGCCGCCCAAGCACCACAGCGTCCTGTATGCTGAAGCTTCCGAGTCCCCACAAATCTGATAGGCCCGTCGGATATAGAGACCCTGATGCTCGCTCTGTCCCCCCGCGTCAAGGTGCTAAGCTTGATGAGAGTTTGCAGAGTCTCAATTTTTATCCATAGGCGCTGGTGAGTGTACATCTCACGCAGCTGATATGGTTGGTACAGGTGCTAACCTACCAGATGGTAGCTGTCAGGAAATCCCCTTTGCATGAAATAGATTACAAATTCTTTCGTCCTCTCTACTCTGGTTTAGAGAAAAGACGGACATCTTTACAGTATTTGTGTTGAGAAAGCATTTTGACTTGGTCATACAGCATGCATTCCGTCCGTAACTGGTCTCGGGACCATGCTGCGCATTTGGCTGCAAGACGGTTACCACCTGGTACACCGATGAATAGCTTTTCAAGCAGTAAGCCTGATCTTCGCCTAGGCGTTCCACGTATGACTGATTCTGCTGCAACAGTGAGAGACAAGCTCCCGTCTCGCACCTGTGGGATTAGTTTCTCCACCATATTTTCCCCTGGATCTTGACCGGGGATTCTTACTTCCATTTCCATCATTTGGGCCATTGAAGCCCCTTCGGGGACCTCCAGTCCTTTGAGGTGTCTCAAAATGCGAGCGGCCTCCGGGTCATCATAGAGAGGTGACCCATGGAAAATCTGAGCACACTTACGGATATAAGCAGCCTGGGTCTCCCCTCGAAGCATTTCTGGGGCCAGTTTTTTGAGCACTTGGGTTTTGCTTAACAATTCTTGTGCTTTGTTGCTTTCTCCATATTGGGTGCTGTCACGCAGACTCCTGCCTGTATGTGAACTCTTTCCTCTCGGTCGGTAAATGTCTCCGGGAGATTGGGCTAGTATGGAGTGAGGGCTCACTTCCGGTCGGTGTTCCTCTGTGCTGTGTCTCAGGGCTCGGATTGGGCTTATGGACGGGGCCTCGTTCAACCAGTTTCTTTCTCTCCTGGCTATTTCAGCCATGGCCCTGTCTAGCTTGTACACCTGTTCACGTAGTATGTCATAGCCTGCATGTAAGTGTGCATGCTTGTATGGTTCTGTTACCCCAGGGTGAGACAACACTTTTTCTGCCACGGGTGACCGGGCTAAGGCCTGAGCCGTTCCCCATCTCACGGGATATGCTGGCATAATATCCCCTGTTTCCTTTCCTTCCAAGTCTCCTTCACTCTCTTCGGAGACGTCCTCCAATCCTGAGCTCCAGGTCAAGCCCGAGGGTGACTGAAAGGTGGTGCCTTTCAGAGTAGGCCCCTTGCCTATAGGTCTCAGTTTGACCGGTTTCGCTCTCTTGTTTCGAGGTCTAGGAGGTTCGCCCCTCGGGTACCGAACTCTCTCCCTAGATCTTGATCGAGATGAAGACTTGGAGGATGCTCTGGAGCTTGACCTATCCCGGTCTCCCTCCATTCCTAAGTCCTGATTTAGATCAGTATACTCCTGTTCGCTACTTGCTGGGTCGTCCCCTGAGTCCGGGGGACGGCCTAGAAGTCTATGGATACTCCTGGCCTGAGATCGCGCAGGTTCCGCCTTTTCAGGTTCGAACGGTACTGTCGGTCTCCTGGGTGTGGATGATCTCCCTCTCTCCGCTGCTCGGGAGGAGTTCTGGGAGTTGGACCTTTCTTTCCTGGGTACGGGTCCCGATCCCTTAGGGTTCGGAGGGGGAGTGAGAGGTACCAATGCAGGCTCATCGTCCTCGTCTTCCTCACCCTCCCCGGCTCTATCCACGGCCAGGGTTATTGACTCATGGTCCCTAGGTTCCATCATGAGACGGATCTCCGTGTGCCCTGCACTCCTTAGGCTTGAGATCGCGCTGATTACGGCTTTCCCCAACCATATGCCTCTTTGGCCATATCCTCGAGACCTGCCCCACATCAGGTTTATGGCTAGTCGGTAGGGCATGTCCTTAGTACCGTGGCCAGCATAGATTTCCCTTTTCTGCAGTAGTTCCTTTATACGGGACACCAGTCTGTCCCAGTTTATGTGTGAGGACTCTATCTCCTTGTATTGGTCTTGACTTAGTGTCACATGGACAATTTTCTCCGCGTGAAACACCTCATAATCACACTCTGTGATTACTGCCTTGCCTGGTTTCAGGGGCTTTTTGGTCCTTTTTTCCATTACCTGTTTCCTCAGGTTTCGGTAGTAAGAGCCTCCTGCCGTTACCATGCTTGTTTCCCATCTACCATAGTTCGTCAATGACGGTCCAGTGAAGGTGAGGATTGACCATGGTGTATCAGAGTTATCGGTCCAGACTGGGTGGTTAGTGACTGTTATGTTTGGTGATTGTCTGTGAGACCTTGTAGATGTCACTCTCACCCCTGAGTGTTCACCACGGGGAGATATATAGGTTGCTCTCGCTTGCCTCACTTCCTCGTGACCACGTGGTCCTGGGCTTATGCACTGCAGGGAGTGATCTCGCTCCTGCAGCTCCTTCAGCTCCTCCTCAAACTCCTCCTTCTCCAGACGAGACTGCAGCAGCTCCTGTTTGGTGCTTCGCAGTTCGTCTCTGGTGGTGTGGAACTGCTCCATCCAGTGGGCACTCTCGTCCCTGCAGTCCTCTAGCTGCTGCTGCAGGGAGCGCACCGAGGTGTTCACATGCTGCCGCTCTGCCTCGATACCTGCCTGAGACTGGGACACCTGCTCCATGCTGCTCCTCAGCCTCTCCATGTCGGTGCTGTACTGCTCCCTGAGGGTCTCGGATCTCCCGGTCGTGCGTGGCCACCTCGTCCTTCAGCGCCCCCTTCAGGGCCGTGAGCTCCCGCTCCCGCTGCCTCAGCGTCTCCTGGAGCTGGAGGTTGTCATCCAGTTAGCATTCAGTTCACTCCTGGCTTGTCAGCCCATGTTCCAGTGAACACGCCGTTTTAGCTAGCGTCACGTAGCCTCGGGCTAGGTAGCCATCCAGGGAACATTCAGTGAACGGTCGTCTTGGCTGCGTGTCACGTAGTCTCCCCTCCTCACAAACAGTATCTTTGGGCTAGGGGAGCCATCGCCTTTCTGTGAACGGTCGTTTTGACTTCGCTTCACATCCAGTCTCCCCTCCTTACAAACAGTGTCTTTGGGCTAGGGAGCCCTCGCCTTTCTGTGAACGGCCGTTTTGGCTTCGCTTCACATCCAGTCTCCCCTCCTTACAAACAGTGTCTTTGGGCTAGGGAGCCCTCGCCTTTCTGTGAACGGCCGTTTTGGCTTCGCTTCACATCCAGTCTCCCCTCCTTACAAACAGTGTCTTTGGGCTAGGGAGCCCTCGCCTTTCTGTGAACGGCCGTTTTGGCTTCGCTTCACATCCAGTCTCCCCTCCTTACAAACAGTGTCTTTGGGCTAGGGAGCCCTCGCCTTTCTGTGAACGGCCGTTTTGGCTTCGCTTCACATCCAGTCTCCCCTCCTTACAAACAGTGTCTTTGGGCTAGGGAGCCCTCGCCTTTCTGTGAACGTCCGTTTTGGCTTCGCTTCACATCCAGTCTCCCCTCCTTACAAACAGTGTCTTTGGGCTAGGGAGCCCTCGCCTTTCTGTGAACGGCCGTTTTGACTCGCTTCACATACATTCTCTCCTCCTTACAAACAGTGTCTTTGGGCTAGGGAGCCCTCGCCTTGGGTAGGGCCAGTTCGCTTCCTGTGGGCAAAGCACGAAATTATGCTGCACTTGTAACTCCCCCCAGAGCTCTATAAACATTATGTTACCCTTTAGTTGTGAGTAAACGTTGCTTTAATCACCAAGATAGAGCTTTCTATTCATTTGTGATATCCCCGAGTAGAGCCTTCCACTCGAGTCGCCAGTAGAGCTTTCTACTTTAATTTTAGCCAAATCTGTGATTTAATTTTACTCCAGAGGCTTTTAACAGTAGTCCTGTCTTCTTCGGCCGTTTAGCACCTATTTTGGTTAGTATAAATGCACATCGCCAGGGACGCCATGTTGAATGCCCACGCTCGCTCTTAGGTCAGATCGATAACTTCATAACTCATTGGTCTGCCTATCTACACCTCAAACAGCGTCCTGTGAAGTGGTTGACACGCAGAACCAACCGAGTCTACAAAATGTTGTTGTTACCACTGACCGACAAGAGACAGCGAATGCACCGTTCCGACCCCCGTCAGTCATCGACCTTTAACGTCGAGTGATTGAAGTTGCGGAATCTTTTATTTTATTTGCACTGGGACGGACTCTCTTTAATTAGATGAGGTCCATTTCCCTTATCCGTTACACGTATTTATCACTGTATGGATTTACTTGATAATCCCATTATACAGAATCCACCTTTAGTCCTTAATGCAGGGATAAAGCCACTTATTCTATTTTGCATTAATACATAATCATATGTCTCCTATTACTCTACTTGATAAAGCCTATAGTTATAGTTATATCCCCATTATAGCTAGGGATAAAGCCACTTACACATATTATCATTAATCAAAAATGCAACAGGGTGAAGTTACAAATGCAGAACACATTTCAATGCTTACCCGGCCGTCTGAGAGTGAAGAAAAGATACAAAGGATATTTATAAAGAGGTAATTTTAATTAGAAAAAGCTAGTTACAAGAAGAGACTGAAGTGGAAAAGTGTCCATTTCAGTTAAAATATGCACAGAACAAAACATCTCATCTCTGCACGGCTTGTGCCCCGTGTCTGGCAGCATTCTTCTCATCTCTCAAAAAAGTCTGATCTGGCACGGCTTGTGCCTCTTCCTCTCTCTCCAGCTCAGTGTAAAAATCCTCCTGTGCTCTCGCCAGTTGGCCCTTATAAAGGGCCCCAGGGTCTCTTCTGCTTATTGGTCCAAATACAGCGCTGTCACCGTGATGTCATTTCACCAGCCAGTCAATGCACGGCTCGTGGGGACTGGCTCTCCTCCCATTTTACTCCACTAGGCCGTAACTCGAAAGTAATTGTAACATTTTCGCTGGAACAGACTTCCTTTGTTCTCTGCTGTGGAAAGTCCCTTCACTCCCCATCTCACTCAGACCCCACAAAGGGTTAACCAGTTTAATGCGTCTGCCGGCCGGAGAGGAGGGAGAGAGACAGATGCATAGTTCATAAGAATACAATGCCCCTCTGACTGGAGCTCCCTCTTCATGGCCTTTACATTCCAGCCGTTCACTCCCTTACTGCATGGGGCCACTCTCGTTCTGACTCACTCTAACAGTAAGAGAAACAGGCATAACAGGCAAGGGTTATGATACCTTCTGTAGGTATCATCGCCAAGCATATCATTCTTTTTAAGCAGATAATTATGAAACATATAATTAATATAGCATTATATATATATACCTTTATACCAACAGTATATATGTTTCCATAATTATTACATGTGAAAAATAGTTTATACGGCTATAGTGGCCCCTCTCTTCTCCACTCCTTTCTGACTGGGCATTACCAGCCCAGGCCTAGATACTTGTTCAAAGCGTATATGCATATATATACGTATACACATATATATGTATATATATATATATATGAATACATATCACATCTAGACACCTACAGTAACATATGCCTAGATTTAAAACAGATATATACAATAAACCTATTAAATCATACAAGGGACAGAGAGAACAGGATGTCATTTATACAAAGTGTCACTCGTTGACTGGTGGCACTTAAAATGTGTTTACACATAACGTGTTTCTATTCCATTGTCCAGGAAGAATCTACAGACATTCCCCATAATCATATATAAGATCAGGATGTCATACCCAGTGTCACTTAGTTGGCTGTGACACTTTACAGTTTACCACCTGTATTTACCACTTGGTTAGTTTACCACCTGTATTTACCACTTGGTTAGTTTACCACTGGTATTTACCACTTGGTTAGTTTACCACTGGTATTTACCACTTAGTTAGTTTACCACTGGTATTTACCACTTGGTTAGTTTACCACTGGTATTTAACACTTGCTTAGTTTACCACCTGTATTTACCACTTGGTTAGTTTACCACTGGTATTTACTACTTGGTTAGTTTACCACTGGTATTTAACACTTGGTTAGTTTACCACTGGTATTTAACACTTGGTTAGTTTACCACTTGGTTAGTTTACCACTGGTATTTACCACTTGGTTAGTTTACCACTGGTATTTAACACTTGGTTAGTTTACCACTGGTATTTACCACTTGGTTAGTTTACCACTGGGTTAGTTTACCACTGGTATTTAACACTTGGTTAGTTTACCACTGGTATTTACAAATAGGCAGAGAAATTACAACGTTTTTTGTGTATACCAGTATATTCCAGTAAAGGGCGATTATCACAGAATCTTCTGAAATGTTCTGGAACTTTCATAAAACGAGCGTTTTTCAAAATGGTATAAAACGAAAATTAACTGATTAAAAAAAAAAAAGAAAAAATCCGTTTCGACAATGTTGACTGCAAACAAGTCATTGATAAGCGATGGCCATATTATACACATAGCCATAATTTAAGATATAGTTTATGCGTTCGCAAATATGAGAGCTCTATCATTGAAGTGGGTGGTGGCACGCAACGGGGTTCCGGGGCACCGGACCCGTGGCACGGAAAGTGTTAAGAGGATTTCAACTTAGGGCGGCTACGTGGCGTAGTGGGCAAGGCGCTCGCCATGAAATCTGGAGACGCTGGGCTTGCCTGTTCGAGCCCAGCGCCCCACATTTGCTTTCAGTTTAGCTGGTCGTCCGTACTAATACACATTGGCCGTATTAGGGGGTGGGAAACTGATGGGTGGGGATCGGGCGTTGTGGACAGCGACTCCTACAGGTCGGTTGGTGCGCCTGCGCAGTAGAATCAGGAAGTGTCGGGGGCAGCGTGAGCCTCCCACGCGTTACTTCTCGCCACTGAGAGATCGAGCTGCGCAGGTGAAAAGATGCGACTGCTGTTACCTCAAGTACCGGAGGGGACTTGTGCTATGTATGACTTACCGGTAGTCCACATTGCAGCCGGCTTGTGGGAGGCAAGAAACAGCGTTCGTGACAGGGGAGGGTTGAATTGGATGTTACGAAATTGGGATGGGAGAAAATATAGAAAATGGGAAAAAAAGTGGATAAAAAAAAAGAGGATTTCAACTTAACCCTTTCACTACCAAATGGTTAACCCTTTCACTGTGACAATACAGAAAGTTAACCCTTTTCACTGCCACACGACAAAGGACCCTTTGTCGTGTGGCAGTGAAAAGGGTTAACTTTCTGTATTGTCGCAATGAAGGGGTTAGCCTTGCTGGTATGCAAGCCATTAGCGTTAGCCACGCTTCTAGGCCTCTTTGCTTTTGGAAAGAATCAAAACAACAACTTTTTTTTTTACACTTTGGGTGTCGGAGGTCGCTGTGGGCGTATGGCCGTGTGTGCCAGCGCTGTAATGAATGGGGGTCAGGGCCCGTGAGCGGATCGGCGCGGGCGAGAAATCCGCTCTTCGCTCTAGACGGCTTGTTCCGCTCCGCTAATCGCTCATCTTGACCCCGCCCCCAAGTCGCTCTCCGCTCGCTCACCGCTCACCTTGAATCGAGCGCTTCCCGGTCCCCGCTCCACATCGCTCAGCAGATTTATTTTTATTTTTTTGGAGCATGATGTAAATGTTCTTGATTTGACCAAACTACAACAGTCTACACCCCCTGGGCCCCTTAACAATTGTTTGTATTGAGCCGTATTGTAATTGTACCCATTCTGCAATGTTAAATAACGTTGTTTATAGCTCTACTAAGCGATGATAGCTAGCCTAGCCACAATGCTATGGTCGCTGCCATTAACGTTAGCATGTAAGCTAACGACAACAACAATGGCGTCATATATTTTTTCTAACATGATGTGAGTGACGGTTCACCCTTCTCATTGGTTGAAAATGGCCTTCATGTTTGTACATCGCCATCTGTTGCTTTGGCATTGTACTACATGTATATTACATCAGTGTTAAACCACTGTGAGCGGCCCGGAGTGGATTGGAGCGGAGGAGAACTCTCGCTCCGGACGTCGCGCCGACCCATTTTAAAACCCACTCCGTCGCTCACTTCAAAACCGCCCGCTCCGCGCCGCTCACGCGCTCACCGGAGTTTCTTCCGGTCAAGATGCAAAAAACGGATACAAATAAGTTTATTATTACATCCTGTGTGCACGCGAGGGAACATTTATGAGCATGCGTGCGTGTGCACGTGATGTCAATAAAGCGCGTGCAACCAGTGTTGAAATGAGCAACGTATCGCTGTCAACAATCAATCCGAAATCAATGCTAGATTATCGGTATTATGTTTCATCATGCATGCATGAAATCCGTGCTTTGATCGCTACCAACGGAACACGCCACACACACACGGCCCGATCGCATGACGGAATTTTTGGATCAACAGAATATTTATATATATAGTCCTTACATATAGTTCTTACCTTGACCAGGATCTGTCCCGAAAAGAATATTCCAATTATCTGATCGCCATTCCAGTACTGATCCGGGGGGGCCCGACCCTCGTCGATGCATGCATTATAAGTGCTTGGCTTGCCCGGCTAGTTAGACTCCCCACACACCAAGCCACATCGTTTCAAATGGAATGCAATAGCGGCCGCAAGGCGGCAGGCGGCAGTATTGGACTTTTGCAATCTCAGACCCATCCCCAGTGATAACACACAGCTGCCTGCATGTTTATGAATGGAAATATCTAATAAAAGAAATAATGATCCAGAAACGTGTTAATCAGTGAATGGCACTCAACGGTTGGGCATCAGAAATGTGTTTATAAAAAATTGCATTAGACTAAGAGGTTGGCAGTCGACTACGGCTCCTTTTGATCGATTAGTCGACTATTCGACTAATCAGGGTCAGCCTTAGTTACAATGTTTATGAAAAAGGGTTTATTAGATCAGATTATCATGAAATTTACTCATTCAGAGTCGAGTGTTCATGAAATCAAAGGAGGCTATGAGTTTGAAAGTTCTGTGGTTTTAGACTCATCGAGGGTAGGTTGATTGATCACTTGAACTTCAAAGCAACACAAAAAAGAAAGTGTTTACAGCTAATCATAATTTAATCACAGTTATGGAAACATAATCACAGGGTTTGCACAAGGTCCTTGAAGTGCTTAAAGTGCTTGATTTTTGTCCAAAAAAAGTCGATGCCAGGAATTCCTTGAAACAGCCAGTTTTTTTAACAAGGTGCTTAAAGTCCTTGAAATTCAAATCAACCATTCGCATTGAAAGTTTTGTTCATCCATGATAAAATAGTTCTGAATCAAGAAATATATTTTTTTTTGTATCTAACATGTAACTAATTATCGGAAATTGGTTTTAAGCGATAAATATTGGATCAGATTTTCTTTTCAATAAAAAACAGCATTTAAAAGTTAATTGTATCCTTTTAAAATAAAATAAAATAGTGCTTAGAAAAGTACTTGAAATGACATTTTGCAATATCTATGGGAACCCTGTAATCATTATTTATTATATATTTTTTTTTCCGCAGGGAGTATCTGGCCAATAACCTGAGTGTGACGATCTACCCGGTGAACGAGCCCTGGCTCTACTCCACTCTGTGGTGCAGTGGGGTGCCTTTCGTCTCGTCCGACGCCCCCCAAGTTCTCCGCAAGGTGCCTTACCCCATCTGGCTCATGGTAATCAGCACCGCCCCTCTTTCTTTCACCCGGCATAGTGCACAACAGACAAGGGCACGGTGATAGAGGCTGCGCAACAGGAGAGAGTGACAAGGGCACAGCGAAGAGCAAGGGGAGTTTTTGTTTAGTTTAGTTTACTCAGTTTATTTGATCAGGGACAGTGCATATCAATCAACAGTTATACATTTATAAATTAATACAAATAAAAAATTGTAAATATGCCAACATTAGCAGGGTTGCTAGTTTTCAGTTGTAGTCCCTGTGCTAGATGTTTAAGCCAGAAAGAAACAGAAAAATAGAAGGACATTAAAGCTAATATAAAACCATTTAAAACATATTCTGTACATTCACTCACTAGGCATTCATGCATCTATAAAAAAAAAAAAGTGTACAGGGACAAATCAAAGCTCCATACATGGACAAGCACTGTATAGACAGCAATACATACACATACATAATCAGGACAGTCAGGCTAGTGGGCAAGCATACGGGGGAGGTGCGTACGTGCATACGGAGTGGGGGAGGTGTGGGAGGGAGCCCAGCAGCACGCGTGAACACAGCGCGGAGCTTGATATACAGGTGCAGCTTGATAAATTAGAATATCGTGGAAAAGTTATTTTATTTCAGTAATTCAATTAAAAAAGCGAAACTCTTGTAGATTATAGATTCATTACACACAAAGTGAAATATTTAAAGCCTTTATTTGTTTTAATTTAGATGATTATGTCTTACAGCTCATGAAAGCCCAAACTTCTGTATCACCAATAACATTTTTAAAATAGATGTATTTTTCTTTTGTATATAGAAATGTCGGCCTTCTGAAATGTTCATGTATGTTCACTCAGTTCTTGGTTGGTGCTGCTTTTGCACAAATTACTGTATCAATACAGCTAAATATATAGACTTTTCCACGATATTCAAATTTATTGAGCTGCACCTGTATACGACAAGACACTGATGTCAGACAAAAGTCACAGTTTGAGACGAGGGCAGAGTTGAGCCAGAATTTCTCATGGTTCATAGTCTGGGTTCCTTGTGTTGCATTCAGAATACGTTGTTGTGGTTGTTGTGGTTGTTGTTGTTGCTTTTGTTGTTGTTGTTGTTGTTGTTGCTGTTGTTTCTGTGGTGACAGTGACATCTAGTGGTGTTTGCTGGTACTCCACCTCTCTCTCTTTTTCGTTCGTTGCAGAGCCGGAACGCATATGGTTTTATCTGGATCGCTTCGGATCTGGTCTCCCTCGCCATAGTCATAGGAATATTCTCTTTTCAAAAGTAAGTATTCTCTAGTAAATAAATAGTTTTATTACTTCAGTTTTCCCATTTTAATTTGTTTTATTTTCAAACCGGCACTGTAGCATTAAGATGTATTTATGGAGTTATGGAGGCTTTGGCAACACACCTTTCACTACCCCTGGCGCGAGTGCCATCATAAATGCATGCACACATGCAAGCAGACACACACACACACACAGACAGAAAAACATTATTTCAAGTCAAAATAAAATGTAAGGCTTGTCTGCACTTGTAGCATCGCTGTGTGTCTTAATTCTAGTGGTATAATTCAATACTACATTTTAAACTAAATGCATGCTGTATAAACATAAGTCTATGAGGCTCTTTTCACAGCAGCCATTTGACTTGGTCACAGTGGGTAACCATATATATAAAAATAATGAATCTTATAAAGGTAACACCTTTGTTTACCAATCTATAACGAGTCAAAAGACTGCTGTGAAAAGAACCCGTCTGTATGAGTGTCATCTGAGGTGTACTGAGCTTGCTTGGCCTAATGCAATCTCCTGCTCCTTTCCATCTCATCGCCTCGTCTCTCTCTCCCCACCTAACCACCTTTTGTCCCACTCCATTCTCTCACTCTCTTCCTGTTTTCTCTCTCTCTTCCTGTTCTCTCCCTCTCTCTTATTTCATCCTTAACGTCCTCTGCTCTGTCTGATCTGCTTGCCACTGCCCTGCGCTGCCCCCCTGTCATCTGTCAGCTATCACGTGATCAGGTAACCGCCGTGCCTCCTCCTCGGCACTCTGTGTTGCTGCCTCCTTCACTCTGTCCTCCTTGTGCTTGTGGTTGTTTTTGTCTCGACCCGGTGCCAGTGTGTAATATCGCAGATTTTGGGGCGAAGACTTTGCATCTCCAATTTTGGTGATTTCCATGTTTTTTACTTGAGTTGAAAGTTGACATGGTTCTTTGTGTCGGTCATGTAAAACCCAACATAGAACCTCAGTAATACATGGATGTCGATCTGAACATCAAGTTCTTTTTCACCACTTCCTGACGTTTGACCCTTTGAGGAGACAAGGTTTTTGCCCAACAGCAGTGATATAATTTCATACAACATGCGTAATATTTGTTCTATAAGTATCCGGAATCCATGTAGCTTAAAGGTATAGCTGTCTAGCTTGTTTGTATGTGTGTTTTGATGGTCTGTCTCTGTGTGGCAGGTGGAGGATGAGTGAAATGCAAAACTACAATCCAGAGCAGATCATGCTGAGCGCTGTGACCCGGAGACCCAGCCGCGATGTCAACGTTATGAAGGAAAAGCTGATATTCTCAGGTACTACATAAAGCAGGGTCCTTGAAGTGCTTAAAGTGCTTGATTTTTTTGCACAAAAAAAATAAAGTCAAGGCCTGGGATTCCTTGAAAACAGCCCATTTTTATCAAGGTGCTTAAAAAGTCCTTGAAATTCAAATCAACCATTCGCATTGAAAGTTTTGTTCATCCATGATAAAAAAAAATCTGAAACAAGAAATTTAATTGTTTTATTTAAAGTATAACTAATTGTCGGAAATTGGTTTTAGCCATAAATATTGGATCAGATTTTTTTTAATATAAAAAAAACAGCATTTAAAAGTGAATTGTATCCTTTTAAATGCCCTTTTAAAATTGAAAATAGTGCTTAGGAAAGTACTGAAATGAAAGTCATTTAGCAATGTCTGGGAACCCTGATAAAGAAAGTCAAAAGAATAATATATATTTTTTAAATGATAATCATTTTGAGAGATGTTAGTTAATAATATTTGTTTCTGTTGTCTTTCCAGAATTAAACAATGGGATCAGTGGCAGTACTGAGGAGCTGACTCTCTGCCCAGAAAACGGTTTTGCCACCTACTCTCATCTTAGCTTCGGCCGCTAGACACGTCCTACCACTACGTCTGGTGAACCACGGAGTGTTCTCTTCCTGTCGGACGTTTGAACCCGGATGCTATTGTCATGTCGGAACTTAACCCTTTCACTACCACACTACCAAAGGGTTAACCCTTTCACAACCACACTACAGAAGGTTAACCCTTTCACTACCACACTAAAGACGGTTAACCGTCTGTAGTGTGGTAGTGAAAGGTTAACCTTCTGTAGTGTGGTAGTGAAAGGGTTAAAAGATAATTCCTGATTTCTTCATTTGATACTCGGATGGCTCTTTGGCCTCAATCTAGTCTGTAGACCGTAGATGGCGTGAAACTGGGATGCGGTTTGATTTTCTGGTTTTGCCTCGACCAATGCTACAGTAAGCGAATGGGAATTTAATTTCCTATTCGTAAATAGTTTTTACAAGATTATGTATTAGTTAATTAGTTAATTGATGCTTGCGTGGTGATTACAAACCGTGCATTCCAGTTTTCTTTTTTTAGACTACTCTCAGATAAACCATAAAAAAACTGATGAAAAAAAGTGGATTTGTCCTTTATCCTACCGACTTGAGTTGTAGTTTGATTTCAAGCAATAAAGGAAGGAAGGAGTTTTTCTTTTTACTTTTTTTCTCTTTTTATAACACAGGAAAGGCATTCTGTACTGTACATTAATGTAAATATAAGTTGTTTTACATTTATTTTTGATCTTCCCTCTGAGAGGATTTTCATGGTTATGAATTGTATGCTGTTTCATGACTTTTATTTATTCTTATTATGACCGCTATGTCCTCTCCTATGTGTGAATGACTGTGAATCTTGACACTTGAGTGAAAGCTTCCTATTCTCCTGCATTAGGATTGAATGGGGATCAGCACATTGATGGGGCATTTGATAGTCATGATATTGTGGTCCATGTTCCAATTTTGTGTTGCCTCTATTCTGTAATGCCATGATTCATTGATTTTAGTGGATGGATGTTAGCTACTTACACATTCACATGGCTGCCTTTTTATGAAATCAGTGGATTTTTTGGAATAAGCATTAGGAGAATAAGATTTGTCTTGTAATATTAGTCTTTTTAATTAGGAGGTATAGGTTAAAACTTGAGTATTGAGGACCAGCCAAGTTTGAAATAAAACCAACATATCCCTTTAAAAAATGTGTCTACTTCTTTTTCCCTTTCTGTACAAAATGTTCTTTCAGAATTGAAAGCAAAATTGAAAACCTGGAGAGGTGGGGGGATGAGAGCAAAATTTGTTAATAATAATAAGTCTTTATTTGTCATGCAGATTTTAACACACGCGATGGGCGACCCACAGGTACACATGCACTGAGTTGCTGAATGAAATGTTCTCTGCACTTCCCATTCCGTCGTCCTTAGCGATCTGTTGTGCATGTTTTTCCATTGGGTTTATCCTATCGGGGGGGAGCATGGGGAGAACATGCAAACTCCACACAGAAAGGCCTGGGAGATACCCCACCTGGGTAACTGGCAACACGGCAACCTGGTCCCCAAGCGGGAATCGAACCCAGGACCTCCTAGCCCTAGCTGTGAGGCGACTGTGTTAACCACTACACCACCATGCCGCCCTGACTAGCACATTTGCTGATTTCTTTTTCTTTTTGAATTGGTCAACCTATATAGCTGGTTACCTGAATAGCTGGCCAGATACCAGATATACTCAAGTCATACCCATTACCCATGTGTGAAGCGGACTGCAGTCTTTAAAAGGTCGTAATGTAACTAAATCAGTTTTGTTCCAGCCTGGGCTGAATGAGTCAAAGGCCATTAGCTAAGGTGCCTATTTGGTGACATGAACACATTAGGTAGTATACCCACCTGAATACATTATATACTGTAGTACACCCACCTGAACACATTATATACTGTAGTACACCCACCTGAACACATTATATACTGTAGTACACCCACCTGAACATAATATACTGTAGTACACCCACCTGAACACATTATATACTGTAGTACACCCACCTGAACACATACTGTAGTACACCCACCTGAACATTATATACTGTAGTACACCCACCTGAACATAATATACTGTAGTACACCCACCTGAACATAATATACTGTAGTACACCCACCTGAACATAATATACTGTAGTACAACCACCTGAACACTATACTGTAGTACACCCACCTGAACACATTATATACTGTAGTACACCCACCTGAACATAACATACTGTAGTACACCCACCTGAACATAATATACTGTAGTACAACCACCTGAACACATTATATACTGTAGTACACCCACCTGAACACTATACTGTAGTACACCCACCTGAACACATTATATACTGTAGTACACTCACCTGAACACATTATATACTGTAGTACACCCACCTGAACACTATACTGTAGTACACCCACCTGAACACATTATATACTGTAGTACACCCACCTGAACACATATACTGTAGTACACCCACCTGAACACATTATATACTGTAGTACACCCACCTGAACACATTATATACTGTAGTACACCCACCTGAACACATTATATACTGTAGTACACCCACCTGAACATAACATACTGTAGTACACCCACCTGAACACAACATACTGTAGTACACCCACCTGAACACATTATATACTGTAGTACACCCACCTGAACACATCATATACTGTAGTACACCCACCTGAACACATACTGTAGTACACCCACCTGAACACATTATATACTGTAGTACACCCACCTGAACACATTATATACTGTAGTACACCCACCTGAACACATTATATACTGTAGTACACCCACCTGAACACATCATACTGTAGTACACCCACCTGAACACATTATATACTGTAGTACACCCACCTGAACACATCATATACTGTAGTACACCCACCTGAACACATACTGTAGTACACCCACCTGAACACATTATATACTGTAGTACACCCACCTGAACACATTATATACTGTAGTACACCCACCTGAACACACATACTGTAGTACACCCACCTGAACACATTATATACTGTAGTACACCCACCTGAACACATTATATACTGTAGTACACCCACCTGAATACATATACTGTAGTACACCCACCTGAACACATTATATACTGTAGTACACCCACCTGAACACATCATACTGTAGTACACCCACCTGAACACATTATATACTGTAGTACACCCACCTGAACACATTATATACTGTAGTACACCCACCTGAACACATACTGTAGTACACCCACCTGAACACATTATATACTGTAGTACACTCACCTGAACACATTATATACTGTAGTACACCCACCTGAACACATCATATACTGTAGTACACCCACCTGAACACATACTGTAGTACACCCACCTGAACACATCATATACTGTAGTACACCCACCTGAACACATACTGTAGTACACCCACCTGAACACATTATATACTGTAGTACACTCACCTGAACACATTATATACTGTAGTACACCCACCTGAACACAACATACTGTAGTACACCCACCTGAACACAACATACTGTAGTACACCCACCTGAACACATAATATACTGTAGTACACCCACCTGAACACATTATATACTGTAGTACACCCACCTGAACATAATATACTGTAGTACACCCACCTGAACATAACATACTGTAGTACACCCACCTGAACACAACATACTGTAGTACACCCACCTGAACACATACTGTAGTACACCCACCTGAACACATTATATACTGTAGTACACTCACCTGAACACTATACTGTAGTACACCCACCTGAACATTATATACTGTAGTACACCCACCTGAACATTATATACTGTAGTACACCCACCTGAACACAACATACTGTAGTACACCCACCTGAACACAACATACTGTAGTACACCCACCTGAACACAACATACTGTAGTACAACCACCTGAACACAACATACTGTAGTACAACCACCTGAACACAACATACTGTAGTACAACCACCTGAACACAACATACTGTAGTACACCCACCTGAACACAACATACTGTAGTACAACCACCTGAACACAACATACTGTAGTACACCCACCTGAACATAATATACTGTAGTACACCCACCTGAACACATACTGTAGTACACCCACCTGAACACAACATACTGTAGTACACCCACCTGAACACATACTGTAGTACACCCACCTGAACACATACTGTAGTACACCCACCTGAACACATACTGTAGTACACCCACCTGAACATAATATACTGTAGTACACCCACCTGAACACATTATACTGTAGTACACCCACCTGAACATAACATACTGTAGTACACCCACCTGAACATAACATACTGTAGTACACCCACCTGAACACATTATATACTGTAGTACACCCACCTGAACACATTATATACTGTAGTACACCCACCTGAACATAATATACTGTAGTACACCCACCTGAACATAACATACTGTAGTACACCCACCTGAACACATTATATACTGTAGTACACCCACCTGAACACATTATATACTGTAGTACACCCACCTGAACACATTATATACTGTAGTACACTCACCTGAACACATTATATACTGTAGTACACCCACCTGAACACATACTGTAGTACACCCACCTGAACACATTATATACTGTAGTACACCCACCTGAACACATTATACTGTAGTACACCCACCTGAACATAACATACTGTAGTACACCCACCTGAACACATTATACTGTAGTACACCCACCTGAACATAACATACTGTAGTACACCCACCTGAACATAACATACTGTAGTACACCCACCTGAACATAACATACTGTAGTACACCCACCTGAACATAATATACTGTAGTACACCCACCTGAACACATTATATACTGTAGTACACCCACCTGAACATAACATACTGTAGTACACCCACCTGAACACATTATATACTGTAGTACACCCACCTGAACACACATACTGTAGTACACCCACCTGAACACATATACTGTAGTACACCCACCTGAACACATTATATACTGTAGTACACCCACCTGAACACATAATATACTGTAGTACACCCGCCTGAACACATTATATACTGTAGTACACCCACCTGAACACATACTGTAGTACACCCACCTGAACACAACATACTGTAGTACACCCACCTGAACACATAATATACTGTAGTACACCCACCTGAACATAACATACTGTAGTACACCCACCTGAACACATTATATACTGTAGTACACCCACCTGAACATAATATACTGTAGTACACCCACCTGAACACAACATACTGTAGTACACCCACCTGAACACATAATATACTGTAGTACACCCACCTGAACATAACATACTGTAGTACACCCACCTGAACACATTATATACTGTAGTACACCCACCTGAACATAACATACTGTAGTACACCCACCTGAACACTACTGTAGTACACCCACCTGAACATAATATACTGTAGTACACCCACCTGAACACAACATACTGTAGTACACCCACCTGAACACATAATATACTGTAGTACACCCACCTGAACATAACATACTGTAGTACACCCACCTGAACACATTATATACTGTAGTACACCCACCTGAACATAACATACTGTAGTACACCCACCTGAACACTATACTGTAGTACACCCACCTGAACATAATATACTGTAGTACACCCACCTGAACATAATATACTGTAGTACACCCACCTGAACATAATATACTGTAGTACACCCACCTGAATACAACTTTAGGCTATCACTCTTTAGACAAATGAAAAAGTGATTGTCTGTATTTGTCACTAATATTAGCCTACTAGTGACTGATACAAGGCCAGTCATTTGGCCATGATTTATATATCTATATAGTATAAATTACTCTTCAAAGATATATATTGTTGTTGGAAAAAAACATTTTATTAGCTGTTAATGAGGTAATTGTAAGATAATTCCAAATGTATCAAACACAATTATTATTATTTTTAAACGATTCAGTAGCATTGCACTTTCGGTCGATAAGCTCAAATCTGAACGAGAGACGGTATTAGGAACAGTGACATTAAAGGCTAAGGATAAGCCTTTTACATTATTAGTAATCTCACTCCTGCAGGAAATAAACAAATCCCTTCCGCGTAAATTATTTTCAAATGGCTGCTGTGAAACGGAAAGAAATCCGAAACGGCATGACAGAAGGGACTGTTGTCAAGTAGCTGGCGTCTCAGCCAGAGGTCCACAGTTCCTTCTCTGCAGTCATCAGAGTCTCTCCCCTCTGCAGTTATCAGAGTATTCAGGTGGCATGTGGCAGCCAGAGTATTCAGGTGGCATGTGGCGGCCAGAGTATTCAGGTGGCATGTGGCAGCCAGAGTATTCAGGTGGCATGTGGCAGCCAGAGTATTCAGGTGGCATGTGGCGGCCAGAGTATTCAGTTGGCATGTGGCAGCCAGAGTATTCAGATGGCATGTGGCAGCCAGAGTATTCAGGTGGCATGTGGCAGTCTCTTGGGCAGTTGTTCCGATCTGGCGTCTCATTCTCCCAGTGTCTGTTAGCTGTAAGGTTCAAAAGGTTTGTTTTAGATGTGGAGCAGGTGAACAGATAAACAAGAACCACTGGTGGAAGAAGTACACAGTTAATTTACTTAAAGGTGCTACATATATATATATATATATATATATATATATATATATATATATATATATATATATATATATATATATATATATATATCTCAGTGTTGTAGTCGAGTCACTAAATCTCAAGTCTGAGTCGAGTCTAGAGTCCCCAGTGTCCAAGTCCGAGTCACCAAAGAACAGCCTCGAGTCGAGTCCCCATTACCCTAGTCCGAGTCCAAGTCATCAAGGTTGAGTCCACTCCACTCCAGTCAAAGAGCTGACATAAAACAAATTTAAAAAGGTCTACATTTCAAAAGGGAGTTTATTTACTTTGTGACACAATAGCCAAACAAAGTACTGAACATAAGGGTATCGATGTTAATCTGCGTGTGGGTGGAACACACGTGTCTGTCCTTGCACATAATTAAATAATGTTACGGTATTAACACTTTCAGTGCCGGCCTCCGTTTCCTATTTACCCCGTTGAATCCCGCCACCCACTTCAATGATAGAGCTCTCATATTTGCGAAAGCATAAACTATATCTTACATTATGGCTATGTGTCTAATATGGCCATCGCTTATCAATGACTTGTTTGCAGTCAACATTGTCGAAACGGATTGTTTTTTAATCGGTTTCCGTTTTATACCATTTTGAAAAACGCTAGTTTCTTGAAACTTCCAGAAGATTTCAGAAGATTCTGTGATAATCGCCCTGGAATACACTGGAATACACAAAACACGTTGTAATTTTTTCGGCCTATTTATGAATCGTTTATTTATGAAAATAAACGCTAGATTATCGATAGTATATGTGTACTTATGCACGCTATAGAAGCGGGCTGAAAAATCGATTCTCTTATTTCCTGATCGCACACACACACACACATATGGCACACGCTGATATATAGGTGAAAATAGCTCTGATTATCTCAATACTGGTAAAATAGATTCCTTACCTCAGATCAGATGTTCTCCAAAAAGATTATTCCAATTCCTGATCGCCATTCCAAATATCGATCGCGTTTATTGATCCAACGCTGGGTACTGGAAATATATATTCCACGCTGTTCTGATGGTCCACAATGAGTCCGATCGGCTCGGGTTACTTGCCTGAGAAGTAAAATGTGGATTCCGGACAATTTTTTCCCCATGCGTTTCATTCAATCCAATCCAAAAGGGTGCAGTACCATCCGGGAGACGATAGGGGGCGGTATTTTTCCAATTCGAGTTCAGACAGATCCCCACTGGTAACGTGTGGCTAGATTGATGAAATATGAATGGAAATCGCTAATAAAAAAAATAACGGTTAAAAACGAGATATCTCGTCAGCTGGCACTCAGCGGTTGGCATGAACTAACAAATTATGCCGTGGTTGGCACTCAAAGTGTTAATATAGCCATCAATATCTTATGCCAAATGATTAGGGCCTATTACAAAACAAATTTAATAACTGTATTTATCAATTAAAAAGTCAGCGTCCTCATCTGCACCTTCCGAGTCCGAATGCAGTCAATGCTCGAGTCCAAGTCCGAGTCATCCGTGCTCAAGTCCAAGTCGAGTGATTTTCACCTGGACTCGAGTACTACAACACTGATATATATATATATATATATATATATATATATATATATATATATATATATATATATATATATATATATATATATATATATATATATATATATATATATATATATTAGGGCTGTCAGTTTATCGCGTTAATTAGATTAATTAATTACACAGCAAATAATCGCGTTATGAAAATTAACTCAAAATTAATTACAAAAAAAAGGTTTTTTTTTTTTATAATAATATTTTTTTGTATCATTCATTCCATAAGCATGTAGAATACACATTTAATTTTTTTTTAATATGGTCCATTTGCATGTTCTTGGTATCTGATTCTAGGGACATCTATGAATCTCAGGGAATGTATTCCCAGTTTCAGAAATATTGTGGGCTAGATCCACAAAGAATGGATTGCACGGTGCAAGTTGCACCCTTACTTACAATTCATTATGAATTGAAAATGGGGGACCCTGATGTAAACAAGACGAAAGTCTTTCTCTGGTCTGCATTCCCTTAACAATTGTGTGTATTGAGCCGTACTGTATTGTACCCATTCTGCAATCTGTTAATAACATTTTCATTCAATCAATCAATCTGCGCGGTGATTGATTGAATGAACATTTTATTTTGAGTAAATTGTAATGAACCAAATGAGAATATCAATACATTTTTTTTTATCTTTGACTGTGAATAACACCATGCTCAAATTGACCAGACCTGAAAAATCTAAGCAAATTAATAGATGGAAGATGATTAAACAGAAGGTTTTGTAGATACAGTACTGAATTCTGCCATCCGGACACATGCAATTTGAAATATGATTATAGAATATAGAATATGAGGCATAAAATGGTAATGCGATTAAAATGCGATTAATTAGATTAATTAATTACAAATCCTGTAATTAATTAGATACATTTTTTTAATCGCTTGACAGCACTAATATATATATATATATATATATATATATATATATATAGGTGCTTTATAGAAACCATACTCTGGTGTA
This sequence comes from Notolepis coatsorum, assembly GCF_963971535.1. Taxonomy (NCBI): domain Eukaryota; kingdom Metazoa; phylum Chordata; class Actinopteri; order Aulopiformes; family Paralepididae; genus Notolepis; species Notolepis coatsorum. The sequence continues at coordinate 92,436,751 of NC_140172.1, read as the reverse complement.
AATCTAGAAGTCCTCCATTCAAAATTGACTTCTGAAAAAATGGCATGTGGTCCAGCTAGGTTTATTCTGATTATGTCTTAATAGTTTCCTTAAATTTTTCCTAAAATGCAAATACACAAGTACCTTGAAATTGTACTTACCGTAATTTTCCTCTAATAGTGACCGGTATTCAATTACAAACCGGGTCTCTATTAATGGCCGGGTGCGCTCTTGAGCTAAGCAATTATAAGCCGACCTCCTAATACAAGCCGGGTTACTAATATACTGAGCTGCATACTGAGCTGCTAAGGTAAAGTTACTTGATTTCACTTTGAAAACGTTGAAATTACCAGTGACCACCTGTAATTGCACTGTTTACTATTTCATACAGTAGGCCTACTATAGGCCTCTCTCTTATACATGCCTCCTCCTAATAAAAGCCTGGTACCCGCTACAGTTTAAGCAAATACAAGCCCGGGTCGCCTGTAACTGTTCCGCAACAGTAAGTGACTTCCGGGGTAGGCCTGATTGGCCCCGACAGGCACGTGACGCGGCAAACTCAGGACGCGCAACGAGGCTGCTGAGAGCTGTCGCGCGGAAATAGGCTGTCTATTGCCATTCTCTAACACAAACTCTAACCTTAACCAGCTCCTTAACAGCGCCTAAACTTAACCGTTCTAACCTTAACCAACTCCGAAACAATGCCTAACCTTAACCTTAACCATGCCTAACCTTAACCATAGAAAGAATATTGCCATTCTCTAAGACAAACTCTAACCTTAACCAGCTCCTTAACAGCGCCTAAACTTAACCGTTCTAACCATAACCAACTCCGAAACAATGCCTAACCTTAACCTTAACCTTAACCATGCCTAACCTTAACCGGCGAAAGAATACACGTTAAAAAAAAAATCACGTTAAAAAAAAAAGATTTGATGGGATTCGAACTCACCAACAACGGACCGCAGGATCGCAGGACCACTGCTCTGCCAGGTGAGCTGAAGCGCCGAATGAAAGTCATGGCGTATTTGGACGGTTACGTAATTCCGCAAGCTCTGCCGCTCGGCTCCGCGGAGCGTGCCGCGCGGCAGAGAAAGTTGCGCGTCACGTGCCTGTCGGGGCCAATCAGGCCTACCCCGGAAGTAACTTACTGTTGCGGATAAGCTATAAGCGCCCGGCCTACTATTAGAGGAATTACGGTAAGTAAAAAAAATTTAAAAACGTTACTTTTCATTACAATACCCAGTCATGTACTGCTGTTGTAGTAACGTTGAATTGTCTATGTCTGCAGCAAAGAGTTCAAATGTGCATCAGTCATCAGCAAAGAGTTCAAATACGTATCAATCTGCAGCAAATAGTTCAAATACGGAGCCCTTGAGCCTCCTCTTGTCCTCTTGCATTATCAGAAGATGCTCTTTGCTGTCATCCTGTTATCCTTAACCTCCTTATACCCGTGGCCCTGATAACACTTCCTGTGTCCGTCTTTCCCCACGTAGGCTCATCACCCGCCTGATCCACTTGAGACATGAAGTCAGCTGCCTCTTATCCCCTCTGAGTCAAAATGTGGTCATGATATTCCAAGGATTACCCATTACAAAAATATCCACATGTCATTGGATCAAATCCACAGTTTGAAGGGAGATTTACACGTTTCCCATTCCTCACCCTGTAGTCGTTGTAGGGATCCGGCAGCAGCTAGCAGGCGAGGCCTGTGTTGTAAGTTGATGGGGTCTGGATGAGACACACTCAGCTCCACCGGGCGCTGCTCCCTCCGTGCCGTCAGGTCATCTGTGGTGTGGTAAGCATTTTGCAGGAGGACGGAGGCGTAATCCTGATATATTAAATAGAATGACACTTCAAGTTCAAGTTGTTCAAGTTCTTTAATAGTTGTCATACAGAAGTACAGAATACTTTCATACAAAATGCTTCTTACTGTTACGCTCCAGAGACTGTGCTAGACAAGATAGTATCAAATAACATAATAACATAATATAGCATGAATTTAGAAGAAGAAAATGAGGTCACAGTTGTTCGGTATAGACATATGTACAATGTTCTGAGTTACCATATAATATACAATACACAACTATGCAGTGTACTAGTGTACAGTACTATCTAGTGCAAAGCAGATGTACGAGTTGTAGTGCAATCCTTCATCCATAAATATAAAGTGTGGGGAGTGGGTGCTACAGTGTGTTTGTTTAAAGTGGGTGTGTGCTATAAAGTGTGTGTAGTGGGTGCTACAGTGTGTTTGTTTAAAGTGAGTGTGTGCGTGTGGATGTGTGTGCTATGTGTGTTTGGTGGTTGTTGTTGTGTAGTGTTCATTCATTGTTCGTTTAGCAGCCTGATGGCCTGGGGATAGAAGCTACTTCTGAGTCTTTCTGTGCTCGCCTTGAGACTCCTGTATCGCTTGCCTGACGGCAGCAGTTCAAAGAGGCAGTTGTTCGGGTGGCTCGAGTCCTTAATAATTCTCTTAGCCTTCCCCTTGCAACTTGTAAATCTATTGCAAATGAAGGGGGGGAAATTATTTTAGGGGAATAAGAAGATAGATAGATAGATAGATAGATAGATAGATAGATAGATAGATAGATAGATAGATAGATAGATAGATAGATAGATAGATAGATAGATAGATAGATAGATAGATAGATACTTTATTGCCATTTCAACACATGGTTGATTGGGATTTGTCTCTGTGCAATGCTCATTTCATCATAAAACAGTGGAAAAAACATACAGTATAAAAACATACAATATAAAAACATACAAGAATATATACAATGCAATCCCTGAAGTAGAAGTATGGAGCTCAGTGCTCCATTTAAAGTGCATATTGCCTTAAAGTGCCTGTCGGCTAGTGCTAGCCCTTATAGTACAAAGTGTCTGTGCATTGAATGAATGAATGAAAACTTTATTTAACAGATTGCAGAATGGGTACAATACAGTACGGCTCAATACACACAATTGTTAAGGGGATGCAGACCAGAGGAAGACGTTTGTCTTGTTTACATCAGGGTCCCCCATTTTCAATTCATAGTTCAAGTGACGGACAACCTCGGGATATGTGCTATTCTTAAAACGAGATGTCCTACACCTGAGACTTTGGAGTCTTGTACCAGAGGGAAGGGGGTTAAAGAGGCAGTAAGCAGGGTGAGAGGGGTCACCGATCACCTTCTCCCCTTTCCGCCTGATGTGTGTGGCATATATAGAGGCCACAGAAGGAATAAGTTGCTGTTGTGTATACGCAGATGCTTTTGTAAACACATACCTCCAAACTGAGATGCTCTAGGGGTTCCAGGAGAGTTTTTGGCGGTGATCTTCTTTTATGGGTTCGGGTTTGGTCTACCAGGACCTCCACATAGATGAATTTGAAGGTTCCTGTTTTTTCATTCAGCATTCCAGTCCATATTCCCATGGGGGGCTTGGTGATCACGTCAATCACGTCTCCCACCTGGATGAACAAGTGCACCTTAATTTTACTCGAATCACAACTTGAACTATCTACTGTCTACTATAGTACATCAATTTCCAACGTGGGGTTCGGGGACCCCCCAGGGCTCCTTGAGGGAATTCAAGGAGGTCTGCAGAAAAATGGGGAATAGTTTAATTTTCTTTCTTTCATAGAAATGAAAGAATATGAGTGACTAAATTGTCATTACAGTATAGAAAGCTATGGAACTGTGGACTTACTGTAATCATATCTAACATCCAAACACTCAAATGGGGGTCAGTGATTAATGTGTATCAATTTGGGGATGTTTGACATAAAACAGTTGAGAACCACTAGTATAATACAAAGATATTCATTCACATTCATTAGACAATTAGTACACACTCTATTTCATTCAATATTCAAACTTGATTTCAAGTCAAGTCAGCTTTTTTTATATAGCACATTTACAATGACAGCCAACCAAAGTGCTTTACAGGTAGGACATGATAAAAACACATACAATGCAGTAACAAATAAAATACACTAAAATTACAGAAAGATATAGTACACTAAGAAAAGGTGCAGTATAAAAGAGACAAGAAAAATAGATAAAAAGTCCAGAGTAACAGCAAACGTATAGTGTACAGGTGGCAGGCTAACTCTGGTCAAAGGCCAGGGGAAAAAGGTATGTTTTAAGCAGCGATTTAAAGGCCTCTAGGCTCTGGGCAGATCTTATGTGATCTTATGTTCCAGAGCCGAGGGGCAGCAGCAGGTAGCATAATGCAGCGTGTTCACCTTGAGAGTAAGGGATTCCGTGTCATAAGGACTAGGGATGAAGTCTGTGTGGACCCTGGCTCTGCCGTGTCTGGAGTGTGGCGGGTCCTCCTCCACCAGCATCTCTCTGTTACTGGAGCTGTCTGACCCACTGGTGACTCTGCCTGGGAGGTAGAAAATAGACAACAGCATGGTTCAATGAAGGGTGAATGACTCAGGGCTAGATCCACAAAGAATGGATTGCACGGTGCTAATTGCACCCTTACTTACAATTCATTATGAATTTAAAATGGGGGACCCTGATGTAAACAAGACGAAAGTCTTTTTCTGGTCTGCATCCCCTTAACAATTGTGTGTATTGAGCCGTACTGTATTGTACCCATTCTGCAATCTGTTAATAAAATTTTCAATCAATCAATTTCAATCAAACCTCAATGACCCTGCTCACCCACAGACAGATTTAGCAAGTTGTTTGTTCCCTCAGCAATCAGACTGTTAAATAAGAGTGACAGAACCATAGGATCTAACAGTAGATTGGCTACGGCTATTTGTAATGGTAATCATTTTGCTGTTAACTATGCATGCAGACTACTTTGCCCAGAGATCATTGCCATTATGCTGTTGGTTGGGTGGGGGTGGGGTTAGATAGCCGGGGGGGGGGGGGGGGGGGAACTGTACATTGTAGGGGGTTGGGTTTGGACATTTACAGGGGCCAGTTTCGTGGTTTTGAAAGTGTGTAGTGATTCACATTCCTTTACAGCTGTGGGTAGGGCGTTCCACATTGATGTGGCATAATTGCTAAACGCGTTTAGTCCCTTGTTTGAGCCGAATCTGGGTTTAACATGATTTGTGGAGCTCCCTCTGATGTTGTGGTCGTGGTATTCACTGACCTTTGGGAAGTATTTTGACATGTACATGGGTACCTTAGTGGTGTAGTGTATCTTGTAGACCAGGCCCATTGCAAGTTGCTGTACTCTGTTGTCTACTCTAAGCCATCCTAGGTTGTCAAAGTGGGCAGGGGTGAGGTGGGTTCTAGGAGTAAGGTCAAGCAGTAATCTGACCAGTTTGTTTTGTGATGTTTGTCATTTAGTTTTTAGCACCTTTGAGGTGCTTTGGTACCATGAGGTGCAAGCATAGTCGTAGTACCCTTGAATGAGTGCTCCTGCCAGAGTCTTCAGGGTATTCTTGTTTACCAGAGAGGAGATCCGGTACAAGAATCTAGTTTGTTGGTTGACTTGTTGTGTTGTGTAGTGGGTGAGCAGGGTCATTGAGGATGTGTTGTGTAGTGGGTGAGCAGGGTCATTGAGGATGTGTTGTGTAGTGGGTGAGCAGGGTCATTGAGGATGTGTTGTGTAGTGGGTGAGCAGGGTCATTGAGGATGTGTTGTGTAGTGGGTGAGCAGGGTCATTGAGGATGTGTTGTGTAGTGGGTGAGCAGGGTCATTGAGGATGTGTTGTGTAGTGGGTGAGCAGGGTCATTGAGGATGTGTTGTGTAGTGGGTGAGCAGGGTCATTGAGGATGTGTTGTGTAGTGGGTGAGCAGGGTCATTGAGGATGTGTTGTGTAGTGGGTGAGTAGAGTCATTGAGGATGTGTTGTGTAGTGGGTGAGTAGGGTCATTGAGGATGTGTTGTGTAGTGGGTGAGTAGGGTCATTGAGGATGTGTTGTGTAGTGGGTGAGCAGGGTCATTGAGGATGTGTTGTGTAGTGGGTGAGTAGGGTCATTGAGGATGTGTTGTGTAGTTGGTGAGTAGGGTCATTGAGGATGTGTTGTGTAGTGGGTGAGTAGGGTCATTGAGGATGTGTTGTGTAGTGGGTGAGCAGGGTCATTGAGGATGTGTTGTGTAGTGGGTGAGCAGGGTCATTGAGGATGTGTTGTGTAGTGGGTGAGCAGGGTCATTGAGGATGTGTTGTGTAGTGGGTGAGCAGGGTCATTGAGGATGTGTTGTGTAGTGGGTGAGCAGGGTCATTGAGGATGTGTTGTGTAGTGGGTGAGCAGGGTCATTGAGGATGTGTTGTGTAGTGGGTGAGTAGAGTCATTGAGGATGTGTTGTGTAGTGGGTGAGTAGGGTCATTGAGGATGTGTTGTGTAGTGGGTGAGTAGGGTCATTGAGGATGTGTTGTGTAGTGGGTGAGCAGGGTCATTGAGGATGTGTTGTGTAGTGGGTGAGTAGGGTCATTGAGGATGTGTTGTGTAGTGGGTGAGTAGGGTCATTGAGGATGTGTTGTGTAGTGGGTGAGCAGGGTCATTGAGGATGTGTTGTGTAGTGGGTGAGTAGGGTCATTGAGGACGTGTTGTGTAGTAGGTGAGTAGGGTCATTGAGGATGTGTTGTGTAGTGGGTGAGCAGGGTCATTGAGGATGTGTTGTGTAGTGGGTGAGCAGGGTCATTGAGGGTGCAGCTTTATTGGCTTTATTGGTTATTGGTATATGCCTAAGATGCTTACTGGAGGAGCTTTGTCCACTGGTGAGACTGTAGAGGCTCTCCAGTGAGTTACTGGACCTCCTGTGTCCCGTCGTTAACGCTCCTCCTACTCCACCAACCTCCAGCCGGTCCGATCCATCCCTCTTGGTCTCTTTGCTCTGCACAGTGAAAAAAAAATATCTTGTTTTTTTACCATGCCCTGTTATTCGCTTTATCCAGCACAAGTACTGGAGAGGAACAAAAGAGAAAGCCTTTCCAATCAGAAAGCTGTGTGTCATATAGGCCTGTCCCCGACTAAGGATTTGTATAGCCGACTTTGATTGGCCGAAATTTGCAGATAGTCGACTACCCCCCTGAATGAATTATATTATTATAATTTATTTGTTTTAATTTTTTAATGTTGGGATCATTCCATTTGGGCTGTGGGGAGTGCTTAATGTCTGAAGAAGTCGACTGAAGGCTTCTTGTCCTCTGCATGCAATTGGTCCACTGATGGATACATCTTGATATGTCTAGTGTGTGAAATCCTCTTTCAGTGCCTCTGTGCCCGTTTTCTTAGGCAGTTAGCCTCGCTGGTATGTGCGCCATTAGCGTTAGCCACGCTTCTAGGCCTCTTTGCTTTTGGAAAGAATGATTTAAAAAAAATATATATATATATAATTAATTATACTTTCTTTTATTTTATTTTTTGCATTCAACTAAGAGGTTGGCAGTCAACTACGGCTCCTTTCAATCGATTAGTCGACTAGTCGAGGTCAGCCCTAGTGTCAGAGTCCTAAATTGTTTGGGATGAATCAACTCTGTATCGTTGTTTACACAAGAGAGTTCCTCTGGCAGGTAAAGTCCTTAATCCAGCGGGAGCTGCCATTCCTTTTATAGCTGAGACTCATGGTGTAGCTAATCCCCATATATCTGTGCTCTGCTTTCCAGAGAGTCCCCTCTAACACTGAAACGTATCTGCATTGGTCCACCGCCGCCCAATATGAATGATTTCAGACGGGATGTGACTCAGACAGGGATGTGATCTGGACTCATGATGATGTGATTGTTCATTCGGCAAATGAAGGTACACTATCTGAAAAGAGTTACTGGGAGCATGCATGGCTATGATTAAACCAGCTAGCAGTGCATTGCAGTAGGGTATTGTATTATATATTGAATTGTTTAACTTTTTATATGTGTAAATAAATGAACAAACAACATTTTTTGGCTATGTCACGATACACAATATATCATGATATTTTGACATTTCCTCTAAAGCACTTAAAAATGCTTGATTTAACCCTTTGATGCATACAGTCACGCCAACATGATGATTATAATAGTCCCTGCAACATATGTCTACATTAAACCATGAAGATGCTTTACAAATTTATTAAATAAAGTTTCTAAAAATCAAAAAGAGTAGTCTACTGACACACTAATACATACATTTTTTTATTAACATCTAAGACAAGTTATATAAAAACTCTTGGGTGCCTAAGACCTTGGCACAGTACTGTGTTTTCGATCCACTTTAGCCAAAAATACACACACACACACACACACACACACACACACACACACACACACACACACACACACACACACACACACACACAGTGAGAAAATAATAATAATTTCTATTATCAGCAATAAGCATTGTTATAACATCCTACTGGTAAACAAAACACTGTTCTATTTCATTATGGCTGCCGCTCAGCGTCATTCTGCACGCACTTCACTTCGTGCACGCGCACTGAATAAAAAATTCCACAATGTACCTTTACATCCCAACATTCGTCTGGCCATACCCCTATCCGCTTACCTTCATAAGCAGGTGTGTGGTCACCTACTCGCCTCCTTCTTCACTTTCACCACAAGGAAGTGCCTTCGGTAGATCCCACACTTGACGAGGTTGTTAGCTGAAGAAAGTTGAGACGTGTTTAAATTTTTTCTTGCTTTTTTCTTCTCTCATATATTCGAAAGAAAAAAGCTAAGTCATAATGTCTACTTCGGAGGGTCGCGCTCGCAACGCCACTCTTCACCAGCGGTTCTCCATTGCCGCCTCGGTCGTGCATCTTGGAGCGGGGTTGAGGCCTCTCTCGTGGTCGGCAGCCACGCCCGGTAGGCGTCCGATGGGTAGTTTGCCTCTCCAAGGAGCTGGTGCACCAGTGCCGTCTCCTGTGCGATGGCCTGGTTCCGGCTCTGGTTCCGGGGAGTCGTCCGCTGTTGGGCGGCCGGCTCCTTTGGTTGCGGGGGATTTGAGACGCAAACTTTTTGCGTCAGCTCGCTCCCGTCGCAAGATGGTGGCTTGCAGACGCGAACGGCCTGGTTTTGGTGAGTTGCTGGAGCCAGATGAGGATGCGTCGGTCTCTACATGCCCGATGGAGACAGAGGACTACATGATAGAGGCGGACGGGTTCTTGTTTGAAGGCCCGGTGGGGACGTGTCCCCTGCCTGTCCAGGTAACACTGGAGGGGGGGGAGATGTCTCCTTGGGGTTCCTCGCCGTAGATGTTGGGTTAGAACCTCCGACTTGGCGGCGGGATGCCCTGCTATCAGCCACATCAGAATGTGGCTCCTTGACCAGTAGTCTGCTGTATGTGAGGGACGCGGGCTCGGAGGAGGAAAGTATGCAGGGGAACTGCATGCTTTGTTTCCCGAGCTCATGGCGGCGGCGGCAGTCGCAAACGGCGTGCCGCTGCCGCAGCCACTGCCTGTTCCTGTCCCTGATGATCTCATAGGTCATCTATGGCAACGTCGCCCGGTGAGAGGGGTGGACGTTGTCTACCCATTTTTCCCCTCAATGGCGGCCTATGTCCGTCAGGGCCAGGTGGTCTCCCACATCATGGGCCTTACTCCTGCCTACGTGCAAGTCACGCGGGTGGCGGGTTTGGTCAACGGCATGAAGGAGGGCGTGCCACGGCTTGATAGGTCGATGGCGGCGCTCCTTTGTCCGGAGGTGGTGTGGGAGCCGTTACGGAAGCCGGTTCCCCAAGGGAAATCGGCGAGGCGGTTGGCATATTGGAGCGACCAGTCATTTATCACCGGAACACAATCTCTAGCTGCCGCGTCTAACATCGCGCAGCTGGCGAGATTCATGTCCGGGATATTGACGGGCGGCACGGAGCTGACTGATTTACAGCATGATCAGCTCGCCCAGTCAGCAGGAGCCATCCTGCATCTGACTCAGCCGCAGGCTATAGCCGCTGGGAAAGTGCGCGCCCTGGCCACTCTGATCCAGCGCCACCTTTGGCTGGAGCAGGCGAGTGTGCCGGAGAAGAAGAGGACTCCACTTCTGACGGCACCCCTCTCCGATGCTGGACTATTCGGGACGGCACTGCAGCTGATGACCTCAACCTGCAGGGAGATGCAGGAGGAACGCTCCGTGCTCCAGCCTCATTTCCCCCCACCCGATGTTGCCGGTGGAGTCAGACGGCCGCCGCGTCGTCGAGGTTCCTCCGCCGTGGCCGGCGCTGCCACCACCGCCACTGCTGGACCTTCAGCGAAGAAGGCCAGGAGGAGAGAGGGTGCCTCCGCCACTGCAGCCGGCCCATCTACGCCCGGAGGTGACGGTAGGGATCGTCGAGACCAGCCGCCGATCGTTTACCGTCCCTCCGGGGCTCCACAGGGTGGGAAGCCCCGAGCGGCTCGTGGCAGGCGTCGCTAAGACCCAGTGACTTTTTCCCTCTGTGGTCCCCCCCTGTTTCCCTTCCCGGCCCCGCTATGATTTTGTTCGAAAATAAAGAGTCCCCTCTAAAGGGGGACTGTATTTTTTGTTAACAAACTGTGTGTTTATTCACCAAACATATGGTGGGGTTGCAACGTGTGAATCTTTTGCTAGTATGGGTTGATAGGAGGGCTAGATGTTACATTCATGTTAGAGCTTAAGCAAGGCCTGCAGCCTACACTCGGTTGAAAAAGGTTTTTTTCTGCCTCGACCTGAATCTCCACATAAAGGTAGAGGTTAGTTGTGTGCTCTGTTGCTTACACAGTGATATTGAGCTGCAACACTATTGTGTTGGGTTTGCAGTAATGCTCGTATGAAAATGTACAGCGGCTCAGCCGCTCTCTCTCTCTATCAATGTTTTTCTGTGTTACAACATGGATGCGGTGTAGGATTCACACACACACAAAACTTGGTCTTGCTATAAACCCTGTTCACAGATGTGTCTGTGGTTAGCGTGCATTGTATTAGCTTGCGCTATTCATTGGCATTGCTACTAAAGGTATCATATGGCTATTGTTGTTGTTGTATGCAAGGGTTGGGCTTGTGAGGGGGTGCCGGATAAACCCCTCCTTCCCTCTTCTGATTGGTCAGGGGGTTTATTGGCCTCTCTTTTTCGTTCAGTCAGGGCCAAGCTGTTATGCGGCTTGGCAGGGAGGGGGGGGGCGAAGGGTTTCCCAGACTCTGTACCCATCACAGGCGTTTGAGTCTTGGGTTTCCCCCGTTATAGCACACGTCACTAGGCACGTTGCTATTGGACGATGACTTCCGTGAGTTTAGACCCGTTGTTGTCAAGTGTCGGGGCAGAGCGTAGGAACTTAATGTTCTACTACGCTCAATATACACGTAACTTGAGTCGGTTGGTCACATGACTCAATGTTACCGTGACTTTTCAATCTATGGCTCACGTGGGAAGTCTCTCTGAGGAGTTCCGTCTCTCCTCTGTGGTAGGGATGACGGGATATAAAAATGTAAACAATTTTTACCCTCGGCTGCGTCACGTGGGATTCATGTCAGTCGGTGTTTCTTTCTTTTTTTTAATAAAAAGTGTGGAGAATGTGAAGCACGACAACCTTCTTGTCGTTCTCCCAGGCGCCTTGAAGGATCAATGTGGGGTCTGTTAGACTGTCCATTGATATGTTTTGGGTCCCGACGCATACATAGTGCTGGCTCGGGGTGTTTCTATTCAGAATCTTGCGGGTGGCTAGTACGCCTTGGTTACTTGTTATTAAAACAGCGTTTTTATAAAGCAACTGGGATGGGGGATTTTTTCCTCTTCCGAGAGCCTGTTACTGGGTCTCGATGGATTCTCGTTCATATCTGGGGTATGTTAATGGAATAGATCGGAACATAGGTAGAGGGGTCTCACGCCCTTGGGGTGGGCCACCGAGCGCGGTGTAAACAGGACCGTCTGGGTGGCGCCCTCTTTTCATGTTTTAGATCAACACGCATATCTGCCCCTTCTCCTGGAGTAGGCATGTCGGCGTGGTTAGGGCACGGGACTGGTTCTGGTCACGCTGGTCCAGGTCAGTTAACCCGTTGTCCACCGGGGATGCAGATCTGCTGTTCTGGTACCCTGAGGGACTTGGGCTTTTTTCAGGGGGAAGAATGCCAGGTCGGCCCGGGTGTCACAGGGTTAGGCGTTATGGAGACCCTTTGTTGGGTACATGTTGTACCTGGCACTATTGTAAGGGGCTGGTTCTCCTTCTTTCGCTCCTCTCTCACGCATGGCGAAGAGGGGGCTGTTGGGGTGGTCTTCGGGACCTCCTCTGGTAACCCTGTGTGCTTCCCGAGCCGCCGGGCCCGGTCCGAAGTAATGTTTCGTTGAAACCGTAGGCCTGGGATAAGCCTTTTTTGGAAACTGAAACACTTGTGCTGCGGTATAGCTGGTGTATACCCGCAGGTGTGTTTTGGAGTTTTTCTTGAGGGGTTATAGGAACAACCGCCGTCTGTGTACCGAGAGGGTGGTTGATTCCCTGGTGTGTTGGAGCAGAGTCAACTCCCGGTTACCCGGTTGAGTGTGCCCCTGCACGTTCATGACGTCTGCCAATCGTGTCAGCCTTCTCTGCCTCGACCCCTCTGGGTGGGTTTTTTTTGATGGAGGCTTTGTCATGGTGCTCAACAACGCCAGCATACGCCCCTTCCGCCGGGGGGGCTGTTTTCAGTTGACTCCTTTGGCACCTGTCTCGTCCGCAGTGCTCCAGGCTCAGGTCTACAGCCTGCTGCCTGGTTTCCTCGGTGCACTGCCTGCTTCCGTTGGTTGACATTTTTTGAGTGCTTTACGGCCATGCTGACTGCCTGTGTTGCAGGGTCAGTGTGCCAGGCGGTGTACTATTGGGGGGAAAGGGCCCGCTCTTGGAGGGGCCCTATCCGAATACACTGGCGATGTGGGGGGCGGTGTCACTAAGTGACCGCCTGGTGGGGTCTTGATGCTGGCGTCATTGACCTCTCCGGGCCCCCTTTTTCCAGGGGATCCAGTCTCTTCGCCACTGTACTAGTTACACATTACACACATACAAATGACAATAACACTATGTAACAACCATCAAATGCACTCACAGCACACACATCCACACGCACACACTCACTTTAAACAAACAACTGACTGCAGCACCCACTTTAGAACACCTAAACACACTTTATATTTATTGGCAAAGAATTTGCACTACAACCCATACCTCATTACACCTTACTGTAAATTGTACCTCATCCCATTTCTGCATTGTACTGTATAGTATATTGTATTGTAACTCAGTTACTTTTCTACTCTGCATTGTACATTGTATGTATATATTGAACACTTGTCTATGTACTTGACTTCTATTTTATACTTATCTATTTTTATCTAGCACAATCTCTGGAGCAAAACAGAAAGAAGCATTTTATATAAAAGTATTCTGTACTTCTGTATGACAACTAATAAAGAAACTTGAACATCAAAAAATCAACATTCTGTTCTCTATGCCAGGCTAGATCTGACCTTGACTCATGTTACAGGATTAATACACACTTTATACACAAATTGCATATAGCATTCTCTTTGGTAGCATTCATTCTGTGTTTATTGTGTCATACTGGGGAATAATATTAATATTATTATGTCCTATTGGGGACATAATTTTAAATTCTGAGCAATTCAATCGTTTTTTTTTATAGAGGACGTCTGACATTGATTGAAAACGGTTAACAGATTGCAGAATGGGTACAATACAGTACAGCTCAATACACACAATTGTTAAGGGGATGCAGACCAGAGAAAGACTTTCGTGAGAGACCAACAAAGTGAGGTATGTAATACATTTCGAATCAAATTGTGGTCGGTTAGATCTAACGTTAATATCACGTTATCCATCTAATGGATAGCAAGCTCACCTGACGTCGGTATGGCTTGCGAAATACAATCTTATAGTAAGAAACAAAACACAAGTTGAACATAGTTTTGAACGTTTTATTACAATAGTATTTGTAATTTTGGGGGCAGTAACGGGGGTTGTTCCTTCCGTTCGTTTCCTGGTGGCATGCGGGTTGTGTGTGTGCGTAGTCGTGGGGTCAAGCCACGGTCTGCTCACCCTGTGCGTTGAGTTGCTTGAGTTCCTCTTTGCACGGTCGGATCCGTCTCCCTCCCGTCCTCCAATAGGGAGGGTATCCCTCCATTAGGGAGGGTCGGGGGGCTCGGTCCTCCCCGGTCTGATGGTTTTGGGGGGCCTCAGCGGGGTACATTTGTCGAGCTTTGGCTCCCGCTCAGCTCCTCTTGTGCAGAATGACGCTGAGCGGCAGCCATAATGAAATAGAACGTAAGGTTATGTATATAACCAAGTTCTATGAATTATGGTGACGCTCAGCGTCAGGACGCCGCTGCGGCCCTTGATCTCACATTGTGGTGAAAGTTTGGGAAGGAGGCGAGTAGGTGAGCACACACCTGCTTATGAAGGTAAGCGGATAGGGGTGTGGCCAGACGAATGTTGGGATGTAAAGGTACATTGTGGAATTTTTTATTCAGTGCGCGTGCACGAAGTGAAGTGCGTGCAGAATGACGCTGAGCGTCACCATAATTCATAGAACTTGGTTATATACATAACCTTACGTAAAGGTGTGTGTGTGTGCATCATGTGTATTAAATATATATTAACTTTTTAATTGCATGAAACATTATGAAGTATTCTCTTATGCCGCTTTTCCAAGGTCTGCATGGTGGTACTACCTACTCGACTTGACGTCATCTTCATCTTCCTCTAGATCACAGAAGGTGTATCTAAATGGCAGCCTGTCCAGTAGCAGAGGTCTAGAGTGTGGCGTGCCGCAAGGAAGTTGCCTAGGACCTTTGCTCTTCTCTGTATTTACGAATGACCTATCTTGGGCTACCAAATGTGCTACAACAGTTCTTTATGCAGATGATTCAACATTGTATTACGCGCAGGGCCGCCTGGGAGAAATGCGAGGCCCTGTGCGAGATTTAACGCGAGCCCCCCCCCCCCCCCCCCCCCCCCCCCCCAAAAGGTTAAAAAAAAAATATATATATATATATATTTTTTTTCCATACAGTCAACATATTCTTAAATAATAGCGCTGCCCGAGGCGGGGCATGATACAGTCAACATATAGCAAAAGAGAGAGCGAGAGAGAGCTCCCGTTCTACAGTCAATATACAGTGTACAGAGAGAGAGAGAGAGAGAGACACATTGGAAAGAAATTGAAATGCTATTTGGCCCTAAACAGAGAGTACACAGTGGCAGAATACCTGAACACTGTGACTGAAGATCCTTGACTGTACAGACTCAGCGAGCACAGCCTAGCCATCGAGAAAGGCCGCCATAGGCAGACTGTGTGTGTTAGAAAGAGAGAGAGAGAGAGAGAGAACATGTGTGTTTGTCATGTGTGTGTGTGTTAGAGAGAGCGCATGTATGAGAGATCCAAAAGGACAAAGATCAACACTTAAATCCAAGAGAGAGAGAGAGAGAGAGAGAGAGAGAGAGAGAGACACATTGGAAAGAAATTGAAATGCTATTTGGCCCTAAACAGAGAGTACACAGTGGCAGAATACCTGAGCACTGTGACTGAAGATCCTTGACTATGTACAGACTCAGCGAGCACAGCCTAGCCATCGAGAAAGGCCGCCATAGGCAGACTGTGTGTGTTAGAAAGAGAGAGAGAGAGAGAGAGAGCATGTGTGTTAGAGAGAGAGCATGTATGAGAGAGAGAGAGAGAGAGAGAGAGAGAGAGAGAGAGAGCATGTGTGTGTGTGTGTTAGAGAGAGAGCATGTATGAGAGATCCAAAAGGACAAAGATCAACACTTAAATCCAAAGAGAAGAGGGTCTATACCAGAGAAACCAAAGCAGCAAGGAGCCAATGGCCGACATCAGCTAAATAGGCTAGCCAGGTACTGTGACACCAGGCCACACACAGCTTTGGCCAATGGCCCAACGCTACCCAAGCTACACAAACGACCAAGACATTCACACACAGCACATGTCGTATCTCCAAATGTTGTGAAGTAGCATATGTTTTGCCTGGAAAAAAACATCGTTATTAACAAAACATTCGGGAGGGGAAGGAAGGAAGAGTGGGGTAATGTCATGACATTTTCATTAATCTTACCTGCACCAAGGAACGCAGGGCGAAAGGCCGCAACACAGGTCTCCACGTTGACGAAAGGCCTCTCGCTGTCGGGACAAATAAGCTATGGCCAGAGCCTTGTCATGGTGCAGGCCCGACTACATCTTCTGTCAAAGATGATGTCATAGTCAGAGTGCCAGAACCCCCTGCTATTCTCACGGCTAATGTCAATGGTCGTAGCACAAGCTAACAGCTAACTCAAGGCTAACTGATAGCATCAAACGAACGTTCCCAGCCGAGCGCAGCCGGCAGTTAACGTCGAAGCTAAACAGCTAACTGGCTAACAGTTAGCTCAACCAGGCTATCGCTAACCATTAGCTAACGCAGAAGCAAGCTATGCGGCTACATACAGCCAGGTGCTGACACCAGGCACACACCGTTAGCTACTAGTAGTACTACAATAGCTAGTCGGCCAGTTTAGCTCCAGAGAGAGAGAGAGAGCGAGAGAGAGAGCGATGTCCACGGCGGGAATAGAATAGAGTTAATAGAATAGGTTAAAAACTCACCAAACGTCCAAGAGGATGGAGACAACCGCGTGGAGTTGACGAAGTTCATCTGCCAAACGACCATCCTCTTCATCTTGGCTGCATGTCTCTAGGTTAGCTAACGCTAGATAGCCTTTAGCTAAGCTAGCTACTAGCCGACATCATCATCATGGCTATATCCCGACTGCATCATGACAAGGCTCCGGCCATTTGTCCCGCCTTTCGTCAACGTTCCTTGGTGACCGACCGACTGATAATGACCGACCTCTTTCTTCGTCTTGGCTGGCATAACTAAGCATAATAGTCAAACGCAGCTGACTCACGCCGGCGTAGTGTACTACACATGATGTAAGTAAAACCACTCCCTTCGTTGAAACCAATAGTATGTCTGCTGCAGAACCCCAGAGGCTGAGCTCCAATAGTGAGTATATCCTGCAGACCCAGGAACAAGTCAGACACATTCTACAAACGTGTCTAATGTGAAATATATAAGCATATAAGCAAAACTAGATTTTAGGTCTGTGATGAAAAAGGGCCTCGCGGGAAGGGGGGCCTCGCAAAAAATAAAAATAAAATAAAAAATAAAAAAAATAAAAAATAAAAAATATTTTTTTTTTTATTTTTTTTTATTTTTTTATTTTGCGAGGCCCCCCTTCCCGCGAGGCCCTGTGCGACCGCACTGCTCGCACACCCCCTGAGGCGGCCCTGATTACGCGGCACCATCATGCAATGTACTTAATGAAGTTTTGAGTAGAGAACTTAAAGTTGTGCATGACTGGGTAGTATATAATAGACTTGTCCTTAATATCTCCAAGACTAAATGTATTGTGCTGGGAACAAGGCACAGGTTATCTACAAATCCAAAGCTTCATTTAAACTTGTGTAATTCAGCAGTTCAACAAGTTGAAAGTACTAAACTCCTTGGAGTGATGCTGGATTGCACTCTGTCTTGGTCTCAGCATATTAATTATATTGTTTAAAAAATGGGAAGAGCAATTGGTATTTCCAGGAAATGTGCTTCTTTTGTTGCCCGTCCCCTTTTATGTCAGATAGTGCAAAGTTTAGTTTTATGTCATCTTGACTATTGCTCTGCGATGTGGTCATCTGTTGCCAGTGGTGACCTCAGGAAGCTCCAGGTGGTCCAGAACAGGGCAGCACGGTTGGTACTGGGCTGCTCACTAAGGTCTAATGTGAGCCGTATGCATGCCCGCCTCTCTTGGCTTAACGTTGAAAATAGATTGTCTTTTAATATACTTGTGCTGTTCAAGTTGGTCATGAGCAGTAAGACTTTTTATACATAATCAGATTGTTTTTAGTAATACTGTGCACGAGCATTACACTAGAGGTTTCAGTAGTGGGCAGCTTGAATTGCCAGGTCCTAGAACCAGCGCTCTGGGGAGATCTTTTATTTTTAGAGCATTAACTCTGTGGAATGGCCTGCCTCGGAACCTCTGCTGCATTTACAGTAGATTCACGTTTAAAAATAATCTTAAATTGTTTTTAAATTGTTTTTAACACTGTAAAGTAATTTTTTGTTTTTGTTTTACACTAATGTAATTTTAGCTATATTAATTGTTACAGTAGGTTCATTATGCATTGTGTGTACTGACTTTTAATAATTTAGTTTTTTGCAATAGTGATTGTTTTTGTGTGTTTTTTTGTGTGTGGACCCCAGGAAGACTAGCTGGTTGCTATCGCACCAGCTAATGGGGATCCCTAATAAAATAAAATAAAATCAAAACGCGAGACACACATACGAAGCTAGCTATGAAGCTATGAAACCAGTGCCCTATTAGCTAATTTACGCTAGCCGCAATGCTAACGGTTAGAGCGCGAGGCTATTATTTTTGGAACCAGTTTGTCCGCCTCGGCACCTCCATATTCCATTGCCGTTTCTGAATAAAACACGTAGGGCTAACGTTTAACCTCTTTAGCCCGAGCGGTCACGTCATAAATCCATCTCTACAATTAATGTTGCGTTTTTTTCCCAAATGTAGCCAAGAGTAAAGACCCTAACCCTGTTAAGACAGCAGTCATCATGTATATTTTCAGCAATCCGTTTGTTTACCAATAGGGTAAAGTGTTATTAGTGAAATATTCGTTTTGGATTTAGCTTATTAAATTTCTTTGCCTGTACCTCCCCTCCCCCATTCGCCATGCTGCTATGACACCTAGATTCCCCCAAGGCCGGGGATCAATAAAGGAAAACTTGACTTGATAAGCTTCAATCTATTGACTGGACTATTAAATACAGTACTTACTCCTGCACATCTGCACACATCTGTGAATGAGACTTCCAGGTATATGTTTTTATGACCCTCTGAAGATTTAACCAGGAACAGATTTGTAAACAGACAGATAAGTCACACGCAAGCTGTATGGTACAGTAGGTCTTTGTACACTGCTATAGGCTATACTGTAGGGGTCTTAATTGACTAAAATCCTACATGTGTCTTGCATATCATGCTTTGCTCAGCTGAGTAGAGGTCAGTGACCCTGGATAACCTTTACGGCATTATAGGTGTGAATGTCAAGCTGGTGATGTGAGCTCTGCAGAGTGCCTGATACCAGATTCCAGCTCTCACCCTTCCCTCCGACAGGGTTTCAGCGTGCTTCCTGCTCGTCCTCTTGCTTCCTACGCCACTCGCTAGGGTTGGATCATCGCTCCCGTACTGCTTTCCCTGTATAAAACACGGTATGAAAACAGAAACCCATTTAGGATCCTCCCCATTCTACTCACACTGAACATGCTATAACTTAAGTAGGCTACTCAATGAGAAAGGAGTGTATTCACACTGTCTTCAAGATGTAGCTCTTTTGGAAATCTGCTTTGACAAGACTTTTGGAGTCTGAGCCTACTGAACAGTGGCGGCTGGTCCCCCCCCCCCCTCCCCCCTGGTGGAAAGTGGTTTTGGATTTGTCTATTATAGTAGATTGCGACCACTAAAAATATAATATTTATTTTTAAAATAAATAATAATTACTCATTTTAAGTATGTTTGTGTTTAAAATGCACAATAGCGTGTAATATATCAAATATAAATCATTGTTTGTGCTTCATGTTCATCCCCTCTCTCTTCTGGGGCGCTAGAAATATCGTCCCACTGACTGGGCGTGCATCCAATTGAAAAATTCACATGGCAACATAAATGCACCTATCAGCGTCTTCAAATATGATGCATGAAGGGTGATTTGTCTAGCGCCCCAAGCAGAGTCATTGGTGTTTTAGGGGGTGCGCGGACTGATGACGACAACAATGATGGATGCAGGGACTCGAGAGACAGAATTACGCTAATAGTTGTTGTCGTCGTCGGAAATTGATAATAATCACAAGATACATTCAGACAGTGTTGGATCTAACTAAATGGATTTATGGACACATTCATGGAAAGTTCAAGCCCGGACCACAAAGCTTCTCGAAGGGTTTAGCGCGACAGCTCTTCCAATTCATACGGATGTTCTACCGGCAGCAAAAAAAAGAGTCTCAGCCTGTTATGATATTATGAAAATGTAATTGTAGTGCTGTCAGACCAGATACGGGTTGTCTCTTCCATTTATTTTCTTCTCTGAGTGCTTAGTTTACATGTTAAAATCACAACGATTTTTTAAATACTATGGGTTTGGTTTACAAACATGTCACCTTTTTCACCTCTTATCAGTTTGTAGGTCGGGGTATAATATACTGTAGTTACTGAACAGTATAACTACACCGCCCCACCAATAATTTTCACCAGCTGCCACTGCTACTGAATCCCTATAACTGACAGATTGAAAGGGTTTGCTCTTACCAGAGACTGTTCAGTATCTGGTGGTTTCATTTGAGTGGAACAGCGTGTCTTAGTGTCAGATCTCCTGAAGCCGGTTGAATGCTGCGTGAAATGAGAGATTCATATATTATTTCACCACTTTTCACGTGATGTGAACACGGCGACACTTTCTGCAAACACGTTTCTATTAATCTTTTATCTCTACAATACAATACGCAAAGGTCTTGGCCTACACCCAGTTTTTCTGATATGCAGGCTACACTGAATAAGTCTAATATGTTGTTGATTTTTCTGAATAGCCCATGTCAAGATATTATGACCAGATTGTTAAAATTTTTATATTAATTAGTTGTGCGGAATTATACCTTTTGGTTTTATGATTGAATAATAGGCTTCTGATATTATGGCTATTAGTCCAGAGTGTTTTCTAATCATGGTAAAACTCTGTCATACTGATCTGTACTATGATACCTGTGTAAGATAATAAATAAATTAAGCATCATTTAAGAAAGGACTGCACCCCGAACAGGGCGGAAAGGAATCCCAACATGACATAATGACTGCCGTTTGAATAGGTGGCCCTTGGTCCCGCCCCCCACTATTACTGACTGTGACTGAACTGTTGTCCTCAATACTGGGAAACTATATTATACTGTAGAGAGATTTAATATTGGATCTACATATCCAATTTTACGAGGCAACAAGGAAATTATGAAAATAGAATTTCTATTTTTCATTGAACTGTACTTAACTCAACATAAAGATTAAATGTTCTCCGATGACATCACTGGAAAAGATATACAAATTATTTGACTCAATAACTGTAAAACTAAATGAATGTGTGCAAAATATTTTTACAGTTTTGAGATTATGTGCAAAATAAATCAGCATTTTGTTCTGTGAATTGTCCCTTTAAAGCTAGAGTAGGCCATTTATTTTAGAACCATTTTGAAAATATTTGGGGAAATTATCTTTACATCTCGACAGCTACCAATAAATCATAATGCTCTCTGTAACTGTGCAAGGCCCTATACTCAGCCACTCCAAAATCTCAGGTTGCCTGAATCTTATTCATGGTTGTTTGGCCTGCCAAGCAGTGGCGTCGTTTTGGTATGGCAAGGTATGGCACTCGCCATACCTTGGCTTCTAGCTAAATTTGACATTTGAAATCAATCTGAAATACTTTTTGTCATTTGTGACAAAATCATCTCATTTGCATGTCATTTGTGACACGTGCTGATGTTTTGGTCCGCATGTTGATCTTTGTCATTTTAGTACACCCCACCACCCAGCCTATAGATGGCGCTGTAGTTGAACGGGAGTTAGAGGTTGCTGCTCTGGCTACAGTTCCTCAGAATAAACAAGCCACGGACTAACGTTAACGTCCATTATTCTCATTAATTCAGGTGGGTTAAACAAACTGTATAAACGCCATAATACTGTTGATTCAAATGTAACATTCATTAACTCGTTCTCTGCCACGCTGGCCACGCATCCTGCGGTTAGTAGGCCGGCTTTTCATGACTGTTTTCGCGATAATTCATGATCTTTGCAGAGCTATTTGTATATTCTATATTATAGCTATGGGGAAAATGGTATGGCTCATTTGACAGAAACTATTTGCAGTACAGCATGTAAAAAGGCGTTAGTTTCTACACACTGTAGTTTGTAGTTTATTACACGCTGAACATCGGCCATTACCGAAATAATCCAGTCTTTTTCCATAGATCGCGAGATAGGACGCTTTATGTGCAATAAGCCCGAATCGTTCTGGTTGATTCCCTGAACCCCCAAATACTCCCAAATCAAAAGGTATATAACATGTACATATGCACCTTCACAAACATCAAGTAGGGAGGGGGGAATCCGATCGTTAGAAAAAGCCTGGTTTATGACTGGTAAAGTAAGCCACTGTGATAGTTACATAAACATGTTCCACGTTCGGTAAAATAGACATAGGGGGTCCTTACCGTAGCCAGAAGGTAATCAAAAAAGAATAATTACAATGATCCCATCGGCGATCGCGATTACAAGTTTATATGTAATTACACGTGTTTACTGGACACTAGGTTTTGTGGCGAGCGGATCTGCTTGCGATTGCTTTGCAAGAGCTCCTCCCCCACAGAGCCAGTCTCGATGCCTCGATGCATTCAATGACAATAATGCTGCCTTCCTATCCGAGTTCAAATGGTAGACGATACTGCCATCTGGTTATATTCGATCGGCATTGTAGTTCAACCGTATGTGGCTGTGCCAAAATGATTCAGATCGCTCCGGGCGAGTCTGTAGCGTGGGGATCAAAGGAAAAAGATGAATCGATCTAATAACCTTTATATACGTGATTGGCATTCAACGCATGGCGAGCAAACACGTATATATACGTGGATGGCGCAGATTGAGTTAACAAGTCCATGTTATGTTGTGTCAATACGAACACGTTCTATATGTTATTTGAGTGAAAACCGGACATAACATCACCTGCGATTGTGAATCTAACAAGCTGTTAGCTAGCTAACGTTAACACTTTGCATGCCACGCCCGAGATTATTCGGGTTATTACCCCCAGGGTTGAATGCCCAATCACGAGAATATTCATTTGTTCTCTTTTTTTAGCGATCTGAAATAATATTTCATCAACCGTGTCTACCGTTGGAAATTCAGCTATACCTCAGGCGCTCAGATGTGAAAAAAGCGCCCCCTATCGTCTCCCAGATGGTAATTCACCCTTTTGGATTGAACTCAATGAAAATGAATGAGAAAAAAAAACCTACACTCCACATTTTACTTCTCACGCATGCAACCGGCGTCTACCAGCTTCATGCTGGACTCTCGGAGCAGCAGGGAATATGTGTTTTACAGTATTCATGGTGGATCCCTAAAAGGAGCGATTTTTTCGAATGGCGATCAGGAATTGGAATAATCCATTTGGATACCATCTGATCTCAGGTAAGGAATCTATGTTACCAGTCTAAGGATAATCAGACCCGTTTTCACGGATATATAAGCTTTTATGTGATTATGTGATATCGCTGTTTGACTGTGCGCGCCGTCAGGAAATAGGAGACTCGATTTTCGGCTCGCCGCAAGAGCGTGCATGCGTACACATATACTATCGATAATCTAGCGTTTATTTGAAAACGATTCATAAATAGGCCGAAAAATGACAACGTTCTAGAATATTCCAGGAAAAGGCGATTATCAGGGAATCTCTTCTTTTTTCCGTGAAACCGAGTGCTTTTCAGAATGGTAGAAAACGGAAATGAACCGATAAAAAAACAATCTGGTACGACAATGTTGACTGGAAAATGAGTCTTTGATAAGCGACGGGCAGATTAGACACATAGCCATAATTTAAAACATAGATTAGGCGTTATTAACGCTAACATTGAAGTGGTGCTGGGCATTCAAGGGACTAATAAGGAATTAAACTTGGGCAGTCAAAGTGTTAACGGGTAACTTACAAACGCTAATTTACGTATGTATCAAGGTTATTCGATCTCAGAATCTGTCCTTTTGGTCACAAATATACGAACTATGGTCTATGTGTAATACAGTGTTGATGGTGAAATATGTGTGTGTCTCCTCATGAGTTTATAATTAGTTACAATGATCTTTTTTGTAAAGTTAATCCTGAATGTGTTTGCCAGCTCCACTTGAACAAGCGCAACAAATTTCCTCCACCCCACCCCCCCACCTTCACCCCCACCCCACGATAATGTTAGTACAACAGAAAAAGAGGACGTTAGACGCTTTGCATTGTGGGGTAGAATGACATAGTAGAAAAGACTCACGCACATCCAAAGTATAGTCACGGGTGCTTGACTAAAATAGATATGTAAGGTTGTGGAAAAAAAGTCAGCACACCGTCTGCAGTGTTCCCAAGTTTAATTTGATATTAAACTTGGGAACACTGCAGACGGTGTGCTGACTTTTTTCTCACAACTTTGTAGAATGACATCAAACATGGGGGCAGCCATACAGTCCCGTATTTTGACAGTGAATGCACTTGAAAGGACAGACTAATTGAATGCTTTCCAGATAGAATTAAGATAAAAGCGACACAAACATACAATATGAAAACTAGTGTAATATATCTTACTGTTAATTCTGAGATATCCAAATCGGAGTTGGGGTTGATCATCTCGATTGGAGGTTGGAGATGCTCAGACTGTTTGGTGTTCAGTTCATGGACCAATCTCCCAAAACGATCCCAGGATTCTGTGGTCCAGGGCAGGGTGAAGTCAAAGCCATGGCAGTCATCACTCTGAGGAGGGTGGCACTGGCAGGTGCAATGGGAGGGCTCCCACCGGGGAAGGTGGTATTCTGAAGGGTTCCAGTAATGACCGTGAACCCCAGGAGGGCTACACACTCCTCCTCCCTCTTCACCATCAGTGAACCTCTTGGATTTCTGCTGCGTCTTCTTCTTCTCTGTCCATCCAGCCAGCCCAATGCAAGTTACCACAGGACTGTCCCCTCTGAAGTCTGCAGAATGACGTGGAGATGAGCCTAAAGAATGTTTTTTTTTTCATGCACACATTATGACCAAAATAAAACAATGGTGAAAAGTAAATACTTTTTAAAGGGGCACTTCACCAAAATAAATAAAACAATGCTGACTTATTTTGCACATAATCTCACACACATCCAAAAACTCTAAACGGTTTTGCACACATTCATTTTGTGCAGATTGCCCACGGAGTCTAGGTTCATCAATCTGCGCATGCATAGTTCGGGAGTAAGTGCGGGAAAGCGACTATAGCTCGGCCGAGAAAGTGCCGATCAACTTGCGATTGGTCTCTCTGTGTTCAGGAGACTCAGGCGTATAAAGGTCTATTGGATCATGTCTCCAGCACCTCCACAGCCGTATCTGCAACCACTTAATGTCAAGGCTCTCATCATTTTCTCCCCCGCTCTCTCCTCCATGAGCTCAATGTAACGCGGAAGTGCAGTAGTCTATACTATAAACTTCCGAAAATATACTCAAAAGGTAGTTTTCCTTAAACAACATTTGTTAGGGTAACTAGAGTACATGTAATTACAAGTTACGTTCCACCTCTGCACGTGTCCTCGAGGAGGTTCACAGACAGCAGCTCACCGTCGCTCTCAGAGACATCCTCTCCTCTCTCTGCCGCTCTGTGGCCTCCTCTCTTGACGCTCACCAGCCTCCGCAGCTTCTTCAGAGCTCCTCGAGCCTCCGTCGCCTCCACCTGCGCTCCGGCCATCTACAGAGGAGAGAAACCACACTGCAGCACTCAGTCTTCTCACATTTAACCCTTTCACCACCACACTACAGAAGGTTAATCTTTCACTACCACACTACAGACGGTTAACCTTTCACTACCACACTACAGAAGGAACCCTTTCACTACCACACTACCAAATGGTTAACCCTTTCACTGCGACAATACAGAAGGTTAACACTTTCCCTGCGACACGACAAAGGGTTAACCCTTTCACCACCACACTACAGAAGGTTCTGTTTCATGCTAGCTGCCGCTCAGCGTCATATTGCATATATCTCGCTTCAGCGTATATACACTGAATACATTTCAAAATGTACCTTTACATGCCAGCATTCATCTGGCCACACCCCCATCCGCTTACCTACATAAGCAGGGGTGGGGCCACACACTCATCTCCTTCTCAAATTTCATCCACAAGCTACGTGCTGCTCACATGCCCACTTGACGTGGAGAAAAATATTTAGTCTGAGGAAAGGAAGAACAAGGAGATACGTTGACATCATATCTTTATTTTCTCTCTCACTATTTTCGAGAAAATACGGCGATATTGTCTTCGTCACTGGAGTGTCTGGAAGATGATGATCATTCTAAACCTCCACCGGTTTTTTCGTATTAGGAGCTCACGCCGCTGACATGCTTCCCAACTACAATCCTCCTTGCTGCGGCTGGATGGGGTAAAAACCCTCCAGCAACACAGCTGGACTGTAGGACGCACCGACTGTTGTGAGAAGCGGTGGTTTCCAGGTTGGGTATGTACTGTTTTGCTTGCGAGCTCTGGTTGTTGTTGATGCTATGGGGGTTAGCTAACAATTTACGAAACGCCAACCCCAGGCTAGGGTCCTCTGCTCGGCTTAAAACGGCGATCGGAGGATCTTGGCCTGACGCCCATGATGGCTAATCTAGTGGCCCGCGCTAGGTTCTGGTGATCCCAGGATTCTAGAGCGGATGCTTCTCTGTCCCGTGCAGGCCCCATCTTTCATATACAAATGAAAGTTTACCCTAACGAGGAAATGTGGGCATAAGATCTTCTTTATCGGAAGTTCCATGCTCAAAGGGCCCGTGTGTGTCTGGATCACCGTTGACAACTGTGTTCTGACATTTCTTTTTCTTTTCCCTGTTAGGGAAGGGATTGGGACAGCGGCCTGTCTGAAGTGTGGCTTGTTATGTCATTGTATGCAGTTCAGGTGATGGCTGGTTAGCTTGCGTGCTAGTTATGGACTACTGCCAGTCAGCTGTTAGCTGCGCAGCTGTTAGCTGCGGCGTTAGCTCGCTGTGTTTACCAGGCTGGTATACGTTAGCTTGTTGCTATCAGCCGATCGGCTGTTAGCTTAATGCTACACTGTTGAACGTTCTGTGACTATAACATGCCTTAAACACTCTGACTACGACGTCATCTTTGACAGAGGATGTTAGTCGAACCTACCGGGAGACCGGCCGGCGAGGACTGTGTCAACATGGAGAACCGTAGCGGGACGCTGCCCTTGTCGTCAATACAGGAATGCTGTGTTTACCATCGGTGCCCCGTTAGCCAGACTGCAGTTCGCTTGGCCTGCGCTCACGGTAGGAAGGTCCCGACCAGACCTTAAACACGTCTTCTTCCTTCCCTTCTAAATGTTTTGTAATAACAATGTTTTCCAAAACGGGTGTTGCTGCAATACATTGAGGATACGATGCGTGTTGTGTGTGAATTGTCTTGTCACTGGTATAGCTTCTCCATACAAATCGGGTTGTTGTTACATGTGTAAAAATGATCTGGTTAGTTGTGTTGAGAACATCATGTGTGTTCATGTACCGTGTACTCACAACTAAGGGGGTTAATTAACCTATAAAGCTATGCTTAGTGACATATGAGTGAAGAATGAATTATTTTCTCAGCCTGTAATGACAATGAAGAGTGTGTTCACATATTAACAGGTTTACCTGTTCAACTGGGCCGTATCAAGGGTAAGGTAGGAGGGGTGTTCCCCCCGGTTCCCTGGGGCTTCCCCACCCTCCTCTCAGACATGTTGTTTACAATATATTGTGTCACTGTGTTGTGGGGATACGATGTAACCCTTAGCTTAGTTACTGGGGTTGTGCTAAACCGCTTGAGAAACTATATTTTCCTAAAAGAAAAGATTGTTTGGTCACTTTTCGTGTGTGCTTAGCAAGGGCTGTGGCCGATACTAATCGAGAATTATGTATTCTCTCGTTATGAAAAACGGCGTTCCTCTGTAGCAAGAGTGTACTTGCCATTTTTTGTGGTGATAAAGGGTTGTGTGTGTCTTGTGATCTATAACTGGGTTAGGTTGGCCACAGAAGCACATGTGTAAGTCTGGTACCGGGGCTCTTAAGGGGGCCCTCTCTATTCTGTGTTTTTTCCTTAGTAAAAATCAGATAAGGGTTAGCACATGAGCTGTGTGAAGCTGTTAGACACTTCATGTTTTTTTGTCATTACATCGTATCATGGGTGTGGGGTCGTAAAGGGGTGAACTGGTAATCCTTTCCTCCCCTTTTGATGGGCAGGGGTTAAAACCTCCTGTCCTACAAAGTTCCTGTCACGTTGCTGTTCGGCACGTTACAGGGTAAGAAGGGGGGGGGGGGGGGAGTTTCCTGGTCCCACGCCCTGGAAGATTGGGTGTGTGCACCGCAGAAATTCCCCCGCCATAGAGTACGTCACTGTGCGCGTCTCTGTTGGTAAGACTTCCGTGAGTTGTTCAGGTCCACATGATGGATCTGTTTCAGGGAGTGGTCAGGGCTCCTCCTCACGAAGCTCCTACTCGGGCCTTCTGTGAGTTAGGACTCTCCTTCCCTGTGAGGGAGCCTCCTCAGAGTTCAGAGCCTCCTCCTCAGATTGTCAAGGTGAGTAGAACTTCAAAAAGGAGTCCTGCTCTATTGTGTGTATTCGATTCAATTCGATTATTGAGTGTGTATTGGTTCAGTGCCTCCTCCTCGGAGAGCCCTAACCCAAATTTTACATGGCTCAATGTTGCAATATATTCTTTTCAATCTATACAGCTCGCGTGGGAAGTCTCTCTGGGGATTTCCGTCTCCTCCCTATGGGAGGGTGGTGGGATGTAAAAATGTAAAAAAAAATTACCCTCAGTGGCGTCACGAGGGATTCATGTCAGTCTGTGTTCTTTCTTTTTTGAATAAAAAGAGGAAGGTACATGAAGCACGGCGGCTCCGTGTCGTTCTCCCAGGCGACTTGGAGGAACAATGTTTGGTGTCTTGCTAGACTATCCATTGATGTGTTTGGGTCTCGACGCATACATAGTGCTGCTCAGGTGTGTTTCTGTGACAGAATCACACAGGGGCTAAGTGCGCCTTGGTTGCTTGTTAAAACAGCGTTTTTATAGGGCAACTGGGATGGAGTTTTGTTTCTTCCGAGCGACAGTTTACTAGGTTGTCTCGATGAATTCTCGTTCATATCTGGGGGATGTTAACGGAATAGATCTGAACATAGGTAGAGGGGTCTCACGCCCTTGGGGACGGTCTTAATGGGGACCGTCTGGGTGGCGTCCTCTTTTCATGTTTTAGATCGACACGCATACCTACCCCCTCTTCTGGAGTGGGCATGTCGGCGTGGTTAGGACACGGGACTGGTCTGGTCACGCTGGTCCAGGTTAGTTAACCCGTTGTCCGCCGGGGATGCAGATCTGCTGTTCTGGTACCCTGAGGGACTTGTGCTTTTTTCAGGGGGAAAAATGCCGGGTCGGTCTGGGTGTCACAGGGTTAGGCGTTATGGAGACCCTTTGTTGGGTACATGTTGTACTCTGCACTATCGTAATGGCTTACGGCCATACCAACCTGTACACGCCCGATCTCGTCCGATCTCGGTAGCTAAAGCAGGTCCGGTCCTGGTTAGTACTCGGTTGGGAGACCGCCTGGGAATACCAAGTGCGGTGTGCTTAGGGCTGGTTCTCCATTCTTTTCGCTCCTCTCTCACGCGTGGCGAAGAGAGGGCTGTTGGGGTGGTCTTGGACCTCCTCTGGTAATCCTGTGCTTCCCGTGCCGCCGGGCCCGGTCCGAAGTAAAGTTTCGTTGATACCGTAGGCCTGGGATAACCCTTGTTGAAAACTGAAACACTTGTACTGCGGTATAGCGGTATAGTTTTTTCTTGAAGGGTTATAGGAACAACCACCGTCTGTGTACCGAGAGGGTGGTTGATTCCCTGGTGTGTTGGAGCAGAGTCAACTCCCGGGTTACCCGGTTGAGTGTGCCCCTGCACGTTCATGACGTCTGCCAATCATGTCAGCCTTCTCTGCCTCAACCCCTCTGGGTGGGGGTTTTTAATGGAGGCTTTGTCATGGTGATCAACAATGCCAGCATACGCCCCTTCCGCCGGGGCGGCTGTTTTCAGCTGACTCCTTTGGCGCCTGTCTAGTCCGCAGTGCTCCAGGCTCAGGTTACAGCCTGTTGCTTGGTTTCCCCGTGCGCTGCCTGCTTCCGTTGGTTAACCTTTTTTGTGTGCTTACGGCCATACTGACTGCCTGTTCTGCAGGGTCAGTGTGCCAGGCGGTGTGCTATTGGGGGGGAAAGGGCCCACTCTTGGAGGGGCCTTATCCGAATACGCTGGCGATGTGGGGGGCGGTGTCACTAAGTGACCACCTGGTGGGGTCTTGATGCCTGGCGTCATTGACCTCTCCGGGCCCCCGTTTTTCAGGGGATCCAGTCCCTTCAGTGGGTCTGGGTCTTCCTTCGCGCTCCGCTGCTACGGCCTTGCCACAGGGTTGGGTTTGCTCTTAACCCCGTGTTTTCTGGGGGCAGTAACGAGGTTGTTCCTTCCATTCGTTCCCGGGTGGCATGCGGGTTGTGCGTGTGTGTAGTCGTGGGGTCAAGCCACGGTCTGCTCACCCTGTGCGTTGAGTTGCTTGAGTGCCTCTTCGCACGGTCGGATCCGTCGCCCTCCTGTGAACCTCCAATAGGGGGGGGTATCCTCCATTAGGGAGGGTCGGGGGGCTCGGTCCTCCCCGGTCTGATGGTTGTGGGGGGCCTCAGCGGGGTACATTTGTCGAGCTTCTAGCTCCCGCTCAGCTCCTGCTATGCAATATGACGCTGAGCGGCAGCTAGCATGAAACAGAACGTAAGGTTATGTATATAACCAAGTTCTGTGAATGCTAGTGACGCTCAGCGTCTAGACGCCGCTGCGGCCCTTGATTTTTCATTGTGGTGAAATTTGTTGGGAAGGAGATGAGTGTGTGGCCCCACCCCTGCTTATGTAGGTAAGCGGATGGGGGTGTGGCCAGATGAATGCTGGCATGTAAAGGTACATTTTGAAATGTATTCAGTGTATATACGCTGAAGCGAGATATATGCAATATATATCAATAAAGGATTATCTTATCTTATCTTATATTGTATATGCGATTTTCTTTGCTTATCGTCAAGGAAAATGGGGGGTTTTAAAAGTGTGGGAATGAACCGCAAAGACTGCAAATTCTCTCTTTCTCCCTCATCAAATTTCCATGGGTGATTGTAATAAAACCTGATATGTATATTATCAATGAATATTTCTGTTTAAGATTGGTTTAACCAGAGAAGATAGTGCTAAGATTAAACTAAAGATCAGGTGGAGCTCCTAGGTTCAGTTAGGCCTAATGTACTAGCCTGATTATCAAGTGGGGCATATGTAACAGAAAGTGTGTGTGTGTGTGTGTGTGTGTGTGTGTGTGTGTGTGTGTGTGTGTGTGTGTGTGTGTGTGTGTGTGTGTGTGTGTGTGTGTGTGTGTGTGTGTGTGTGTGTGTGTGTGTGTGTGTGTGTGTGTGTGTGTGTGTGTGTGTGTGTGTGTGTGTGTGTGTGTGTGTGTGTGTGTGCGCGCGAATAAAAACATTGTTAGCCTCCTGCTGTGTGTGTGTCTTAGGAGAGCACAGGGTGCACATGAAAGAGATGACCAAAACCTTACCTCTGTCACTATTCCCCCTGACGGATGCATTTACTGAATTCACACGGCAGCCATTTTGCTCTTATGTCGTGCTCAGGTTGGGATTTCCTTCCACCCTGTTCCCAACCTAAATATGACATACGTAAGAGCAAAATGGCTGTCATGTGAATAATGGTCAATAGATAATAGTGCTGTACCGAATAGTTCGAAGCTTTGTTCATAACGTTGACATTCGAATTCTAAATCAACATTTGAATAATCTTTTTTTAAATATATTTTCTTATGTGTCTATTCATTCTATTTAAACCAATGGGGTTTTTCTTCACAGTTGCAGATAAAGATTAGGCTACACTAATATTATAGTATTATACTATTATTATTATTATTATAGTATATGACTCGTCATAACATTTCTTATAAAACATTTATCATAAATGATGTAGCCTATCTGCATCCGCTCTGCACTCCATCAAGACGTCACCATCACTTTCGTACCAACCGTACCCTTATTGGATTATTTATGTTGACGAAACTGACAAGTTATATTCACTAAAGAAAGTTGATAAAAAAAATAATAATAATAAAAATACGAATTTAATCAGATGAATCACTCTATTCAAATCGAGGATTTAGTTTGAGGATATTTAAAAATAAATATGATCATTACGTCATAAAATATGATGACAGACAGAAGACAGAATACTTCAATAGAAGCTTTAAATAATTTTTTTTTAAATTACATTTGGTACAGCCCTAATACTGTTAATAATATGGTCAATAGAGCAGAGCAAAGAGATATTTTACTTGAAATAGAATATGAATGGATCCATTTCTCTGGGCAGACACAAAGGGATGACCACAGTGCCCGGCCCAAACTTCGCTAAGAGTCCAAACTGAATGAAAAGGATTTCCTCGTAAGGCTGGTGTTACATAGGCAACTTTTACATGCATAGGCGGCGGGTATATAAGGCACGGGGAGGCAATGCCGACCCAGTCTGCGCATTATTATAGGCAGCCTAGGCTACGATATTGTGTGTGTAGGCTGCTGCAGCCCGGTGGCCTATAGCTTATTAACAGCGGAAGAGTGCTGCCGAGTGCTTCCGCGTTTTCCCTGATTGGCTGCGACACGCCCCGCGGCAGCCGCAGAGCGGAGCGGCAGAGCTTGCGGCATTATGTAGCCGTAATCCCAGATGTTTTTCATTCGACGCTTAGCTCAACTGGCAGCGCTGCCGTGCTGTGGATCATGCGGTCCGTTGGTGACAAGTTTGATTCCCTTCAATTTTTTTTTTTTTTTTTTTTTTAACATGCATTCTTTCGCCGGTTAAGTTTAGGCATGTTAACTTTAAGCATTGTTTCGGAGTTGGTTATGGTTAAGGTTAGGCATTGTTTCGGAGTTGGTTAAGGTTGGAAGGGTTAAGTTTAGGCGCTGTTAAGGAGCTGGTTAAGGTTAGAGTTTGTCTTAGAGAATGGCAATATTCTTTCGGAGTTGGTTATGGTTAAGGTTAGGCATGGTTAAGGTTAAGGTTAGGCATTGTTTCGGAGTTGGTTAAGGTTAGAAGGGTTAAGTTTAGGCGCTGTTAAGGAGCTGGTTAAGGTTAGAGTTTGTCTTAGAGAATGGCAATAGACAGCCTATTTCCACGCTGCAGCGCGAGGCAATAGACAGCCTATTTCCGCGCTGCAGCTCTCTCGCTCTGCCGCGGTCACATGGGCGTCATGGCCAATCAGAGAAAACGCGGAAGCACGCGACGCACTCTTCCGCTGTTAATAAGCTACACGCAGCCCGGTGGTGACAATACGCAAGGGTCGGCCAACCAAGGTGTCAATGGCAGTAGGTGTGGTGGCCGTTAACATTCCAGACTGCTGACATGATTGGCAGACGTCATGAAAGGTACGGGGGCACACTCACAGGTAGACGGGGCCAAACCCGGCCTACCCCGAGAGTTGACTCCGCTACCAACACACCAGGGAACCAACCACCCCCTTGGTTCTAACATGAGGCTCCATGTTAAAACTCCAAAACACAACTGCGGGTATACACTGGCTATACCGCAGTACAAGTGTTTCAGTTTTCAAGAAGGGGTTAACCCAGGCCAACAGGTCGACAAAAACTATTTCGAACCCGGGCCCGGCGGACCGGGACGTACACAGGGATGCCAGAGGAGTTCTACAAGAACCACCTCAACAGCCCCCTCCCAGCCCTGCCTAAGCAGGAGAAGAGAGGGGCAAAAAAGAATGGAGAACGACCAGGCTCCTTCAGCACAGCGCAAGGTACAACACAACATGGACCAAGCAACAGTGAGGGGTAACACGTAGTAACATAACCACGAACATCTCCATAACGTCAAACCCTGGAACGCCCGAGCCGACCCGGCATTTCCCCCCCCGAAAAAAGCACAAGTCCCTCAAGGTACCAGAACAGCAGATCTGCGCCCCGGTGGACAACGGGTTAACTGACCTGGTCCGGCGCAACCAGAATCAGTCCCGTGCCCTAATCACGCCGCCATCCCCAGTCCCAGGAGGGGGGTAGGTACGCATGTCGATTCAAAACATTATAGAGGGCGCCACCTAGACAGTCCCCTTCGTACCGCGCCCAGTGGCCCACCCCAAGGGCGTGAGACCCCTCTACCAATGCTTTGATCTATTCTGTTAACATCCCCCAGATATGAACGAGAATTCGTCGAGACAAGCCTAGTACACTGGCGCTCGGAAGAAACAAACTCCATCCCAGTTGCCCCATAAAAATGCCGTTTCAATGATGAGCAACCAAGGCGCGCAAGCCCATGTGTGGTTCCTATCAAAAGCACCCAGGGCCAGCACTATGTACACGTCGAGACCCAAAACATATCAATGGACATGGGTCCCATACGACGCGGCTGAGGGAAAACAACACCCCGTCAACCATGCTCCATAAAAGAGGGGACGGGGAGCGACGTACCCTATGACGGGGGGAATCCCATGACTCAACAGACCATTACAGGCGAGGAGTCAGGGAACTCCCTAAACAATACCCTGTCAACCTGCTCCATAAAGGAGGGGATGGGGAACCCCCAGAGAGACTTCCCACGTGAGCAATAAATTGAAAAGACATATTGCAACATTGAGCTATGTAACAATTGGACTAGGACTCTCTGAGGAGGAGGCTCTGAACTCACTGAGGAGGCTCCGAAACTCCCTGAGGAGGAGGCTCTGACCCAATATACACACTACTAGTAGGGAGCAGAGCAGAAGAACAAATCGTCTCTACTGCGTTGCATCACCCACCAAGCTCAATACACATACAACAGAGCAGAACTTCTTTTTAAGTTCTACTCACCTTGACAATCTGAGGAGGAGGCTCTGAAACTCTGAGGAGGCTCCCTCACTGAGAGGGAGGGTCTAAACTCACAGGAGGCTCTGAAACTCCCTGTAACAGAGGTCCACAACATGGAGCCTGAATAACTCACGGAAGTCTCACAACCAATAGAAACGCGCCCAGTGACGTACTCTATGGCGGGGGGAATTCCGTGGCCCACCGCCCAATATGGCGTGGGACCAGGAAACTCCCTCCCCCCCCTCCCTACCCTGTGACGCGCTGATCCAGCAACGTGACAGGAAGCCCGAAGGACAGGAGGTTTTGACCCCTGACCAATCAGAAAAAGGGGAAGAAGGTTTTACCAGTTCACCCCCTCATGACCCCTCACCCCTGATACGATGCAATGACAAAGCAGAGCCATGACACCAGTCATAGCGTGCTACATGAAGCGTTAACAGCTTCACATAGACTCATGTGCGAACCTGCCATCTGAATTTGTACACCTTTCCTAAAGGAAGAAAAACACAGACCAAGAGAGGGCCCCTTTAAGGGCCCTGGTACAAGAGCTTACACATGTGACTTCTGTAGGCCAACACCTAACCCAGTTGTGGATCTTAACGACACACACAACCCTCCATCACAACAAAAAAGGCAAAAGTACACTCTCACTACCGTAAGAGGAACGCCGTTTTTCATAACGAGAGAAGACACAAGTCCTCGATTAAGTACTGGTCACAGGCCTTGCTAAGTCCACAGCGACCAAACAATCTTTTCTAGAAAAAAA
The DNA here is from genome assembly GCF_963971535.1 of Notolepis coatsorum. NCBI lineage: Eukaryota > Metazoa > Chordata > Actinopteri > Aulopiformes > Paralepididae > Notolepis > Notolepis coatsorum. The sequence continues at coordinate 92,401,386 of NC_140172.1, read as the reverse complement.
TTGCTTCTCTAAGCAGGAGCACAACCCCAGCAGAAGCTGAGGGGTTACACCATATCCCCACAAACATAGTGAAACAATATATTGTAAACAAAATCATGTTTGAGGGGGGGGGGGGGGGGGCAGGGGAAAACCGGGGGGAAAAACCACCCCTCACCACCTTACCCCTGATACGACTCGGTTGAACAGGTACAGCCCTGTTAATATGTGAACACGCCACCTGTTTATTGTCATCACAAGCTGAGAGAGGGACTCACCCCTCGATCACATGCCACTATGCATAGCTTTGCAGGGTTATTAACCCAGCCAGTTGTGAGCTCAACTACGTTGCCTAACGTTACATGAACACACAACTTCTCATCATACAACAAAACCAGTTAATTTTTACTCACGTAAAAAACAACGCCGTTTTCTAGGTAGAGAGAAAGCTATACCAGCGATCAAGACAATTCACACACAACACATGTCGCATCCCCAAATGTAGTGAAGCAACATACGTTTTGGAAAAAAACATCGTTATTACAAAACATTCAGAAGGGAAGGAAAGAAGAGGCGTTAAGTGTCCAAAGGACCCTTACCTGCACCGATGAACGCAGGCTGAGAGGACCGCAACACTGGTCTCCACGTTGACGAAGGTCCTCGCTGGCGGGGCAAAAGAAGCTAAGACGCCCCCCTCCAACAGCCGATCATGGTGCAGGGCCGACTACATCCTCTGTCAAAGATGATGTCGTAGTCAGAGTGTTATGGCCTGCTATTCTCACGGCTAATGTTCAACAGTGTAGCATAAGCTAACAGCTAACTCCAGGCTAACTGGTAGCATCAGGCTAACGTTCCCAGCCGAGCGAGCATACAGAGCTAGCGTCTCAGCTAACAGCTAACTGGCTAACAGGTAGCACAACCCAGCTAGAACGTAAGCCAAGCAGCTATCACCGAAACTGTACAACGAGAGAACACAATATAGGCCAACACTTCAGACAGCCGCCGTCTGTCCCTCTCCTCATCCGAAGAGAGAAGAGGAAAGAAGTCAAAACAGTCTTCAGAACGGTGATTAACAGACACAGCGGTGCCGGCACAATTCCCTCATAGGCTGCAGCCGACTAGAGTGTGGAGGAATTCTTATAATGAAACACCAAACCCACTTCCCTCGCGCTGGGTAACTTTCATCTTGAAAGGTGGGGCCTCGCACGGTGACAGAGAGTATCCGTTCGTCCAGAGATCCGGGGGTTTGAACCGCAGATTCGGACACGGTCCCAGGCAAATAGAAATCCCGATGAGGAGCTCATGTAGTGTGGGCGTCAAACCAGAACCCTCTCCACGCCGCTAAGAGGCAGCAAAAAGGGTACCAGCCTGGAGCCGGCTTTCATAAGTCGTGTAGCCATTCCCCCCATAGCAACACAACTGGCGCTCGCATATCAAAACCATCATTCACACGGAGAGGCAGCTAGCTCTCACAACAGCCGAGCGCCTCTCAAGCAAAGTCCAACTGCAGCAGCGGAGGTAATACCTGTCCAGCTGCAGCTTGGAGGAATGCAGGTGGGGATTAGGCCAGCGACGCGAGCCCCTAATACGAAAATGCCGGTGGAGGTCAGAATGATCATCATTTTCTAGACACCCCAGTGGCGAAGACATTATCGCTGTATTTCCTCGAAAATAGTGAGAGAGAAAACAAAGATATAATGTCAACAGGGGTGTAGCTCCAGATTCTGGGCCCCATGAACGAATGTATTTGTAGGCCCCCAGTGAATGCGAGCGCGCGTTCGGATCAGCAGTTCAGCACCTGCACTGTTGGTGGGTGAGCCTAGTAAAGGATGTCGCATTGCGTTCATCTTCAATGCAATGCAATAGTCTACCAAAGCCCCCCCTCTCTCTATATATCTCACACACACACACACACACACACACACACACACACACACACACACACACACACACACACACACACACACACACACACACACACACACACACACTTAACAAACATAGTATCAATGAGAGCATCAATAATACACCTGAGTGATGTCTAGCAAATTTTTTTTTTTTTTTTTTTTTTTTTGGGCCCCCTTCCAGTGCTGGGCCCTTGGAATCATCCTAAGCTACCCCCCCCAGCTACGCCCCTGAATGTCAACATAGCTCCTGCATCGTAGCTCCTTTCTTCAATATTTCAGCAGTCTCAAAGTGGTGTATACAGGCACTTGCCGTGGTGAAAACTAAAGAAGGAGCTGTTAGTATGGCCACACCCCTGCTTATGTAGAGGCGCGGATGGGGGTGTGGCCAGGCAGATGAGGTGTGTAAAGGTGCATGTGAAAATGTATTCAGTGCTAATACTGATATGGAAGAGTATTGCAGTAGACGCGGAGCTATGCGATATATAACCGGATGTGATACTGAAGTTTTACCTTAGTTAACAGTTTATCCTTCATCTCAGTGTTCAGTTGGTCCATTCTGTTGTCCTTAGTTAGTACACTGCTCTGAGAGGACTTTTCACACGTCTCTGGAGAAACAATCAACACAGGTTAGTGATGCTGCGTTCCACTCTAAGTTGGACATTTCCAGCCAGGAGGAGGTCAAAAGTACAACTTCTGTGCATCATGGGTCGGGCTCGGAAAACCCACAAGAGGCAGATGTTTGTTGGGACTATAGTTTCTGAGCACTAACGATATATTATGCAGACAAGTTCATTACCACTACCACATGGGTATCATTCCAGAATCAAAGCTGTGTGAAACGTGTATTTTAAAGATTACAAATATGTTTGCTGTTCACATTGAATGCCACCATAATTGTGTAATTTCATGCCTGTGTTTTATAATTGGAGTTTAGACTTCTAGGGCCATTCCATTGCATTTGTCTTAGTAGGAAGTGGGAATTTACTACTTTCCAACATGTCTAGAATGTAATTTTTCTCTACTTACATACACTGAGATATGGTACCGGAAATACAAAATTGTCATACTGTATTTTTCATTTACCCTATAGACAAATATTGTAAGTGTAGGCAGTTGTTATAAACATCACCTTACAATATACATACAATCAACAGTGATCTTTCCAGGTTTTGGTCTCTGAGCATATGAAAACCATGGTATATCATTGTAAACATTTAGGCCTTGCCTTTCCTTACCTTTGCTATGGCCATTCTTTTGATGAGATAAGTCTTGCTTACTGCATGACCTCCAGTAGACATGTTGATTCATGTTTATAATATTGTCTGCAACAGACGAGGGGTCGGCTAGGAGAGAAAAAGAAGCAGTGTAGTATATTTTTGATTGGTTATTAAACAGTAAACTGCACAAATTGTTATTAGAAAGCAATATGCCCAAAATACCAGACAAATATGTCGATTGCAAGAGCTCAGATGTCACAACGATGGGGAGCTTTCACACCAATCAATACTGGCTGACCACGAAGGGACCTGATTTCATCAGCCAGGTCACAAACCAGTTCTAATGTGATTAACAATTGAGTGACACACACACACGCATGCATGCACGCACGCACGCACGCACGCACGCACACACACACACACACACACACACACACACACACACACACACACACACACACACACACACACACACACACACACACACACACACACACACACACACACACACACACACACACACACACACACACACACACACACACAGTCAACCCATCTCATAGTCTGTTGGAGATAATGATGGAAATGCCATGATATTACCACCGTAATAATCCACTTGTAAAGCCTTTTGAAAGCACTGAAAACTCGTAGCTTTCGTTTTCTAGACTTTTTTCTCTATTTGACTTAAACCTGCCTTTTTCCTATTTTACTTGGACTTTTTCGGCATTGAGATACTTGGGACTTGACTTGTGATAATAGCAAACTACAGAAAAATACAAGGTACGTTCAGTTTGAGCCTAATAGTCTTCAAACATGTAAAGAAATGGGAAGTTTGTATATGAAAATTAACTTGTACCTAATGTTGCACAGTCCGACAATGACGTAGATACATGTGACCTGAAATTACAGAGACAAAGAACATTTATTCCAGACAGTAAAATACAAGCAAACAAATTGAAGCTCTCTTTACAGTTGCCCTGTTGGATAGTACAACTTGCTCATTTGAGGTCAACAAGATATTTATTGGAATCAATCAGTGATACCAGATGATCGAAAAAAGGGTCTAGATTGGAAATAACAGGAATTATCCTTACCCAAATAATGTGCTTTAATTAAGGACATCCAATTGTTAGGTCAGACCTTTGAACTAACTTAACCCTTTCACTACCACTATACAGAAGGTTAACCTTTCACTACCACACTACAGACGGTTAACCTTCTGTATTGTCGCAATGAAGGGTTAACCCTTTGGTATTGTGGTAGTGAAAGGGTTAACCACTCCAGCTGATGAGGAGTCACAGAAATAAGATGTGTTCTGCTCTCCAAAACCCCATACCTTCTGTTCCAGCTTTTCAATGTTGACGTGTGAGACTCCGACGGGTCCTAGGGAGGCAAAGGAGGACATGATGTTTTGTAAAACTGCCCTCATTTGAATTTGCTCAAGTAATGGTCTCCAAGATGGCGGCACGTGCACAATGCGAGGCTCGCCGCCCCCCCCCCCCCCCCCCCCCCCAACATAGAACGTAAATAGAAGAGGCGTGCACGCAGAGGACTGAGAGCTAAGCTAGGGTAACACTGCACTCCCTATCGTTACCCAGCATATTCCTAACCAATGTGCAGTCTCTGGCAAACTAAATTGATGAACTGCGGCTACAGATCATCAATCATACATGGATTAAGGATTGCAATGTCATGGTTTTCACAGAATCCTGGCTTAGCGGGATTCATGACAGTGCTATTGAGCTACCAGGCCGCACTCTCTACAGCAGGGGTTCCCAAAGTGGGGGTCGCGAGCCGCCGCGGGGGGGGGGGTTGCCAGATGATTATGCAGTCAGGCCACTGAACTTAGAAGCAGGCCAGGCCAGTGTTTCTAGTTGCAGCAGCGCAATAGTTAGATAACCTAGGTGGGGAGCCGCATGTGATTGGTGGAGGCGGGGCCCTTACAAAAAACTGTTGTTGCTAATCATTGACACATGCTAGCCTGTAATAATCCCCCCCAGAAAAATCTACTTTGCATTTGATATATTGCAAATATATGCCATCACACACACTGGCATTTAAAGGGTTAGAATTATAAAATGAATATGTGGTGTTATGATCAGGGCTGAAGTTGAATAAAAGCTTGTATTTTTTTCAATCTGACATTACAAAAAAACAGAAAATCCATCAAAATCAGTGTTGTTGCTAATCATACGCTAGCCTGTTTTTTAACAATAATTTGTGATGCCATCACAAACACTGGCATTTAAAGGGTACAAATAAAAGAATTCCTGCACCAGAATGCAGGAAACGAAGTCTTTGTAACAAAGAATGTCCTGGTGGGCAACCCCCAGACCCCTTGCTTAAAAAGTGGCCTGACTGGGGCTATATTTTGCACTATATTTCCTGGCCTGAATGATTTCCCCAGTCCGGCCCTCATTAAAAGCCTCCAATGCATGTGTATATGTGTGTGTGTGTGTGTGTGTGCGTGTGTGTGTGTGTGTGTGTGTGTGTGTGTGTGTGTGTGTGTGTGTGTGTGTGTGTGTGTGTGTGTGTGTGTGTGTGTGTGTGTGTGTGTGTGTGTGTGTGTGTGTGTGTGTGTGTGTGTGTGTGTGTGTGTGTGTGTGTGTGTGTGTGTGTGTGTGTGTGTGTGTATGTTTTCTTGGATAAATGCATGTTTAGGGGAATATTTTATAAGAAAAAATACATTGTCAAAATAGACACTTGGATGACACAAAATAGACAAAAAGAAAAATACAATGTGTCTATCTTCAGAATAAAGTTTCAGAATAAGTGTGTGTGTGTAGAGGATTTAAAGGGGAACTATTTTACTATTTCTTTCACTATTTGGGCACTTTTACACAATTCCTGTGAGTCTATGGAACACCTCTGTAATATATATATTTTTTTTATTTATTGTTTTGTATTTCTAATCAAGTCCTCAAAAACAGCATTTTTCTACCTCAAGATTTCGAGCTGTTTTGAGCCTGGGCTGCAGGTGCCACCTAAACCACTGCGGAGCGTCGTCGTCTATCTCAACATTAACATGCAGCAGTGACTATATGACATCACATATAGTCACATTTTCAAACGACTCAGTTCAGTGAGGGTGAATATTGTGAGAGGAGAATTGGAAGAATGCGCCAATATGAGAATTTTGAGACATAGATCATATTAATATAAGTTCACATAGCTAGGAAACAATGCTAAACACTCAAAAAGGCCATTTATAAGATAGTTCCCCTTTAAGAAAAATACAATGTGTGTTTTCTTAAAACCCCATGCCTGTGTGGCATGCATGGATGTGTTAGTTTAAGCAGAAAAGGCCCAAGTGGCATGCATCTCCCCCGCTGTTTCTGTCTCCCTCTCAGTAGACTGAATATCTCTCCCTCTCTGTCACATTCAGAAACACTAGACTGTTTCTCAGTAGACTGGTTCTGAAATGACAATCATCCAACGCTATGACACCCCCTTCGCTGTCATAGAAGGAGAAGGAGTATGAGGATAACGAATTATGCAGCTCCTGTCAGACCCCCTGGTGAGATTTATGACTTTAGAAGACAACCCCTTTTTTTCAGGGATATCCAGCTCCTGTCACTGCTAGTAGATTTACGACCGTGTCCGACTTCCCCTTTCTGGGGAAAAGCTTACGGCCCCCTAGGCGTGTGCGTGCGTGTGTGTGTGTGTGATTCTAGGGTTTCCCCTCAGTGATCAGAGGTGTCAAAGCGTGCCATGCTTGGTGATCCATAATGTTTTTACAGAAGGGTTATAGGCTTGACTGTAGCGTTAATACGGTCCGGTGAAGCGTTTTATTTAAAATAGATTCTTTTAAAAAGGTTGCATTACAGTGTTTTGTATTATTATTCACATTAATTATAAAAGTTATATGTGATAGTTTAGAGTTGTGCTGAAAATATAAAGTACAGAAAATATATATCTGTCTGTGAGGGTCTGTGTGTGTGTGGGGTGTGTGAATTGAGGCCCTCTTAGGTGTTAAAACACCCCATGGTGGCGTGAAGTTTAGGGGAGGGAAGGCATACAGAGTTAGAGTAAAACTCTGACATATTTACAGGCATCGTTCAAATACATATGGTTTATATTTTTGTAACACGAAAGTTAGTGTAGAACCATATAGTCATATCATAATTTTAGTTCACACAATGGAAGGGGTCACATGAACACAATTTAAAACAGGTACTAGAATTAACGGATCAGATCCCAAATCCACTGTAACCTCAAGCCTACTCACAAAGGCTATGGTTAATAAAACGTTCTATTATTCTAACCTATATGGGCACTTGTACAATGGACATTCAATTCCATCCATTTAATTCACACAACATATATATATCTGAGTTAGGGGGCTAGGGGTTAACGTTTATGAATGTAACATAAAATCATTAGAATTGTTATCGTGTAGCAATAAAACACAAAGTAGATTCATGAGAACATGTAAATTATTTATTAATTTCAGATTATTTGTCTTGTTCCAAGACCAGATGACATTCGAAGGAAATTCAAGATATTATATGAGATGTTTTTAAAAGGGGGAAGGAACTCATTTACTAGATTGAGTCAGACCGGGGTCAGAAGGTGTCCAGGGCTAGGGGTGTCTGTCTGCTGACAGTTTGGGACACAGTGCTTACAGAGATAGCTGCAGTTATTATCTCTTATTTCTTATTTCGTAAAACTAATACATTGTATTAAGATATAAATAGAGCAATGCCATAGAGATATTAGAGTCTTTGACAAGGTTAAGAGGTTACAGATCAGAGAAAGACTTTTGTCTTGTTTACATCAGAGTCCCTCATTTTCAATTCATCAGGGCCTATATGACATACATGACATACAGATAGATAGTATTGCTACATCCATACATTTAGGACATAACAGATTGCAAATACACCAGTGTTTGTGATACAAAACAACAAAAAGAGTGATAACTTGTAAGTGTGTGTCTGTCCAAGCTGTTTTAACTGTTTCAATAGGGTATTTCATATGTCTTAAATTAATAAATTAAGACTTATTTTTGGATATAGATCACTTCAACGCATGAATGTCCATAGACTGTTTCAATGGTACACCTGTATTTATAAACCATTTATAGGTCAACTACCCTTTTTACTATGGTTCAAACCACAACATCACATCAAACACTATTTATATGTCACAGTATCCAGAAAATAGCACAGAGTTTTGGGGAAAAGGCCTTCTATGCTAGTTATGTCTGTAAAGGACTTTTAAAAAAAAACGTTGAATATGCAGACCCTCAATACCATATATGATTTTAAAGTTCCAAATTAAGGGCATTTAAAGAATGAGACCATTCAATATAGTTTGCTTCACTACATAACGTGGTGTTATATTTTATATTTATGACCTGACCATCTCTCCCATACCAACCTCCTGCAATTCGTTACCTTCCATCCTCTTTTTACCTCCGAAAACCCCATTCAATATAGTTTGCTGTACCTCAAATGTAACCCCAGGGCCCACTTTGCCTTTTTGTATGTCTCAGACTGCTTTTTGTATATTTTTAGGTCTTTGTTGTTGCTGTCATTTGGAGCCAGGTCTAGCTAATAAAGGGGTCAATTATCTCAAATGACTACTTGGTAAAAGGTATAGCATCTTTCATGCATGAATTGGAACTATATTGTGCTACACACAAGTAAATCAGACATAATATTTGCAAACACTATAGTTCTAAACAGTGTATTACAAAATCTTTGTATCTACTGTAGACAATATGCAATTATATCATTGTCACCTGAAAACATGTTACAGGATATTTAGCAGAAACTATGGTAAATGTAAAAACATGATATCACATAATCCTATTGAATTCTGAATTTTTGTTTATTGGCTGAGGGTCAATGATACACTTAAAACAGACATAACAACCTAGTTTTTTTTACCTGTTTACACAATGATAAGAAAAAGGGTAAAAAACAATGTGTTTCAATACAGATGTATTTTAGAAGTTTAGTATGGTGACCTGCATTACATCCTACAGTTACACACAGCATGAAATATTCAATCAACACAAAGATGACAGTTCTAGGGTAAATAAAATGTAATTTAGTCAACATATATATCTGAGTTAGTAGGGGCTAGGAGGTAGGTAATGTTCAGAAAATATGTGTCTGTGTGGGTCTGTGTGTGTGTGGTGGTGTGAATTAGGCCCCCTTAGGTGTTAAAACCTGCACATGGTGGTGAGAAGTTTATCAGTCTAGGCCCGGGTCCTGCAGAGTTAGAGCAGAACTATGGAAGGGTTCACATAACATAATTATGTATAAAAGAAAAGGAGTTAACGTTTATGAATGTAGCATAGAAACACTAGAGTTGTTATTGTGTAACAATAATGCACAAAGTAGATTCAAGAGAACATGCAAATTATTTATTAATTTCAGACTACTAAATTTGTCCTGTTCCCTGACCATATGACAGTCGAAGGAAACTCAAGATATTGTATGAGGTGTTTTTAAAAGGGCGAATTAACTATTTTTAGTAGATGGAGTCAATAGTCAGAAGGATCTCTGCATGTAGGAGGATAATACTAATTTGTCAAGGGTTGACATATATCACCTCCATGACACCTCCCTCCTTTGTAAGACAAGCAACCTGGTGTTGTAATTACGGTTATTAGACTCGTTTGCCTGTTTTCATTTTTTATCACGATGTATGGGGATACAAAATCTATATAATAATAAGTTGTATACCAACTGTCATGCAAGAATGCAACTCTAATGTGCTACACAAGTAAAACAGACTATTTGCAAACAGCATTGTTCTAAACAGTGTATTACAAAATCGTTTTGTATCTACTATAGACAGTTTGTATTTATATCTTTGTTATATGAAAACATGTACTTTGGTAAATGTAAAAACATGATATCACATAATCCTAGTGAATTCTGATTTTTTATTGATCGTCAATGATACACCTAAATTATAAACATCTAAAATCATGAAACTGACCGATACAGTTAAAATATACGTTTACACAATGATAAGGTAAAAACAAAGTGTTTCAATACAGATGTATTTTTAGAAGTTTTAGTACGATCATGCCCCATAGGTATTTTCTTTAACCTGATCTAAGGTATATTATACAACTAGCACATTTCTGAATTACTTTGCATAACAGTGTCTAGTTAAAATAGCTTTTTAGCCACACTAAATATTTGTGTAATATACTCAATATCTCGATATGCATTAAGTCCTACAGCTACACACGATAGGAGATATTCAAACAGCTCAAAGATGATAATTCTAAGGCAAATAAAAATCTAACTCACTCACCATAGTTGAGTTAGTGTGTAGTATGGCTAACATGTATGAAAGTAACACAAAGCCATTATTTATTAGAGTTGTTGATACAATACTTCACATGCAAGACAGCATACCAATAAAATATTTATTAATTTGCAGAAAAAAGCTAAATGCAGAGTATTACCGGCGGAGGTTGATTGATCCTTGTCCCGATGATTGAAGGAAATTCACTTTAAGAACCATTTAGCATGAAACATCTTAAAACAAAGATGTATTTTTATTCATTATAACCATGAAAATAATACAATGTTAGGTTTTACCGTGATTATCTTGGTCACAGATAGGAATGTATCATTCACGTTCAATTATCCAAATATACAGGATGTGTCAGATGCGTGTGCGAAAGTTCCCAGCACTATGCAGGGTTTTACATAGGCTACTAACAAAAACAATTCATATTGTTTCAGTGATGGCCTGGTTGATAGGTCTATTGTTGACTTGTCTTATTTCTCCATGAAAGTTATGCATCGTTCACACAATAAAGATGGTGTTTGTGAAAAAATTATGTATAATATCTGGACTGATTCACAGTGCCCTAGGTAGCGATACACTATACCCCGTTATTACATGGCGTTTTCACATTCGCCGAAATGCTTGCTTGTGATTGGTCAATAGCCCCCCGACAGCGGTCATTATTTTTCAATAATGACCGCTGTTTTTTCAATAATGACCGCAGTGCGCAGCTGTTGGCAATCAAGCCCACATCAGTGCAGCAAATCAGACACACCTGCCGCGCTGCACTGACAGCGGAGTGTGTGTAGATTACAGCGGAGCCAGAACAGAGGCTGCCCGCGATAATAATAATCACTTTATTTGGGCTGACAGAGCCACAGAACAACTGCGATTTGTCAAATGAATTAGGTATATTGTTAGTAAGTTAGCCATGTAATAAGCGGGATAATGTATAGCGCTGCACTGACAGCGGAGTGTCAGCGGAGCCAGAACAGAGGCTGCCCGCGATAATAATAATCACTTTATTTGGGCTGACAGAGCCACAGAACAACTGCGATTTGTCAAATGAATTAGGTATATTGTTAGTAAGTTAGCCATGTAATAAGCGGGATAATGTATAGCCTACTCGGTCATTGTCGCAAAATAATTGACCTTCACTGACGTTTAAAACACCTCGGCGCGGCGCCTCGGTATTTTAAACTACGTGTCGGTCAATTATTTTGCGACAATGACCTCGTAGCCATACATTATCCCTTACTTACAGGGGGTATAGTGGATCGATTATATTTTGTATGAAACATCTTAAAACAATGAGGCATTTCATTTATAATATCAAAACATGGAACTCTTATGTAGAATGATGTAAAAAGAGTTCTACTAATATATTTCACTTAAAAAACGTGTACATAAAGATAAATATCCGACCCCGGAGCCCCGTCTGAGTGTAAACAGGTTTTGTACAGTATACCACATGAAATCCCATATGGTCTAGCGGTAAGGATGTCCTGGTTTCAACAGGGAGGCGCGGGTTCAACTCCTGCTATGGGAATGACACCTTTTCTATACATAACAAATGTGATGGTATGTTTTATTGTAACTGTTTGACTGTTTGGTTGTTTTAGTGCAACACTGCTATCAACGACATCTAAGAAGGGAGATCCCCTTGAAAGGGTCTGAGGTGCATTTTCGTCCTATTGATAGGTTTTTACATACCTTTGCAAGGATATGTATGACCAGTGGTGCAGTGCTGGTATAACTCGGTATAACGGCGTTATACCTCGGTCACTGAGGCTGAAGTACGCGCAATCGCTTTTTACATGGCATTATCCAACCGGACTCCCGGAGAAGCATGCAGCTGCAGAGCCGCAGAGCCAGCGGCGCTCTCTGGGCCGCGCGCTGACGGCCGCGCTGTGAGGCAATAGTATCCAGCTGCAGGACGAGAGCAGCCAAAAAAAACTGTGCATGCGCGCGCGCACGCGCGTGGAGCGTTTGACCTACTGTCAATTTGCCACTGCACCACTGTGTATGACTGTGTTGCAGTCATTTATTTTAAATTTGGTGGACTTTATGGTATTTATGGCTTATTCATGATTTAGTGTGATACTTATTCTTGAATTGTTTAAAGAAGATGTGTTTGACCCAAGGGCACATTAATGTATGTATTGTAGGACCTTACAAATAAATATGATTTGATCAAGGTTCTAACAAATGGTAAAATGTTTTCATGCATCACATTTACATTTAACAGACAGTGGTGACATTTCGAAGTTTTAAAGGGATCACATTCACAGAGCTGAAGATAGTTACACAACTGGATAATATTTGTATTATTACTAGGAGGAACTTAGAATCATTCAAAGCAATTATTACACCCTTGAGGTAGAAAAAACGCAGTTGGGTATATTATAAAAATGTATTAAAGAATATTGCAGATCAAGTTGTAACCTTTTTTATCAATAATATAAGCGTGCATAACATCGATAATGTGATTAATATCTAATGTTTCTATACACTTGTCCTGACAGCTCCGCTGCGGTCACTAAGGCTCTAAGAGTAACTACTTCCATTGGGAACTGGAGGGTTTTTCTTCTAGTAGGATACAGTCTCTTAACCATACCCCAGGCGGAGGATGGCTGTGATGATGCTTTGTTGGTTACATCAACGATAGGTATTTCTTCGGGTCAGGGTGGAATACATCAGATTCTGATGTAAGAGGGGTGTACCAGGGGCTATTAGGAGAGGCATCCATACACCTGACAGGGTTTGGCGGTGATGAATCCGGCGATGAAGTCTCCCAAATCGTTGAAAGAGGGCTGTAACTAGTCCTAGGGGTGTCTAGGAGGCTTAGCAATGAAGGAGTTTTAGTTGAACCATACATGGTTATGGGTAATGTCTCAACTTCCTCATCTGGAGCGTATAGTGGAGACAGGCGAGCTAGTGTATCCGATGCATGCTTAGAAGGATCTTCCCTGTGTCTCACATACAAAGCAAAGTTTGGTTGCTGTGAAGGAGGGTCCATGAAACTATACCCGCCAAAGGGTAGTGTCTTAATTTTGTCAGGCGTATATAATGGGGACAGGCTTGTTTGTGTATCCAATGCAGAGTTAGAAGGATCAGCCTCATGTCTCATATACAAAGCCATGATTGCTATCTAAAAGTACAAATGCACTGTACGTCTTTTAAAAGGATGATTTAGGGTTGACACACCCCATCCGCCGCCCCTCGCTGGGTCACTCCCACTCCATCTCCTCTGGTTCGTCGGCTGGAAGGAGCCTTCTTCTAAGATCTGCCAGGTCTATCCTCACCTTAACCCCTTCGTTAGTAACCATTCCGCATGTCCGTAGACATTCTAGCCAGGCCGGTACCGGTACTGAGAAGAGGAAATACTCATGACTTGTATTAAGGAACCTTGAGAAGATGGTTAGATTAGTCTCTACACCAAAAGCCGGAGTACTTTTTATAGATATCCGCCCGTAATACACATACCCGTAGTCTATCGAGCTTATTACCAGGGTGAATATCTGCCCATCCTTAAGCGTTCTACCCACTAATCCATCCATAGCCTTATACGAAGCTTTTTTTAGCTGCCAAAATTCACTCTCCGATAGGTCTATCTCAGATCTTCTTCCAGCACCCTGGAAATTCTCCAAGGGGGTTGTTGCGGCAGTAGACTGTCATAGACAGATAGTGCCGAGGGGCTGAGCGATGGAGTTCAAACAATTGACGCGCGACATGAAATAACTCCGTTCCACGTCCAGGAAATACTTTTAAGGCATTTATTCTTTCGCTTCATCATGAGACAAACAAAATACGATTTGCACTTTGCGGTATTGCGTTATTGCGGTCAAAAGAAAATATGCTCTCCTAACTCTCACCCCCTCTCCCCGAGAACTGTCAACCTCTGTGAACTGTCAACGTGAAAAGGTGAATGAAATTCCATAAGACGCTCCCATTAGCGCCACACCCCCGTGAGCACGCCCACCACCTAAAGTGACAGTACAACTAATAATACAACAAAACTAGAATACTGAATCATAATAAAGAGACCTCCATTACGGCGCCTACATACCGGCCCCTAATTATTCAAATATAATAATTACACAATTGTAAAATATGTAGGTGCCTACAGGAAAAAACATTAAATTATTCAAACAATAGTTCTTTTTCGTTACCGGCCCCTAATTACTCAAACAATAGCTTCTTTGGTTACCGGCCCCTAATTATTCACATGTAATAACTACACAATTGTAAATTATGTAGGAGCATACAAGAAAAACATTAAATATAAGGCACAATTATTGACAAGTTTTTTTTTTTCGATTTTTTTTTATAATTTTCTCGCAAATGTCCTTTTCTTCTTTCTTAATCGTATCCTAGGGCCAGAGGTTACTAGCACATAGCCTTAAGGAGGGATCTTTATGATCGCTAGGTCAGTCAAGTCAGAAAAAAACAAAAAACTGTAATCCAAAGTGGCAAAGTCAGTTTATGAGTGTATATCTCCATGTATCAGTCTATGGGTGCACGTCTCCATGTATCAGTCTATGGGTGTATGTCTATGTATCAGTCTATGGGTGTATATCTATGTATCAGTCTATGGGTGTATGTCTATGTGTCAGTCTATGGGTGTGTATCTATGTATCAGTCTATGGGTGTATGTCTATGTATCAGTCTATGGGTGTATATCTATGTGTCAGTCTATGGGTGTGTATCTATGTGTCAGTCTATGGGGTTCAATGAATATGAACATCTGATGTCCTCATGGCTCTTCCGCTTCCTGATGAAGTTCATTTTCTGATGTTCTCACGGCTCTCTTTTCTTTTCACCTCTCTTTCCTGTTGAAGGCAAACCTTTTGTCTTTGAGCCGGCACCGCTTCCTCTTCCTTGGACATCTCTTCGTTTTAATTTGGCTCTTATAGCCACGGGGCATTTCAGAAGTAGTGTCATCGTTTGCTTTGTCCCTAGAGTCAGTTGTGTATGAATCTTCAACTGGCCATTTCGATTTTGGACTTGCCAGTGCTTCCTTCTTTGATTCTCTTTTAGCTCTGAATTTCTTTCCTGTATCAATGTTGTCCTTCGATTTTTCCTGGGACACAGGCTTGAAATCCATGTGATGGTCCTCAGAATTGTTGCTTTCAAACTTAATGTTATTGTCTACGTTTCTGTCACGCCGCCTCGCTCTCTTGGAAGCAACAGAATCGTCTGTTCGCTCTTCTTTCTTTTCCAATTTTCGGTTCAAATCCTCTTGTAGCTCTTTCTCTGAAGTGGCAGCTTGTCTGTCCTCTGCTAGGTTTGATTTGTCTCTTGCCAAACTCCCGTTCTTTGGACGATTCTGGTTGTCCAATTTTCTTCCGAGAGGTCCGTTCACAGTCCAACCCAACACAGTTTTGACTGCGTATGGACCCTCGTCCACACTCCGTATAACTCACCAAGGCTCCAATGCCTTGGGAACGTTGGCTCCTATCAACAGGTCAATCCCAGAGTCAATCTCAGAAATGTAAACATGTTCCAAGTGAGGCCATCTTCGAAGGTCTTTCTGTCTCGGAATGTTGCCTCTGTGGACTGGCATGCTTTCCTGTGTGTAAATGTCAGGGAGTTCATAAAACCAGTCACCATCTAACGCAGCCACTTCCAAGTCTGAAATAATGTGGCTTTCAACCACTTTCTCCTGGCCCATAGTCCTAAGGAGAATACTTGTTCTTCTTCCGGTGACGTTCAGCTTGCTCATCAGCCGCTCAGTGCAGAAAGATGCTGAGCTACCGGGATCCAGGAAGGCATAGGTAGTCATTGTAACATGTCCTTTTTTAGATTTGACCTGTACTGGTACTATAGAGAGTGTACAGTCCTTCTCACCGGCCCCTGTAAGACCACTGGATTGTACAGAGATCGGAGCACTGCCCACTGCTGTCTCCGATTCTCTTTTGGCTGGCCTTTGATCTGTTCCCTCCTCCTTGTGGTACATGTGAAGTACGCTAGGGTGCCTGAGATTGCATATTTTGCAATAGAGGCGTTGCCTACATTCTTTACTCAAGTGCCCAATGGACAAACAGCCAAAACACACATTATGATTCTTCAAGAAGCCAATCTTCTCGCTATGCGCCTTCCTTTCCAATAGAAAGCACATATCCAATGTGTGTCCACCTCCACAGAACCAACAAGACCTTGTACCAGATGAACTTCTCTCCATCTTTGTTCCAGGTTCCTCTTTCCTTTCAATTGTTGCAATGGTGGTAGCATAGCTACTTTCCTTTGCCCTTGTATATGGTTGATTGCTGGACTTCCTCACATCCTTAGGTGCTGCTGCTGATGGTGTGTCCTGTATATTGCCAAACACTGGATCACTTGCAATTTTCACCTGTCGTTCAACGAAGTCAACAATGTCAGGAAATCTAGCTCTATGGCCACGCCTTTCCTGCAGGTCACAGGCCACAGTTCTCCATATGTCCCTGTGCTTGTAAGGTAATTTTCTAATGATGGCTAGCATGTTGGCAGACATGTCCAACTCGTACATCATTTCCACTTCTTCCATGGCGTTGCAGCATCCTCTCAAAAAGAGACTGTATGCTTGCAGAGCTCTGACATCTTCTGATTTTATTGGTGGCCATGAAAGAGCCTTTCCCATGTAGGCAGAAGCAATTCTATGTCCATTCCCAAAGTGCTCATGTAGCAAAGCCTTAGCTTTCACATACCCTCGGTCATGAGCCATATGCTGACAGCTTCTGACAAGCTCACGAGGCTGCCCCCTAGTGAACTGTTCAAGGAAGTACAGGCAGTCCATATGGTTGTCAGTCTTCTGTTCAATGCTGTGCTCGAATGACTTTATGAAGGTGTGAAAATGTAAAGGGTCACCATCGTAAATTTGAATGTCTCTTTTAGGCAAGAATGAAAGAGACTGTTGTTGGACTAGCAAAGCTGTTATTTCATTCTGTTTCTCTAAAACAGTGATTATGTTGCTGCTGCTGATTGCTTGTTGTGGTGCAGGGTGAACGCTTTGGTGCTGAATCCGTGGCTGTGCTCGAGGGCACTGTAACGTCCTTTGTCCCTTGACCCCTGTGTGTCTTGACAATTCGGGTTGTGGTTGTAGATTCTGATCTGTGGTTGTAGTGGTTTGTGCTTCAGTACTGAGTGTCTGAACATTCCTTTGTCCTCTTCGGAAATAAGAGCTCATGCCATCAGATACAACAGACATATTAGTTGAAATACGAGATCCTCCAGAGCCTCTTAGCACATTGACTTTAGCCGCTGCTGAAGCTATTTCCATGTCAAGTTCAAGTTGCTCCTTCTTCTTTCTTAGTTCCTCCTTTTTCTTCCTTAGCTGTTCCTCTTGCTCTTCTTCCTCTTTCCTTCTTTGCTCCTTTTTCTTCCTTAGCTGTTCCTCTTGCTCTTCTTCCTCTTTCCTTCTTTGCTCCTTTTGCTTCCTTAGCTGTTCCTCTTGCTCTTCTTCCTGCGTTCTTAATTGAACTGTGGTAAAATCCCAAAATAGATCATCAAAGATCTAATCAAACTGTGGTGTAAAAGTCTTAAAGAAACAGTCAAAGTGGAACAGCAATCAAACTAAGGTATTATATTTAGGGATAACAGCTGCCTGAGTGAGTCAACACAAGAATCCTCCCAACAGATTGTGTCCCGGGCCACTTAAAATAGCCGGCTGTAAAAGCTAAAATCTGAGTAGTAACTTATGTGTGTTTACTGAGGTAGAATGTTTATAACAATAGAACCATCTGGTTCCTAGGGTGGGACAGGAAGTCCTAGCAAACACAATGAGGTGATGAGGTTAAAAGGGTCAAAGCGCCCATGAAGTGTTATCAGCTGCTTTACGGCCTGGGGGACACAAGGACATGCACCTAAACTGTTTGAACAAGTCAATCTTCTTCCCCTTTCGGGAGTGATTGCATCAATGTGAGACTATTAGGCTGGAGTCTCCTGTGACACACACACACACACAGACACACATAGAGACACATGCACACACATAGACACACACACACACTCACATTCACATTCACATACACACACACACATACATAGACACACACACACACACACACATAGTCACACACACACACACACACTCACACACACACATTTTCACACACACACACACACACACACACACACACACACACACACACACACACACACACACACACACACACACACACTCACACACACACATTTACACATACACATACACACACACACACACACAGAGAAGATCACTATTGAAATCCTTAATTTGAGCTCCAAACAAGGTAACTATTTCCTGGTATATTGTACTTGTAATCTTGAATTCTGAAGTCATTGAAGTAAGTTAAAATATAATTAGGTTTGGTCATACTTAAATTAGGTAATTAGTTAATGTGTCTGTTCTGTTTTCATTTATGTTCAATATGATTAATTGATTGTTCTATCCTCTTGATCTATGGTATTGATTTGTATTCTATTCTATCCAGTTCTGATTTGATCTGTTATTCAGTTATATTCTATTCAGTTTATAAAATATTGATGTAAGCTAACAGAATGATTAGATTTGTTAGATATTTTCTGAAAGTCAGCAGACTTAGTGATAAAGAAATATATCTGTGTTTATGTAATCAATATATCTTGAGGTTCATCAAAGTATTCAAGTAATGTGTTTAAGTAAAAATACAGGGAAAATATTATCTGGGTTAATGTGAAGGGGGTTTGGCCTATAAGCCAAACCCCTATTTTCAAATGCAAGCTAAGCCGGCCTGGCATTGGAGGAAAGAATGTGATGAGGTCATCACTCCGAGGCACTGGGCCTTGGGGATATAATGGGGTGTGATGGGGGGAAGAAGGACTCTGAACAACCCAACCGACACGACAAGACCTCTCTACCATCTCATCCACAAGGCAGCAGGCGACAAGGACAAAGGAACTTCTTGGAGGGAAAACCAACTCTTTGTTATCAGCAGGAAACAAAGACTTTCAACAACTAATCAACTATCATTCTCTTTAGTCTAGTTGTATCACTTACGGCACAGTGTTTTTGATCACAACTATAGCATTCTTATTGTAATTTGTATACACTCTTAAACTTTGATTAAACAACTGTTATACTACCTTTCCTCCTAATTCCTGCTGCCTGCACCGCTGAAAGAAGAGAAGTGATTCCCAGAGCTTTAAAGTATTGAATCACAACGCAGAGTACTAACGCAACCCGGTTCTGAGCAGAGCAGAACCGAAATAGCTTGGGAAATCCACTTCATTTTGGTGCCGTTTGACCCGTGAACAAGTGGCGGCCCAGGACGAGAAATTTTTTTTCCTTCACTCATCGACCTCATCAGCGGACGACGGGGACACAACTGCGTGAGCTTCGTTCCTGTGAGAGAGGTGAGTGTTGAAGAAGAATGGGCTGCTCAGTTCGAACAACAAGGGGTTGGGTAAAGCAATTGCTTCATGTGGAATTATGTGAAGTAGTTAAAAGACCTCATATTGTTGTAATATGATGACGTATTGGGTGCACAGACTATCTGATCATGGTGTAATGGGATTAGCGTCGCATGACGGCAGGTAAAAGGCTTTTCTGGCTAGGAAGCGCGGCGATCTGGTGTGTGCGACAGGGGCGCGTTCTGAGTATATAAATTCCCTAAAAATTATTCTCAGGAAGAGGGCGCGGGTAATGGTTGATTAAGATTTTTTTGTTCTGAATGGGGAGAGAGCTGTGTATAAGAAGAGCTCTGTTGTTATTTAGAACATGCAAATCAGGTATGGTAAAGATGAGTTTGGCCCCTGCATGATCGGGGAACTTGGTCTGTGCGATTACAGGAATAACACGTAGTAATTAATAGATGGTAGGGGTGCCGGTGTGTTCAAGAGGCTCAATAATAGAATGGTTTACTGGCTGATCGCGTGATAGTCAGGACGTGTCTGCAGGAACCAATCGGCCGAATTAAATGAAGATATATATTCGTCCTTAGGTATAATATCGAATTGGGTCCGGAGATCCCTTTTTAATCTTGAGCGAAACCGGCATGTTGATTGAATTACGTGCGCTGTGATACGAAAACAATGTGCTTAAAAACAATTCGGTCGAGATGACTGATAAGTACTTAGTGGGAATTCGATTATGAAGCTATGGTAAGCTTAAACATTCAGTATAAAAGTGTGTGCGATTACGTTTGGTCTCGTGTTTACTAGTCGCGCTGCCGTGCGACGTTCGAGAGACGGTAATGTGCGTAAATGCTGATTTTGTATTTTTTATTTGTGTTAGGAAGCGTGTATGAATGTATGGTTGGCGAATGGCTATGGTTAGTTGGCGAATGGCTATGGTTAGGAGTGATTGGTGGGACGTGTGAGAGTATAGTTGTATTATTATGTAATTTAAGTCACCGATTGGCCGTGGGGAAATGTAAGGATAACGCCGGTTTTTCGGGGCCCGTGGAACGCAGCAGCAGTTAGCTGTTGTATTAGCCTCTGAGGTGACCGGAGGATACGGCGGGCAAATAGACATAGGTTCAAATGTATAAGGTCGATCGATAGTGTCTTGAGATTACGGGGATGTGTAAGGCACTTAAAAGTTTTCATATTCGTGGCGGATAAAATAGATGTATAATGTTTAAGGTGATTGGGATTATCTAGACGGGGACCCGGAAGTCGTTCTAAGCTCGCCGGTGGTGACGACAGAGGGGTCAAACTAGTGTTTTGAGGCGGCCTGAGGGCTGTTATGTTTTTGTATTTCTGTTTAGATCACTACACTGGCGTTTTGAGGGAAATGGGATTCTGTTGTGGGGAATGTGGTGTTATATTAACATTGCGAGGAGACGGCCCGCGCGGCGGGACGGGTCGATGGGTCGTTGGGATGCGTTTTTATGGGATCATGGGTGAAGCTAAGCTAATGCTACCTAGCCGCGCTAACGGCTAGAATGGTCGCCGGTTGTGACGTCGTAAGGGTGCGCGGTCTGACGGCCCGCGACGTGGCTAGCGAAGCTAAGCTAACTGTGCTGACGTCATGGCATGACGGGGCTCTCGGGATGTCTCGCGAGGGGGCGTCCATCTTAGCAGGGGCGCCGGCGTCCATCTTGGGAGGGCACCAAGCGTCCATTGTTAAGGGGAGGGTGGAGTTTATTTAGGAATGCGGTAGGGGGCGGAAGTGGACAGGATGAATATGTTTGGATTCTGCTCACAGAACGTTTTCATTAGGGGGTTAGTGTGCTGGTAAAGTGAGGTTGGGTTGTTGTGTTTTAATCTGGCGGTGGATTGTGGGGCCTTGCTTGCCTTGGTCGGCAGGATTTTCAATGTGGGGATGGTGTCGGCGGCCTGTGGTTATGAACGGGTTGTGTGACACTGTTCTAAATGCACGGGGACTTCAGTGACATAAGGCACTGAAAATTGATTTCTGTTCTCGTGAGAAGCGCGTTTTAACACCTAAGGGGTTAGGTGTTACGGGGGAGATATAGTAACTGTGTGAGATATTATGAATGGAAAATATGTATGTTACTGAGATGTATAATGTAATATGAGCGAAATACATACTAGGCTTTCACGGACAGAAATAAATATAGTTACACATACACATAGTCATTTGCAAAGAACAATTAGAGTAAAAGTGAGATTATGCACCTAAATTACCATGTCCAATACAGATGTTTAGAAATGATAGGCTGTAAATAACAAATTTCTGATTGACCAACAGAAGGAAACGGCTGATGCAAAATAAGTTCCCCGGAGTTGTGTTAAGGAGGATCATGACAACAGGATTGAGAGTCTGGTTTTCCGATGGAGACAACTGGGAAAAAGATTAAGGCTGTGTCATTGATAAATCAAAAACGAAAATTGCACAAATGCTCTCAAGTGATCTTAGTATAGGAGATGCCCGACATTCCATGCTTAAAGACAAATGATGGATTGTGAATGGGAAATGTCACTGATAATTAAGTGTATTTTTTGCTTCTCTCTTCACAGCTGCTCCAGGACGGATGGCCAGCGCTGACAATTCCGAACCCCAACAGGGAAATCAAAGAGACTGTTGACAGTCAGGGGGTATAGTATCACAAGAGCGAGATTATCAATTCCTGTTTACACCAATATAGAAGTGTGAAGTGAAATTAACTCAAGTTTGGTAAAAATAGTTTGAATACAGAGAAACTTGCTTTCCAAACGGTGACGTTACGAGTGTTTGAAGAAAGGTGAGAATGGAAAATACACAGATAGGAGCAACCGGAGGGTTAGATGCACTGACCATAGAAAGGGTAGACAATCTGTCTATTTCAACGACTGGAGATGTCACAATAAAAGTGACGAAAAAATGGCCAAAGAGATTCAGGCCATTACAGAACCTTGTGGTTAAAGGAGGCCGGTATAGAATGCGTACCCAAATTAAGAAACAGAAAAAGAGATTACGAAAGGTGATAAAAAGAAATAATGTCGGTAGTGGGGTAATGCTGATAACCTCTGCAGACATTACATTGACCGAATTGGACGGTGACGTTAACCTGATTGACTGGAATGTGATAGACTCCCCTCTGGTGTCCAGTGTGACGGAGGGACTGGAAATAATGTCTTTTACTCCGCCACAGGGAGTCGTTGCAGCAAGCGACCCAGCGACAACTGTATTACCCGAGTCGATCCACGCTGAAGTGTCCGTTGCAGGACACTAACTGCCAGTTAACCAAGAGACAAAGAAAGCAACAGAGGAGAGCGATGTTGTTGCAGCAGTCCCAGGGAGTTGACGCTGGCCGTACGGAGACCGACATCAGGTATGGGATACCACATGAACAGTTTCTACAGCCCACCTGTGTCTCGTGCCCAGGTTTTCTCCACCCCCACCATCAGTACCAAACTGAGGGATGTGGCCCGATGACTAGGAATCAGTCAGCAAGGGCCAGGGTGGGGGAAGAGGGGAAGACGTACCTCCCTCTAGAACAACAGCTAGCCGAGGCTAGACAGGTGGTGGAATACCTCCAAGGCCTAATCCAGTCCACACAGCCCGGAGGGGAGACAGGTTCCAATGGAGAACCAGATGGCCAGAGACGGGCCCAGTTGGGGCCACAAGGGGGTCCCGTGCCGGAACAACAACAAACCCCAATAGGACCACCCACGAGGTGGCAACCACGAGGAAGAGGTGGAGGCAGAGGCAGGAATCCGAATGGCTACCGTGTGCGGCGGGTGCAGTGTTGGTCGTGTGGGACCCTCGGACACATTTCTCGGGACTGTGCAGAGCGGGACCATCTATCCACAACAGGGCGTGTTTGTACAGAAACAGGTGGCGGGCCCCTCCCAACCACGGGCCCCTCTCAAGGAACTGTGACTGGACCAAATAGGTACGTGGCTTTCTCCTCCGAACAGGCTCCAGGGAACCATGGCGATGATGGCATACCACCAGGACATGTTCGGGGCCCGATGACCCCAGTGTCATCCGGTCACAGGCGACTGACCCACCGGGTCTCACAACCTGGGGGAGACCGCCAGTGTTGTTGGATCTGTGGAGTGAAAGGTCATTTTCAAAGGTCATGTCTGCAGAGGCCACCGGCAGAATAAAAATATATGCAACTGACTAGGGTAAAGGTGGGATATATTGAATGATAAAATATGCTCCTAATTAGATTAGAATAAAAATAGAATAAAAAAAAAAAAATAGAGGTGTTAGGTGATTAGATTATGAATGAAAGTTACTAAAAACGGATGTATGAGTGACTGACAAATGCATGAACTAATCAGACTAACGAGGATCAAATTATGTTAAACAGTTCATCAATATTAGACAGTGTGATGATGTGACACTGCGGCAGCTAGTGATCAGTAAATTATCCATGCTTGGTCAACATTCAGATTGATCAAAGGGTGGACTGCATGATTAAGAAATTAAAAAGACTCATAGTTGTTTCTAGTATTTTATAGTATTGATAGAAGCGTATTAACAGTTATGAGCAATAGGATAGGTGTTTATTTACTTTTATTTTTACTTCTCTTTTCTAGTGTGTTACGAGCGATTCCTGACTTAGGCCGGGAGCGTACATTTTGTTTATTCATTTGATTTCCCTTTTTGTTTCTTAGTTAAAAATGAGCTCAGAAGAAAAAAGAAAAAGCTCACAAGTTTGGTTTATTTTTTCATTTATTGGTTTGGCAGCGTTTTATTTGTGTGTTTGGTTTTCTGTTTTCTTTCTTTCTGTATATTTTTTCTTAGGGTACCTGGCAAGCTGGGAGTGATCTCGACACATCAGGACGGGGTAGTATATGTCTGTAAAATGGACTGGGAACAAAGTGAAGGAACATGAGCTAGTTATGGATTTTTGTTCTCCGCCCATTGAATACCCGGTTTTAGGGGCTGGGGGTGTGTCGTGATTGGTGAAAGTGTTGGGAAGCATGATTCTCTGTACATTAATGAAGCTCAATAGGTTTGGTCGCTATTGGCCAAATTAGTCTTGTGTAGGGTGTGAACATGTGCAATTGATAATTGGCTTGTGGTGTGGAAGATGTGTGTTTAAGGCGGACTGTGATTTGTTGCCATACACACAGGTTACTGGGAGAGTGGATGTGTCAGTGCTGACCGTCCGGTCCGGGGTGCAGCTGTCCAAAAGCAGAGGTAACGATGTTTGAATGTGTATTCCACATCGAGAGGTGGAGGAGTATACTGTTTTGACAGCATAATATAATGAGAGCCATGTGAATTTTTCAGAATTTTGAAATTTAATGATCTAGAAGCCATGAAATATATAGATAAATGATTTGGAAAAGAAAGTTGTCAAAGCTCAGACCAGTAAAGAGAGTCTGAGGGAGGAAAAGTAAGGATTCTCAATCAATTGTTGTGGTAGAAGTGACCTGCACTGTCCCCCGAAGCGATATATATTCACTGCAGGATAAGGATGGGAGATTGGGGAATCAGCAGTCATCAGAGTGTGGTACAAGGAAGACCGAGGACTCCATCGGTACTGTTGATCCAGGACACTGGCTAGTGTCTACCCAGCGGTTCCATGGGGAACCACAACACTGCGGAGAACCAGGAGACGCCTACCTCTCGGGCCGGGAGAGTCTCGGCCAACGCAGTGACCAAGTCTTGAGGCTTCAGAGGGAAACGACAGGCAACCAACGAGGAGACAGGCGGCTAGGCCTCAGCAACAACTCCGGCTGTCAACAGAAGCAAGGCCTCAACTATTGACCAGGGGGTCAACAAGCGAAGGGGGGGAGCTGCTATCGCCCCTATCAATGACCAGGCGGAGGGGAGGAGAAACAAACCTCTTCCACTAATCCGAGGGTCAACGGGGGTTGGGCAGCCAGCGATGACCTCCTCACAGCCGTGACAGCGACACCCGAGGAAAGAGCTCCGGGTTCAACTGAACCAGCAATACAGCAGGGGGTCCTACCCCCTAATAGAGGTCAACACGAGTCAAGATGTGCTCGACAGAAGATGGAGTGTGATGAGAAAGGCAATTTGCTTTCTAAATTCCACCTCCCAGAATGGGGAGTTGCACCCAGCAGTCGTGATACTGCACCAGCTCTGAGCAATAAAGAGGAGGCCGGGTCAAATCTAGAAAACATGGACCCCCCTCCTCAATGCTCCAAGTCAGAATTTGACAACTCACAGTTGAGACCAATGGAAATTGATCTTGGTACGAGAACAAGTTGTTAAAGACTGTACACACGATCACAAAAACTGAAATTGCTAATTTGAATTTTAGGATCTGAGTGTGGCAAACCATATATATGTTATCCTAATATGATTTAAAATGTCTTAAGTGTTATCTAGATAGTAGTGTGTAGAGATTGATATCTATGTTTGACATATTAAGGATAGGTAAACTATCCAAGTGGGGAACTGTGGTAAAATCCCAAAATAGATCATCAAAGATCTAATCAAACTGTGGTGTAAAAGTCTTAAAGAAACAGTCAAAGTGGAACAGCAATCAAACTAAGGTATTATATTTAGGGATAACAGCTGCCTGAGTGAGTCAACACAAGAATCCTCCCAACAGATTGTGTCCCGGGCCACTTAAAATAGCCGGCTGTAAAAGCTAAAATCTGAGTAGTAACTTATGTGTGTTTACTGAGGTAGAATGTTTATAACAATAGAACCATCTGGTTCCTAGGGTGGGACAGGAAGTCCTAGCAAACACAATGAGGTGATGAGGTTAAAAGGGTCAAAGCGCCCATGAAGTGTTATCAGCTGCTTTATGGCCTGGGGGACACAAGGACATGCACCTAAACTGTTTGAACAAGTCAATCTTCTTCCCCTTTCGGGAGTGATTGCATCAATGTGAGACTATTAGGCTGGAGTCTCCTGTGACACACACACACACAGACACACATAGAGACACATGCACACACATAGACACACACACACTCACATTCACATTCACATACACACACACACATACATAGACACACACACACACACACACACATAGTCACACACACACACACACTCACACACACACATTTTCACACACACACACACACACTCACACACACACATTTACACATACACATACACACACACACACAGAGAAGATCACTATTGAAATCCTTAATTTGAGCTCCAAACAAGCTAACTATTTCCTGGTATATTGTACTTGTAATCTTGAATTCTGAAGTCATTGACGTAAGTTAAAATATAATTAGGTTTGGTCATACTTAAATTAGGTAATTAGTTAATGTGTCTGTTCTGTTTTCATTTATGTTCAATATGATTAATTGATTGTTCTATCCTCTTGATCTATGGTATTGATTTGTATTCTATTCTATCCAGTTCTGATTTGATCTGTTATTCAGTTATATTCTATTCAGTTTATAAAATATTGATGTAAGCTAACAGAATGATTAGATTTGTTAGATATTTTCTGAAAGTCAGCAGACTTAGTGATAAAGAAATATATCTGTGTTTATGTAATCAATATATCTTGAGGTTCATCAAAGTATTCAAGTAATGTGTTTAAGTAAAAATACAGGGAAAATATTATCTGGGTTAATGTGAAGGGGGTTTGGCCTATAAGCCAAACCCCTATTTTCAAATGCAAGCTAAGCCGGCCTGGCATTGGAGGAAAGAATGTGATGAGGTCATCACTCCGAGGCACTGGGCCTTGGGGATATAATGGGGTGTGATGGGGGGAAGAAGGACTCTGAACAACCCAACCGACACGACAAGACCTCTCTACCATCTCATCCACAAGGCAGCAGGCGGCAAGGACAAAGGAACTTCTTGGAGGGAAAACCAACTCTTTGTTATCAGCAGGAAACAAAGACTTTCAACAACTAATCAACTATCATTCTCTTTAGTCTAGTTGTATCACTTACGGCACAGTGTTTTTGATCACAACTATAGCATTCTTATTGTAATTTGTATACACTCTTAAACTTTGATTAAACAACTGTTATACTACCTTTCCTCCTAATTCCTGCTGCCTGCACCGCTGAAAGAAGAGAAGTGATTCCCAGAGCTTTAAAGTATTGAATCACAACGCAGAGTACTAACGCAACCCGGTTCTGAGCAGAGCAGAACCGAAATAGCTTGGGAAATCCACTTCAGTACCCTTTTCTTCCTTAGCAGCTCCTCTTCTTCTTCTTCCTCTTGCTCTATTGCGTGCTTATCTTTTAATAGCCTTTGTTTTGCAATTAGAGCGGCCATGTCAGATTCAGCTTTGCGTGCGGAAGACGTGGTTGAGATGTTAGACCTAGGCCCAACAGAGCTTCGATAGGCTGAACCTCTGCTTCCAGAATTTGACACACTGTCACTTGGTTTGATTTCATCATCATCAGCTTTAATTACATCACAGTGTTCATCAGGTATTTCAACAGGAGTTACTTGCTGTGTTACAGGTATGGGGGAATCATGTACACAAACATTGGCACTTGTACTGTATTTTTGTCTCCCAGTTTCAGAAAGCCACTGCCTTACATCATCCATGAATCCCTTTTTGCATTTTAATATTGTTTCAAACCATTCGTTTTGTTTTTCATGTTCCTCTTCAGAAATTAAAGAGATTACGGATTTGTGTAACAGAGTGGTATCTTCAACCATTTGGTTCAAATTGTCCAATTCAGACTGCACCTGTGAAGCATTGTCATTATCGTCCATAAGCTGCTTTAATACCTTCATAAGACCTTTCATTTTGCGAACATTTGCGTGACGTTCACTATGAAGTGTCTTCAATTTATAGGCCATGCCTTTGGCAGCGAGTTTAATTTCTCTTTTCTTCCCATCCGTTTTTGATGAGCCATTAGTATCAACAGTTGATCCTCCCGATGCCATTTTTCAATGTGCTCAGGTGCAATTATTCAATAATCCACAGTCCTCTTTAATGAACAATCAATCCATCAATCAATTAGCTGCCGCTTAGGCCGCGCAACGTCCATGAGCGCAAGACGACGCAGCCAGTCAACAAACCGATCCCCAATGGACAAGCAAAGTAACTAATTCACACTGTGTTCTTTAACACGAAAGGCTTCACAGTTGAATAAAACAATTTACTTAGCTTCTTATTGCTGGTCTGCGTGTCAGGCTTTCAGAAGTGATGGTGCGCTCCTCCAATGCAGCGATGATCCAAGCGTCTCAGTGATGCCCTCAAGATCAGCGCCCCGAGGCAACTCGAGGAATCCGTAATGTCAATATTGTTGATTTCCTTCTTATCAACGCTTTTGTTTGCTTGCTTAAATTTCTTTTGACTATGTTGCGGCAGTAGACTGTCATAGACAGATAGTGCCGAGGGGCTGAGCCATGGAGTTCAAACAATTGACGCGCGACATGAAATAACTCTGTTCCACGTCCAGGAAATACTTTTAAGGCATTTATTCTTTCGCTTCATCATGAGACAAACAAAATACGATTTGCACTTTGCGGTATTGCGTTATTGCGGTCAAAAGAAAATATGCTCTCCTCTCCTAACTCTCACCCCCTCTCCCCGAGAACTGTCAACCTCTGTGAACTGTCAACGTGAAAAGGTGAATGAAATTCCATAAGACGCTCCCATTAGCGCCACACCCCCGTGAGCACGCCCACCACCTAAAGTGACAGTACAACTAATAATACAACAAAACTAGAATACTGAATCATAATAAAGAGACCTCCATTACGGCGCCTACAGGGGTCTTGTAGAAGACAACTCTCTCAAATTTAACATCATAACAGAATCCGAGGACCCCATCCCTGAGGGGCCATATCTCGGTGTAAAACTCGCTACCAAATCTGGATGGTGCAAGTAACTCGGCCTTAAAATGCGCTACTCGGACTGACGTGCGTATAGTAGATGTAGCTAGACTGCTCGCCATTTTTTTTTTTCTAGGATCTCTCTAAGAGGGAACTCTCTAGATATATAGGTTTTTATCCTACACATACCCCCTCTATAGCGTCATACAGACCCGTCGCAGCTTCGCCCCCACCCCATACAGAAATACATCCATCTAGACACACACCCACATAACCATACCCTGTCGTCATGCGAATGGTACTACCTGTAAGGTTTGGTTCTTTCCCCACCACGGGCTTCTTGAAGTACTGTGATGATTGGTCCGCTGCTCTCCCACTCGCTCTGTTCCTTTAAGCCTACTCGCTCTGTTTCCAATTGTTTTCTGTTAATCATTGCATTCCCCTATTCACACGCTTCTTCCCAGAGACGTCGTTGATTGGTTCTCCCCCGTCCACACGCTTATCAATCACATCCCTCAGCTGTCACTGCTTGTCAATTAAGCATTCCCTTATTATTTATACCCCGTTTCCCCATTCAAGTTTTGTTGGATCGTTTTGATATTTCAGTTGCATTCGCCGTTCCTGCTGCCTGCTGTTGTTTCCCTGTGCTTTGCCTCCAAGATATTCAAGAAGCATTCCTCTTGGACACCCTTTCCCCGAGGCGACGCGCTCGCTCCATTCTGTTCCAACGCTCTTTACGCACAACGCCTGGGTGAGTTTTTTATGACTGTCTTTGATCCAATTCCGTTTTTCGTGTGTTTATATAACACTGAAGATTTCCAGCTTTTTATCAGACAGTCACTCACCCAGCGTTTAGCCTTTTTTGGATTGTTTCATTGGGATAATATTTTGGCCTAACATCTCCCACTGTGTGTTTACACACCGAAGATATTATCACATTGGATTTGTATTTTGGGACTTTGCTCACAGTGTTTATTTTGCACCGAAGATATCTATCACTTGGGATTGTGTTTGGAACGTTACTCACAGTGTGTATTTACACCGAAGATTCAGTCACTTGGATAACTCTGTTTTCGGGTACAAGTCACCTCTCCTGTTCACCTGCTCTGTTCCACCTGCACTCTGAGTTAACTCGCTCCCTCTCTCTCTCTCGGTCCCGCAACCACCTCGGAGATTCTGCCGAGAGAAGTCTGCAGAGCGGCTCTGACGTCAGCGTCTGCTTCCCCTGACTACCATCCCGGGAGAAGCTGCAGAGCAGCAACATTCATCCTTGCTTGTATTCCAGTCTTTGTTTTGAACTCTTCCAAGTCTGTGCTGTTTATTTAGTCTAATAAACAAGCCCTTGTTTTTGGCAACTCTGAATCCTACTCTCTTGTGTCGTTGCGTTTGGGGTCGGTGTCAAACCATAACATTACGATCCAACCAATATGACGACCCCAGCCGACACAGAGAGAGTCGTCACCTTGGGCATCGAGGGGGTGGTAAGGCGTGCCCTACGCTTCCATCGCGCTCCAGGCAATGTACCGGTTCATCGTCTCTTTGTCCCCAACTCAGTCCGGTCCCGGGTCCTCCAGTGGGGCCATACCAGCCGGTTCGCCTGCCACCCGGGGCGTTCATCGCACGTTCTCCTTCCTGGCTCGTCGATTCTGGTGGCCCACCATGAGGAGCGACGTCAAGGAGTTCGTACTGGCCTGCGCGGTCTGCGCCCGCAAGAGAGTCAGCACAGCAGCGGCAGTCCAGTTAGAGTCAGCCAGGGAACACAGCCTACAGCTAGATGCGGCTGCGGCAGCTGTACTGGAACTCAGGGAGCAGGTCCAGCTTATTCAAGGGTCCCTGGCCGCTCTGGCAGGACAACAATCTGGTATTCTCGTTCAGCTTCACACGCTGTGCGACACCGTTAACGCTTTACTTCCCTCACTTCCTTCAGGAGCATTCCCCGCAGCCCCAGCAGTTCCCACGCTTCCCGATCCCGCACCTCGGGAACCCCGTCTCTCCGTCCCATGGCTGTTCGACGGCAATCCCGAGGAGTGTGCCACATTCATCATGCAATGTGAGTTGGTTTTCCGTCATCAACCAAGTCGATTCACTTCTAGAGGGGCCCAAGTGGCCTATATGACAAACTTGCTTTCAGGCCGGGCTGCCCAGTGGGTCACTTCCTCCTGGGCAATGGACGCAGATTTTGTTTTCTCCTATCCAGACTTCGTGGCTGAGCTCCGCAGGGTGTTCCACCATCCAGCCCGTGGTCTGGACCCTGGAGCCCGGTTGGGTACCTTCCGACAGGCGAGCGGTGGGGTAACTGACTACGTCCTGGAGTTTCGACTGGCGGCGGTGGAGAGTGGTTGGAGCGATCCAGCACTTCGCCTAACCTTCATGAGGGGGCTCAGTGATGCAGTCAAGGACCAGCTCGCGACCCGGGAGGAGCCTAACTCCCTCGAGGACCTGTTCAGCCTCGCCATTCGCATCGACGGACGCCTCCAGGAGAGAAGACGTGAGAGAACCCGACGGGGACCCCCAGACGTACCCCCCGAGGACCACGACCTCGAGGAGGATTTCAGTACCCCAGACGTACCCCCCGAGGACCACGACCTCGAGGAGGTTTTCTGTACCCCAGACGTACCCCCCGAGTACCACGACCTCGAGGGGGTTTTCAGGGAGTCCAGGGCTCAGGTCTTTCCGCCTCGCCGGCCTTACGACTGTGCCATCGACCTCCGCTCAGGGGCTCCCTTTCCCGGCGGCCGCCTCTACAGTGCTGACCGCCCTGCCCCCTCCGTGACTGGTGGGTTTGTTCCCTCCCGAGCCGTGACCGAGGAGGAACCCATGCAGCTGGGACGCAACCGCCTTAGCCCGGCCGAACGGGAGTCCAGGCTCTTCTCCGGCCGTTGCCTCTACTGTGGCCGGGATGGACACCGTGTCTCCAATTGCCGTGCCCGGCCAAGAGGACCAAGCTCGCCGGGACCCCGGGAGATCCTGGTGAGCCGTCTTTCCTGTTCCCCCACCCGTGCACCACCCACCCGTCTGGCGGACGTCACCCTAGCCTGGGCGGACCAGCGGGCGACGGTGGGTGCACTCATGGACTCTGGTGCTGATGGGAGTTTCATGGACATTGGGTTTGCCACCCGGGCCAACATTCCACTTGAGGACCTCGAGAGGCCCTTGGAGGTCTTCGCAATGGGTCATCGCCGCCTGGCTGACGTCACTCAACGCACCTGTCCAGTCCTTCTCACCGTTGCTGGTGACCACGTTGAGAGGCTCCAGTTTTTCGTCACCAGCTCTCCTCTTGTCCCTGTGGTCCTGGGCAGGCCCTGGCTCGCGCTGCACGAGCCCCACATCGCCTGGTCCTCCGGTACCATCAAGGGGTGGAGCCCCTCCTGTCATGCCCGGTGTCTTCGGGTGCCGTCCAGCCCCCTCACCGGGTCCCAGTCCCCATCTCTGGCCTCCCTCGCCGGTTTTCTGTCCCTGTGCCCGGCCTCCGCTGTCGGGCCCCAGTCCCCGTGCCCGGCCTCCGCTGTCGGGTCCCAGTCCCCGTGCCCGGCCTCCGCTGTCGGGTCCCAGTCCCCGTCTCCGGCCTCCCTCGCCGGTCCTCTGTCCACGTCTCCGGTCCCCCTCTCCGAGCCTCTGTCTTTGTCCCCCTCTCCAGTGCCCCTGATCGCCGGCTTCCTTGGGTCCCGTCCGGGCAGGCCGGGGCCGAGTGGGTCGCCGGGTGGCTCCCGTGGAGGGGGGGGTACTGTAAGGTTTGGTTCTTTCCCCACCACGGGCTTCTTGAAGTACTGTGATGATTGGTCCGCTGCTCTCCCACTCGCTCTGTTCCTTTAAGCCTACTCGCTCTGTTTCCAATTGTTTTCTGTTAATCATTGCATTCCCCTATTCACACGCTTCTTCCCAGAGACGTCGTTGATTGGTTCTCCCCCGTCCACACGCTTATCAATCACATCCCTCAGCTGTCACTGCTTGTCAATTAAGCATTCCCTTATTATTTATACCCCGTTTCCCCATTCAAGTTTTGTTGGATCGTTTTGATATTTCAGTTGCATTCGCCGTTCCTGCTGCCTGCTGTTGTTTCCCTGTGCTTTGCCTCCAGGATATGCAAGAAGCATTCCTCTTGGACACCCTTTCCCCGAGGCGACGCGCTCGCTCCATTCTGTTCCAACGCTCTTTACGCACAACGCCTGGGTGAGTTTTTTATGACTGTCTTTGATCCAATTCCGTTTTTCGTGTGTTTATATAACACTGAAGATTTCCAGCTTTTTATCAGACAGTCACTCACCCAGCGTTTAGCCTTTTTTGGATTGTTTCATTGGGATAATATTTTGGCCTAACATCTCCCACTGTGTGTTTACACACCGAAGATATTATCACATTGGATTTGTATTTTGGGACTTCGCTCACAGTGTTTATTTTGCACCGAAGATATCTATCACTTGGGATTGTGTTTGGAACGTTACTCACAGTGTGTATTTACACCGAAGATTCAGTCACTTGGATAACTCTGTTTTCGGGTACAAGTCACCTCTCCTGTTCACCTGCTCTGTTCCACCTGCACTCTGAGTTAACTCGCTCCCTCTCTCTCTCTCGGTCCCGCAACCACCTCGGAGATTCTGCCGAGAGAAGTCTGCAGAGCGGCTCTGACATCAGCGTCTGCTTCCCCTGACTACCATCCCGGGAGAAGCTGCAGAGCAGCAACATTCATCCTTGCTTGTATTCCAGTCTTTGTTTTGAACTCTTCCAAGTCTGTGCTGTTTATTTAGTCTAATAAACAAGCCCTTGTTTTTGGCAACTCTGAATCCTACTCTCTTGTGTCGTT
The DNA here is from genome assembly GCF_963971535.1 of Notolepis coatsorum. Taxonomy (NCBI): domain Eukaryota; kingdom Metazoa; phylum Chordata; class Actinopteri; order Aulopiformes; family Paralepididae; genus Notolepis; species Notolepis coatsorum. The sequence continues at coordinate 92,367,126 of NC_140172.1, read as the reverse complement.
GCGTTTGGGGTCGGTGTCAAACCATAACACTACCACATTTCTTACAGTCTTTGACAAATACTTTGAAGTATCATCTGTTGTTTAAAGTATCAGGATCGTAGCATATATAATCGGAAATGGGGAATTTCTTCAGCATGACTACCAGCTGTATTACGAGTTTTATAAACTATGATATTGCATTGCTTTTAAAACATGCTATAGCTAATAAAGTCAACGATGCCCAGTTGTACACTGTAAATGTGAATGTCAATAGCGTGCGCTTAAGGCTTTTTGAAAATATGTTGAAGCTTGTGAGAGAGAAAGGCTTGCTATATAATGATATGATAGAGACACTCTCAAAGGATGAAAGTCTTCTATCTGAAAACGGCTTAGTTACTATTTTAGATCATATGAATGGTAATTTTAACAGAACACACCTGCTTATACACTGTAATAGTGGATGTTACGGCTTTTAAGCTGAAAAATCACAAGTGTTTAGAAACTTTAAATATTAATCACATTATCGATGTTATGCACGCTTATATTATTGATAAAAAAGGTTACAACTTGATCTGCAATATTCTTTAATACATTTTTATAATATACCCAACTGCGTTTTTCTACCTCAAGGGTGTAATAATTGCTTTGAATGATTCTAAGTTCCTCCTAGTAATAATACAAATATTATCCAGTTGTGTAACTATCTTCAGCTCTGTTAATGTGATCCCTTTAAAACTTCAAAATGTCACCACTGTCTGTTAAATGTAAATGTAATGCATGAAAACATTTTAACCATTTGTTAGAACCTTGATCAAATCATATTTATTTGTAAGGTCCTACAATACATACATTAATGTCCCCTTGGGTCAAACACATCTTCTTTAAACAATTCAAGAAGAAGTATCACAATAAATCATGAATAAGCCATAAATACCATAAAGTCCACCAAATTTAAAATAAATGACTGCAACACAGTCATACATATCCTTGCAAAGGTATGTAAAAACCTATCAATAGGACGAAAATGTACCTCAGACCCTTTCAAGGGGATCTCCCTTCTTAGATGTCGTTGATAGCAGTGTTGCACTAAAACAACCAAACAGTCAAAAAGTTACAATAAAACATACCATCACATTTGTTATGTATAGAAAAGGTGTAATTCCCATAGCAGGAGTCAAACCCGCGCCTCCCTGTTGAAACCAGGACATACTTACCGCTAGACCAGTGGTCGGCAACCTGCGGCCTCGAGGCCGCATGCGGCTCTTTAGCCAATCAGCTGCGGCTCCCTGGCCCAAAAAAAAAAATAAAAAAATATTTTATTTTTTATTTTTTTTTGGGATATCGATGTCATACTGTGACACTGAAATGAACAAATATTTCATCAACTAAGATATTTAGTCAACAAAAGGCTTACCTGTATGCCTGATATGTGGTGCGAAATTTGCGAACAATCAAAAATGTACTTTTTATTTTATAGATTTTCCACAAATAAGGGAAGGACTCTAATAGAGCTGCATAGTTCAGGGTTTTATTTCAAAGTAGGTTTACAGATGCAAGTGTTTTTTCTCCTTTTCTGTGTTTTATTTCAGAGTAGGTCTACAGTACACATGGTAGTCTTTTTTCAAAGTGGACTACTTTTATTTTATAAATGTTCCACAAATAAGGGAAGGACTCAAATATACCTGAATAGTTCAGGGTTTTATTTCAAAGTCGGTCTACAGACACCAGTGTTTTGTCTCCTCTTCTGTGTTTTATTTAAAAATAGGTCTACACAGCCAGTATTTTTTCTCCACTTCATAAGAGTTTGAGGTTTTCCTTTGTTATAACAGGTAAAAAGAGCAATTAAAAAGCCAAAATTTTTCTTTTTGTTGCTTTATAATCCCATTAATGCAACAACATGTGTGCTATAAGTATAAAGTATAATAAATCGCAAATTTCTTTGGGTATGCAATTGTCAGGCGTTTTATGCTAAATGTGGGGTATGCTTGGGGATATATAAAATGTTATACACTGTGTTATCTTCATTTTAAGGGTAAATAGGTTGTGCGGCTCCCTGAGCATTTTATTTTGTGGGACGGGGGAAAAGTGGCTCTTTTGATAGTAAAGGTTGCTGACCCCTGCGCTAGACCATATGGGATTTCATGTTATATACTGTACAAAACCTGTTTACACTCAGACGGGGCTCTGGGGTCGGATATTTATCTTTATGTACACGTTTTTTAAGTGAAATATATTAGTAGAACTCTTTTTACATCATTCTACATAAGAGTTCCATGTTTTGATATTATAAATGAAATGCCTCATTGTTTTAAGATGTTTCATACAAAATATAATCGATCCACTATACCCCCTGTAACGGGGTATAGTGTATCGCTACCTAGGGCACTGTGAATCAATCCAGATATTATACATAATCTTTTCACAAACACATCTTTATTGTGTGAACGATGCATAACTTTCATGTAGAAATAAGACAAGTCAACAATAGACCTATCAATCAGGCCATCACTGAAACAATATGAATTGTTTTTGTTAGTAGCCTATGTAAAACCCTGCATAGTGCTGGGAACTTTCGCACACGCATCTGACACATCCTGTATATTTGGATAATTGAATGTGAATGATACATTCCTATCTGTGACCAAGATAATCACGGTAAAAACTAACATTGTATTATTTTCATGGTTATAATGAATAAAAATACATCTTTGTTTTAAGATGTTTCATGCTAAATGGTTCTTAAAGTGAATTTCCTTCAATCATCGGGACAAGGATCAATCAACCTCCGCCGGTAATACTCTGCATTTAGCTTTTTTCTGCAAATTAATAAATATTTTATTGGTATGCTGTCTTGCATGTGAAGTATTGTATCAACAACTCTAATAAATAATGGCTTTATGTTACACACTAACTCAACTATGGTGAGTGAGTTAGATTTTTATTTGCCTTAGAATTATCATCTTTGAGCTGTTTGAATATCTCCTATCGTGTGTAGCTGTAGGATTTAATGCATATCGAGATATTGAGTATATTACACAAATATTTAGTGTGGCTAAAAAACTATTTTAACTAGACACTGTTATGCAAAGTAATTCAGAAATGTGCTAGTTGTATAATATACCTTAGATGAGGTTAAAGAAAATACCAATGGGGCATGATCATACTAAAACTTCTAAAAATACATCTGTATTGAAACACTTTGTTTTTACCTTATCATTGTGTAAACGTATATTTTAACTGTATCGGTCTGTTTCATGATTTTAGATGTTTATAATTTAGGTGTATCATTGACAATCAATAAAAAATCAGAATTCACTAGGATTATGTGATATCATGTTTTTACATTTACCAAAGTACATGTTTTCATATAACAAAGATATAAATACAAACTGTCTATAGTAGATACAAAAAGATTTTGTAATACACTGTTTAGAACAATGCTGTTTGCAAATAGTCTGTTTTACTTGTGTAGCACATTAGAGTTGCATTCTTGCATGACAGTTGGTATACAACTTATTATTATATAGATTTTGTATCCCCATACATCGTGATAAAAAATGAAAACAGGCAAACGAGTCTAATCACCGTAATTACAACACCAGGTTGCTTGTCTTAGGTGCTTGTTACACTAGTGTTTTTGTCGTCGTTTTTTGAATACGTTTGATGTCCCTTTTACACAGAAATGCGTTTTTTGGCGGATACGTTGTGGCCCTAGCTGAAACGCTAAATTGTGTTTGCGTTTTGGAGTAGCGCCAAAAACTCGCCGACAACAGTCGTGTAGTCTGCACGGAGCCGTTGTTGCGAAAACGCCCATGCGCAGTAGATACCATCTGCGTGCCCTTCCGGTGACTGTCCCAAATAGCTGCAGCTACCATGTGTTGTCAAATTATTGTTATAAGGACCCCAGTCCAAGCTACAACAGTCTGCATTTGTTTGTATTGAGCCGTATTGTATTGTACCCATTATGCAATATGTTAAATAAAGTTTACATCCATTCATTCTGCTAGCATTACCGATTGGTTGGCTAACACGAGCTAGCATTAGCTATCAGACCCTGTTAGCTCAAAGCTCCTCTTTCAACTTAACAAGCATTAAACAAAATGGCCCAGTCATCTATTCACCTTTGTTTAATACACACAGCGTTGTCTCTAATGTTATCTAACTACTGATAGCTCCCGATATCATCAGTTTGGTGCTGGCTAACTAGCGTGAGATAACGTTAGCTTCTAGCCACAATGCTATATTGTTATAATGGCATATTCCATTGACGTTAGCATGCAGCTAACTGTAGCTACCGATCTTTTTTTAGACTAAACTATCCGCTCTTGGTGGTCACTTGTGTTGATGTTAGTTTTGTTTCATCAACAAATGACAGGCAGAACACACAGTGAATGTATCCGTTTTGTTTATTGCACTTTTATTAGACTTTGCTGAAAAAGAATTGCTGCATTGGGTAAAATAGGCAAAGATGGTGGCGCCCATAGGCGCCCGCCTTGTTGACATGTTCTTTGCAGGAAGTGTATTGGCACATTCAAGTTCTGATTGGTTGAAATTGCCTTCATGTTCGCCACCTACTGCCACCTACTGCTTTGGCAGTGTACTACATCACTGTGCTCAGGTGACAAAACGAAAGTACTCGGGTTGCAAACGTATGTCTCACTTGGCTACCGTTGCATTGCGATCTGGAGAAACCGAAAACGAAACTAAGGTGTAACCGGCGCCTTACAAAGGAGGGAGGTGTCATGGGGGTGATATATGTCAACCCTTGACAAATTAGTATTATCCTCCTACATGCAGAGATCCTTCTGACTATTGACTCTATCTACTAAAAATAGTTAATTCGCCCTTTTAAAAACACCTCATACAATATCTTGAGTTTCCTTCGACTGTCATATGGTCAGGGAACAGGACAAATTTAGTAGTCTGAAATTTATTAATAATTTGCATGTTCTCTTGAATCTACTTTGTGCATTATTGTTACACAATAACAACTCTAGTGGTTCTATGCTACATTCATAAACGTTAACTCCTTTTCTTTTATACATAATTATGTTATGTGAACCCTTCCATAGTTCTGCTCTAACTCTGCAGGACCCCTAGACTGATAAACTTCTCACCACCATGTGGGGTTTTTAACACCTAAGGGGGCCTAATTCACACCCCCACACACACACACACAGACCCACACAGACACATATTTTCTGAACATTACCTACCTCCTAGCCCCTACTAGGGCTGCTCTACTGTGTTTGTAGCAGAGCAACCATACCTGAAGCCTTGTAAACAAAGACATCAACACTAGAGTGTGTACTTCTATCTACACAGTACAGCCAAAGCATTCCCATTGCTAGGCAAAAACTCCACCTGTTTTCTACACTGCTTCTTCCCTTGCTGGATTTTCTGCATTACTGCCACTTGTACATGTGTGTTGTGGAGAAATTTGTACAGTGTTACAAAGCGATAACACTGTATATTGACTGTAGAACGGGAGCTCTCTCTCTCTCTCTCTCTCTCTCTCTCTCTCTCTCTCTCTCTCTCTCTCTCTCTCTCTCTCTCTCTCTCTCTCTCTCTCTCTCTCTCTCTCTCTCTCTCTCTCTTGCTATATGTTGACTGTATCATGCCCAGCCTCGGGCAGCGCTATTATTTAAGAATATGTTGACTGTATGAATTTTTTTTCTCCCAGGCGGCCCTGAAAAGGTCACCGTACTAAACTTCTAAAATACATCTGTATTGAAACACATTGTTTTTTACTCTTTTTCTTATCATTGTGTAAACAGGTAAAAAAAAACTAGGTTGTTATGTCTGTTTTAAGTGTATCATTGACCCTCAGCCAATAAACAAAAATTCAGAATTCAATAGGATTATGTGATATCATGTTTTTTACATTTACCATAGTTTCTGCTAAATATCCTGTAACATGTTTTCAGGTGACAATGATATAATTGCATATTGTCTACAGTAGATACAAAGATTTTGTAATACACTGTTTAGAACTATAGTGTTTGCAAATATTATGTCTGATTTACTCGTGTGTAGCACAATATAGTTCCAATTCATGCATGAAAGATGCTATGCCTTTTACCAAGTAGTCATTTGAGATCATTGACCCCTTTCTTAGCTAGACCTGGCTCCAAATGACAGCAACAACAAAGACCTAAAAATACACAAAAAAGCAGTCTGAGACATACAAAAAGGCAAAGTGGGCCCTGGGGTTACATTTGAGGTATAGCAAACTATACTGAATGGGTTTTTCGGAGGTAAAAAGAGGATGGAAGGTAACGAATTGCAGGAGGTTGGTATGGGAGAGATGGTCAGGTCATAAATATAAAATATAACACCACGTTATGTAGTGAAGCAAACTATATTGAATGGTCTCATTCTTTAAATGCCCTTAATTTGGAACTTTAAAATCATATATGGTATTGAGGGTCTGCATATTCAAAGTTTTTTTTTAAAAGTCCTTTATAGACATAGCTAGCATAGAAGGCCTTTTCCCCAAAACTCTGTGCTATTTTCTGGATACTGTGACATATAAATAGTGTTTGATGTGATGTTGTGGTTTGAACCATAGTAAAAAGGGTAGTTGACCTATAAATGGTTTATAAATACAGGTGTACCATTGAAACAGTCTATGGACATTCATGCGTTGAAGTGATCTATATCCAGAAATAAGTCTTAATTTATTAATTTAAGACATATGAAATACCCTATTGAAACAGTTAAAACAGCTTGGACAGACACACACTTACAAGTTATCACTCTTTTTTTTTTTTTTTTATCACAAACACTGGTGTATTTGCAATCTGTTATGTCCTAAATGTATGGATGTAGCAATACTATCTATCTGTATGTCATGTATGTCATATAGGCCCTGATGAATTGAAAATGAGGGACTCTGATGTAAACAAGACAAAAGTCTTTCTCTGATCTGTAACCTCTTAACCTTGTCAAAGACTCTAATATCTCTATGGCATTGCTCTATTTATATCTTAATAAAGAAATAAGAGATAATAACTGCAGCTATCTCTGTAAGCACTGTGTCCCAAACTGTCAGCAGACAGACACCCCTAGCCCTGGACACCTTCTGACCCCGGTCTGACTCAATCTAGTAAATGAGTTCCTTCCCCCTTTTAAAAACATCTCATATAATATCTTGAATTTCCTTCGAATGTCATCTGGTCTTGGAACAAGACAAATAATCTGAAATTAATAAATAATTTGCATGTTCTCATGAATCTACTTTGTGTTTTATTGCTACACGATAACAATTCTAATGATTTTATGTTACATTCATAAACGTTAACCCCTAGCCCCCTAACTCAGATATATATATATGTTGTGTGAATTAAATGGATGGAATTGAATGTCCATTGTACAAGTGCCCATATAGGTTAGAATAATAGAACGTTTTATTAACCATAGCTTTTGTGAGTAGGCTTGAGGTTACAGTGGATTTGGGATCTGATCCGTTAATTCTAGTACCTGTTTAAAATTGTGTTCATGTGACACCTTCCATTGTGTGAACAAAAATTATGATATGACTACATGGTTCTACACTAACTTTCATGTTACAAAAATATAAACCATATGTATTTGAACGATACCTGTAAATATGTCAGAGTTTTACTCTAACTCTGTATGCCTTCCCTCCCCTAAACTTCACGCCACCATGGGGTGTTTTAACACCTAAGAGGGCCTCAATTCACACCCCCCACACACACACACAGACCCTCACAGACAGATATTTTCTGTACTTTATATTTTCAGCACAACTCTAAACTATCACATATAACTTTTATAATTAATGTGAATAATAATACAAAACACTGTAATGCAACCTTTTTAAAAGAATCTATTTTAAATAAAACGCTTCACCGGACCGTATTAACGCTACATTCAAGCCTATAACCCTTCTGTAAAAACATTATGGATCACCAAGCATGGCACGCTTTGACACCTCTGATCACTAAGGAGAAACCCTAGAATCACACACACACACACACACGCACGCACACGCCTAGGGGGCCGTAAGCTTTTCCCCAGAAAGGGGAAGTCGGACACGGTCGTAAATCTACTAGCAGTGACAGGAGCTGGATATCCCTGAAAAAAAGGGGTTGTCTTCTAAAGTCATAAATCTCACCAGGGGGTCTGACAGGAGCTGCATAATTCGTTATCCTCATACTCCTCCTCCTTCTATGACAGCGAAGGGGGTGTCATAGCGTTGGAGGATTGTCATTTCAGAACCAGTCTACTGAGAAACAGTCTAGTGTTTCTGAATGTGACAGAGAGGGAGAGATATTCAGTCTACTGAGAGGGAGACAGAAACAGCGGGGGAGATGAATGCCGCTTGGGCCTTTTCTGCTTAAACTAACACATCCATGCATGCCACACAGGCATGGGGTTTTAAGACAACACACATTGTATTTTTCTTAAATCCTCTACACACACACACTTATTCTGAAACTTTATTCTGAAGATAGACACATTGTATTTTTCTTTTTCTGAACACAAGTGTCTAAAGATTTTGACAATGTATTTTTTCTTATAAAATATTCCCCTAAACATGCATTTATCCAAGAAAACATACACACACACACACACACACACACATACACACACATACACACACACACGCACACACACACACACACATATACACATTGTATTTTTCTTAATTCCCCCCCACACACACACACACACATACACATTGTATTTTTCTTAAATGTATTCTGAAACTTTATTCTGAAAATATCTGACAAAAAAAAACAATTAAAAAAAAAACGTTTATTTTGAAAAAAAAAATGAAACCGGAAGTCCATCCCCCTATAACTCCTCCCCTTCCTAAACCGGATGCCCCTCCCCTCCGAAACCGGAAGTCCTGCCTCCTTGAATCCTCGACCAATCAGAGAAGGGGGCGGGACTTAGGGGTCATAAATCATCTCAAAGGGGGCGTGGCTACAATCAATCAAACTTCCCATATATGGTCTGACAGAAGCTGCCTCCTGCTTCTCTCCACCTCTGTTTTTCCCAGAGCCATCAGCTGTTCTGTCCACCCTGTAGAGCAGGGGTTCCCAAACTTTTCAGGCCGCGACCCCCACTATTATAGGAGGTCAAAAAAAATTATTAAAATTAAAAAGATTATAATTTTTTTTCTTTTTTTTTAATAAATGGAAATGTATGGTTGAAACATGCAAACATGGTTTGTGATTTTATATTGATGTAACTTTTTGATTCATAGGGCCAATTGATTTAATATTAAGTTAAAACTAGATTGATAAAGAAAAGTGTATCAACTCAGCTTTAATTAAATTAAGTACAGCTGCCTGTCTGAAACAACATGGGGTCACACCACACTCAGGGAACCACAGCTATATGTTAAATAAATTGTCTCCTGTTATGGGAATATTATCTATACATCTGTGTTAAAATACATATTCTATGTCTTACAGCTTGACTAGTTCTGTATCATTAGGGGATCCGCTTGGCATCACTCATGCACTCCCTCGCGTACGTGCACGCGCACTGAATAAATTCCACAAATGTACCTTTAATACCAGTATTAGTCTGACCACACCCCTCATCAGCTTACCTTCATAAGCAGGTGTGTGGTCACCTGCTCTCCTCCTTCTCGCTTTCACCACAAGGAAGTGCCCGGTAGTACCCCACTTGACGTGTTGTTAGTTGAAAAGAGTTGTGACGAGTTTACATTGTGCTTAATTTTTTCTTCTCTCACATCTGTTGTAAAGAAAAAGTTTGGGTCATAATGTATTCCGCGGAGAGTAGACCCGCTAGACCTACTCTTCACCAGCGGTTCTCCATTCCCGCCTCCGTCGTGCGTTTTGGTGCTGGGCTGTTGCCACTTTCATGGTTGCCGACCCAGCCCAGGAGACAGCCGATGGATAGTTTGCCTCTCCGAAGAGCCGAGGAGTCAGTGCCGTCGCTCCGGCGATGGCCTGATCTTGACTCTGGTTCTTCTGGTTCCGGGGAATCGTCCGTTGGTGAACGGGGGGTTGTCTTGGAGCCAGAGGATTTGCGACGCAAACTTTTCGCGTCTGCCCGTTCACGTCGCAAGATGGTAGCATGCAGACGCCAACGGCCTGGGTTTGGGGAACTGCTGGAGACCAGCGAGGATGCGTCCGGCTCTGGACTTCCGATGGAAACTGAGGACTTCATGGAAGAGGCGGACGGATTCTTGTATGATGGTCCCGTGGAGGAGAGTATCCCTCCTCAGGAGACCCCGGAGGGGGGAGAAATGGCTCCATGGGGCTCCCTGTTCGAGGATGTCGAGGAACCACCTTGGCCTCATCAGCAGGATGCCCTACTGTCGGCCACATCAGACTGTGGCTCCTTAACCAGTCGCAGCCTGCTGCATGTGAGGGATGCGGGGTCGGTGGAGGAAAGTCCGCAGGGGGAACTGCGGGCTTTGTTTCCCGAGCTCATGGCGGTAGCCGCCGCCGCAAACGGCGTGCCGCTGCCGCTGCCATTGCCTGCACCTGTCCCTGATGATCTCATAGGTCATCCCTGGCAGCGTCACCCAGTGAGAGGGGTGGACGTTGTCTACCCATTTTTCCCCTCAATGGGGGCCTATGTTCGTCGGGGTCAGGCGGTGTCCAACATCATGGGACTAACTCCCACCTACGTACCAGTTACGCGGGTGTCGGGGTTAGTCAAAGGTATGGGGGAGGGCGTGCCTCGGCTTGACAGTCCGATGGCCGCTCTCCTCTGTCCGGATATGGTGTGGGAACCCCTATGCAAGCCGGTCCTCCAGGGGAAATCGGCTAGGCGATTGGCTTATTGGGGTGACCAGTCATTTATCGCTGGTACACAATCGCTGGCTGCGGCGTCTAACATCGCCCACCTGGCTAGATTTGTATCGGGGATCATGACGGGCGGCACGGATCTGAACGAGGTAAAATGCGATCAGATCACCCAGGCTGCAGGAGCTGTCCTGCACCTTTCCCAGGTGCTGGCCATAGCCATGGGGAAAGTGCGTGCCCTGGCCACCCTGGGCCAGCGTCATCTTTGGCTGGAGCAGGCCCATGTGCCGGAATGGAAGAGAGCCCCTCTTCTGACGGCCGCCCTCTCCGACGCTGGTCTGTTCGGGAAGGCCCTGCGGTTGATGACCTCGACATGCAGAGAGATGGCAGAGGAGAGATCCATCCTCCAACCCCATTTTCCGCCTCCCGTCCTTGCCGGTGGAGTCAGAAGGCTTCCGCGACGTCGAGCTGTCTCCGTCGCCGCTACCACTGCCTCCGCCGCCGCTGCTGGCCCTTCCAAGAGGGCCAGGAGAAGAGACGGCGCTTCTGCCACCGCCGGCCCATCCACGACCGGAGGAGACGGTAGGGAACGTCGTGACCAGCAGACAGTAACCTACCGTCCCTCCGGGGCTCCTCGGGGTGGCAAGACTCGAGCGGCGCGAGGTGGCAGATGCCGCTGAGTGACTTTTCCCCTCTGTATCCCCTCTCTTTTACACCCTCCCCGGCCCCTCTATGATTTTGTGCCTTAAAAAAACATTATAAATAAAAAAGTTCCCCGACATAAGGGGGACTATGTTTTGGCCGAACAAACTGTGTGTTTCTTCAACAATTCATATGGTGGGGTTGTGTATATATGAATCTGCACTTTTACGTTGTGAGATGAGTCGTGTTGTGTTACGAGGTTAAGCAAGGTCTGCAACATACACTCAGTAATAGGTTCTATTAGCTTGATGCTCCACATGCAGGTAGAAACTGGTGTTATTCCATTGCTTGAACTAAGTATATGTGTCTCACAATGCTGTGTTGTTTAGTTGCAGTAACACTCGTACACGCACATTCCACAGCCTAGCCGTTACTCTCGGTCAGCGTTTTTTGCTATGTACGACATAGTCAACGGGTGTAGGATTCACACACATGCGACTTGTTTTTTGTTGTAAATCCTGTTCACATTTTGTGGGTAGCGGGCATTGTATTAGCTTATGCTATGCATTGCATTCTACCGGAGGTTTTCAAAATGGCTACGGTTGTTTTTCTGTGTGTAGGGAACGAAGTGTGTTTTCGTGAGGGGGTGTCGAATAAACCCCTCCTTTCCCACTTGATTGGTTTAGGGGATTTTTTATCTCAGGGCCGAGCCGGTGGGACGTCTTGGCAGGGGGGGGGGAGGGTTATTCTGCCAACTCCTATTACAAGACAGGAGCCGGCAGGATTCCCCGCCCGTTGTAGCGGTGTTGCTATGGCGACGCCTTCCATGAGTTACGGTGTCTTAAAGGTGTCGAGTTAGGGCGTAGGGCTCACGGTTCTGCTACGCCCGATTTATGTGTAAACTTGGGTCGGTTGGTCACATGACTCACAGTTGGCATATCTTTTTCATTACTATAAACTCATGTGGGAAGGTGTTTCCGGGAGGGTCTGGTCTTACACTCTGATTAAAAAGAGTGACTGGATTTGAAATCATGTGAAAACGGGTTTTTTACTCCCAGCTGTGCAGTTGGTTCATACGGGTGATGCTTTTTCTTTATTATTATAAAGAGTTGGATGTGTCTATATGAATTGGAAATGGGGGTTCCTGATGAAAACAAGACTAACGTCTTTCTCAGGTCTGCCTCCCCTTAACCAATTGTGTGTATTGTGCCGTACTGGGTTGTACCCTTTCTGCAATCTGTTGGGTAAAGTTTTCATTCATTCATTCATGGAGTTGATTGCATCTCGCCCCTCTTGTCGTTCCCCTGGGCGTCTTGGGGATTCAATAAGATGGTCTAAATAGCCTATTGTTGATGTGGGTATGTCAAAACGCACACATAGTGCTAGCTCAGGATGTTCTGTTGGACATTGGCTGACTGGCGCGCCTTGATTGCTTGGGGTTAAAACACTGTTTTTTATGAAGCAATTGGGATGGGTTTTTTTTCCTCTTCCGACGCCCTGTGTGGTTGTCGATGGGTTCCCGTTCATATCAGGGGATGATGACGGAATGGATCTGAACATAGGGGGAAGGGTCTCACGCCCTGGGGGTGGGCCGCCGGGCGCGGTTCGCACCGAAACGTCTGGGTGGCGCCTTTCTTTTTATGTTTTGAGATCAACACGCATTTCTGCCCCTTCTCCTGGAGTTGGCATGTCGGCGTGGTTAGGGCACGGGACTGGTTCTGGTTGCGCTGGTCCGGATCAGTTAAACCCGTTGTCCACCGTGGATGCAGATCTGCTGTTCTGGTACCCTGAGGGACTTGGGCTTTTTTCAGGGGGAAAAATGCTAGGTCGGTCCGGGTGTCACAGGGTTGAGCGCTATGGAACCCTTGTTGGGTACATTGTATTCTACACTGTCGTAATGGCTTACGGCCGTGCCAACCTGTACGCGCCCGATCTCGTCGGATCTCGGCCGCCGTGCAGGTTGGTCTTGGTTGGTACTTGGTTGGGTGGCCTCCTGGGAATACCAAGTGCGGGGTGCTGGGGCTGGTTTTCCATTTTTACACTCTTCTCTTACGCGTAGCGAAGAGGGGCCTTGGGGTGGTTTTGGCCTCCTCGGGGGACCCTGTGCTCCCCGTACCACCGGGCCCGGTCCGGGGTAATGTTCGTTGACCCGTAGGCCCGGGATAACCCTGTTGGAAACTGGAACACGGGCTGCGGCAGTGCCGCAGGTGTGTTTTGGGTTTTTTTCCTGAGGGGTTATGGGACCAACCACCGCGTAGGGTAACACCTGGGTGGTTGGTTCTCTGGTGTGTTGCTGCAGTGTCAACTCCCGGGTTCACCGGTTGAGGGTGCCCCTGCACGTTCATGACGTCTGCCAATCGTGTCAGCCTTCTCTGTGGAGGCTTGGTCATGCAACAACGCCAGCATACGCCCCTTCCGCCGGTGCGGCTGTGTTCAGCTGTCCTTTCTGGCGCCTGTCTCATCCGCAGTCTCCAGGCTAGGGTTAACAGCCTGTTGCCTGGTCTTTTTCCCCGGTGCACTGCCTGCTTCCGTTGGTTAACTCTTTGTGTGTTTATGGCCATGCTGTCTGCCTGTTACAGGGCCAGTGTGCCAGACGGTGTACTGTTGGGGAGGACAGGGCCCGCTCGGCTGAGGGGCCTTTGTCCGAATACGCTGGCGATGTGGGGGGCGGGGTCACTAAGTGCCCACCTGGTGGGGTCTTGATGCTGGCATCATGGTCTTCTCCGGGCCCCCATTCCAGGGAGTCCAGTCCTTTTGGTGGGTCTGGGTCTTCCTTCGCGCTCCGCTGCTACGGCCTTGCCACGGGGTTGGGTTTGCCCTTGACCCCGTGATTCTGGGGGCAGTAACGAGGTTGTTTCCCTCCGTTCGTTCCCGGGTGGGATGCGGGTTGTGCGTGTGTGTAGTCGTGGGGTCAAGCCACGGTCTGCTCACCCTGTGCGTTGAGTTGCTTGAGTGCCTCTTCGCACGGTCGGGCCGTCGCCCTCCCGGTAAACCTCTAATAGGGGGGGTGCCCTCCATTAGGGAGGGTCGGGGGGGCTCGGCCCTCCCTGTTCTATTGGTTGTGGGGGGCCTTCAGCGGGGTGTATTTGTCGGCCAGTGGCTCCGCTTGGCCTCCCTTTGTGCATGAGTGATGCCAAGCGGATCCCCTAATGATACAGAACGTTAGGTTATGACTATAACCAAATTCTGTTAATTAGGGGTGACGCTTGGCATCCGACGGCCGCTGCAGCCCTTGACCTCACCTTGTGGTGAAAGCTTGGGAAGGAGGAGAGCAGGTGACCACACACCTGCTTATGAAGGTAAGCTGATGAGGGGTGTGGTCAGACTAATACTGGTATTAAAGGTACATTTGTGGAATTTATTCAGTGCGCGTGCACGTACGCGAGGGAGTGCATGAGTGATGCCAAGCGTCACCCCTAATTAACAGAACTTGGTTATAGTCATAACCTAACGTTAATATTATTATCAACTAGTAAACAGAGCTCAGACACTGGCAGACACTACTGTCCCTTTAATGTGGGGAGAGGATGATTTTTGACCTAATCTTTTCCTTTTCTAGCAAGGTTGTTTCCCATTCCAGTTAAAGACATGTCAAATAATAGCGGCTGGGTGGCGCAGCGGAGATGCGCTCGTCACCAATGCAAGAGGCTCCGGACTCGAATCCGGGTGTCCGCATTGACTCCGGCTTGGGCGGGCCGTCATACTAACTCAATTGGCAGAGTCAGCGGGTGGAAGTCGATGGGTGGTAATCTGGACGTTGTGGACAGCGACTCCTACAGGTCGGTTGGGGGACGCCTGCACAGCAGAGACAGGAAATGGCGGGGGTAGTGTGAGCCTCCCACACGTTACACCTCGCCAATGAGAGTCCGCGCTGGCAGGTGAAAAGATGTGACAGGCTGCCTCCTCGTGTACCGGAGGGTACACGTGATGCAAGGCTTCTATCCTCCCTACAACCGACCAGTGGGGGGCATATGCGAGCAACGTTCAAGACTGGGGAGGGGAGAATTGGAAACACGAAATTGGGATGGGAGAAAAATAGAAAAATAAGGAGAAAAGGTGGATAAAAAAAAAGACATGTCAAATAACACCGCTTAGCCAAGGCTGGTTATTCATTTCTCTCCTTTGGGCAGACTTTGTTTACCTTTCTGAATGTCTAGTGGACGTCATTTCAACTGTGTATTAATGTACGTCTGACCAGACTCTTTGTCACTTTCTGGTCAGACGCTTGTGTGTAAACATGTGTGTCTTTCTGTAAACTCATCACTTTTTCACTGTGGCCAAAGATGAATAAACGATGTTCTTTTTTTAATAACTCGCGTCAGAATGATTTCACCTCTCACAGAAACACTCCTCACCTCATTGTAACCATGCAAATGATGAAAAACACCCTAGATTTGGAACAGACATCGCAACTCCCTTTTACACAAACACAGACACACACAAACACAGTTCTGTATCTTAGTGGCTCTCGCTCGGCGTCACTCATGCACTGTCCTCGCACGTGCACGCGCACTGAATAAAAGACCACAATGGACCTTTATATCCCAATATTTGTCTGACCACACCCCTATCAACTTACCCATATAAGCAGGGGTGGGGCCACCCCCTCGCCTCCTTCTTCGCTTCAACCACAAGGAAGTGCCTCGGTAGATCCCCACTTGACGAGGTTGTTAGTAGGAGAGAGTTGGAAAACAAGAGATACGTTGACATCATATCTTTATTTTCTCTCTCACTATATTCGAGAAAATACGGCGATATTGTCTTCGTACTGGAGTGTCTGGAAGATGATGATCATTCTACACCTCCGTCAGGTTTCGTATTGGGAGTTTATGCCGCTACATGCCTCTCAACTGCAGTCCTCCTTGCTGCGGCTGGTTGCGGTAAAACCTTCCAGCGACACAGCTGGACTGTAGGACGCGCCGCTGTTGTGAGAAGCGGTGGGTTCCAGGTTGGTGAGTAATGTTTGCTTGCGAGCTCCACTTGTCTGTTAGTGCTATGGGGGCTAGCTGACAATGTTTACGAAAACCGGCCCCAGATTAGGGTCCTTTGTTCAGCCTTTAGGCGACGGCGGAGGATCCTGGTTTGAAGCCCATTATAGCAACTAGTGGGCCACACGACCAGTAACTGGTGATCCCAGGATCTCTGGACGCGTGGGTACTTTTCTGTCACCGTATAAGGCCCCGTCTTTCATATACAAATGAGAGTATACCCTAAACGAGGAAATGTGAGCATTGATGAAAATCCATGTTCAAGTCGGCTACAGCCCAGATGGGACTTGTACCGGCTCCGCCGGATGGTAAAATCACTGTTGTAAAACTGTGTTAACATCTCGTTTCTCTTCTCTCTTAAAAGGTGAGGAGGGTTTCAGAACGGCGGCCTGTCTGAGTGTGACTTGTTATATCGTTGTGTACGAGTTCAGGTGATAGCTGCTTAGCTTGCGTGCTAGTTGTGGCCTACTGTGTTAGCCAGTCAGCTGTTAGCTGCGGCGCTAGCTCGCTGTGTTTACCAGGAGCCTGTTGTGTCACTAGGCTAGGTAACGTTAGCTTGCTGCTATCGGCCGAGTGCGGCCGTTAGCTTAATGCTACACTGTTGAACGTTCTGAGACTATAACATGCTTAAACACTCTGACTACGACGTCATCTTTGACAGAGGATGTTAGTCGAACCTACCCTGGGGCCAGACGGCGAGGACTGCGTCAACAAGGGGGACCGTAGCGGCGGGATGGAGCGGCGACGCTGCCCAGGTCGACAACACAGGACGGCTGTGTTTACTACGGTGCCTTGTTAGAGACTGCAGTTTCGCTTGATCTGCGCTCACGGTAGGAAGGGTCCTGACCAGACCTTGAACACTTCTTCTTGCTTTCTCTTCTAAATGTTTTGTAAATAACGATGTTTTCCAAAACGAGTGTTGCTGCACTACATTTAGGATACGACGCGAGTTATGTGTGAATTGTCTTGTCACTGGTCTCCATGCAAATCGGGTTATTTGTTACAGATGTGAAAATGATCTGGTTTGTTGTGTTGAGACACATTGTGTGTTCATGTACCGTGTACTCACAACTAAGGGGGTTAAACTAACCTATAAAGCTATGCTTAGTGACATATGAGTAAAGAATGATTATTTTCTCAGCCTGTAATGACAATGAACAGTGTGTTCACATATTAACAGGTTTACCTGTTTAACTGGCCATATTAAGGGTAAAGTAGGAGGGGTGTTTTTCCCCCCGGTTCCCTGGGGACTTCTTCACCCTCCTCTCAGACATGTTGTTACACTATATTGTGTCACTGTGTGGTAGGGATACGATGTAACCCTTAGCTTAGTTGTTGGGGTTGTGCTAACCGCTTGAGAAACTATAGTTTCCTAAAGAAAAGATTGTTTGGTCACTTTTTCGTGTGTGCTTAGCAAGGCCTGTGTCCGATACTAATCGAGAATTATGTATTCTCTCATTATGAAAAACGGCTTTCCTCTGTAGAGTGTTTTTGCCATTTTTTGTAGGTGATAAAGGGTTGTGTGTGTCGTGCGACCTACAACTGGGTTGGGTTGGCCACAGAAGCACATGTGTAAGTCTGGTACCGGGGCTCTTGAGAGGGCCCTCTCTATTCTGTGTTTTTTCCTTAGTAAAAATCAGATGGCAGGTTAGCACATGCGCTGTGTGAAGCTGTTAGACGCTTCATGGAGCTGACTATGACTGCGTCATACTCTTTTTTGTCATTACATCGTATCATGGGTGTGGGGTCGTAAAGGGGAGAACTGGTAATCCTTTTCTCCCCTTCTTTGATGGGCAGGGGTTAAAACCTCCTGTCCTTCAAGGTTCCTGTCACGTTGCTGTTCGGCACGTTACAGGGTAAGAGGGGGGGGGGGGGGGGAGTTTCCTGGTCCCACGCCCTGGAATATTGGGCGTGTGCACCGCAGAAATTCCCCCGCCATAGAGTATGTCACTGTGCGCGTCTCTGTTGGTAGGACTTCCGTGTGCTGTTCGAGTCCATATGATGGATCTGTTTCGGGGGGTGGTCAGGGCTCCTCCTCACGAAGCTCCTATTCGGGCCTTCTGTGAGTTAGGACTCTCCTTCCATGTGAGGGAGCCTCCTCAGAGTACAGTGCCTCCTCCTCAGATTGTCAAGGTGAGTGGAACCTCAAGAAGGAGTCCTACTCTATTGTGTGTGTATTCGATTCAATTCGATTATTGAGTGTGTATGGGTTCAGTGCCTCCTCCCCGGAGAGCCCTAAAACCAAACTTTTACATGGCTCAAGGTGCAATATATTCTTTTCAATCTGTACAGCTTGCGTGGGAAGTCTCTCTGGGGATTTCCGTCTCCTCTCTATGGGAGGGTGGTGGAATGTAAAAATGTAAAAAAAATTTACCCCCGGCTGTGTAGACTGGGATACATGCTGTTGGTGCTTGCTTCTTTTCTATTAAAAAGGGTTGGAGTTAGGAAGCATCGCACCCCTCTTGTCGTTCCCCTGGGCGCCTTGGGGATTCAATGACAGGTCTAAATAGCCTGTTCATTGATGTGGTTGTGTCCCGACGCACGCATAGTGCTAGCTCGGGGTGTTCTGTTGAAGATCAGGCGAATGACTGGCACGCCTTGGTTGCTTGAGGTTAAAACAGCGTTTTTATAAAGCAACTGGGATGGAGGTTTTTCCTCTTCTGACAACCTGTTTTGGTTGTCGACGGATTCTCGTTCATATCTGGGGGATGATGACGGAATGGATCTGAACATATGTAGAGGGGTCTCACGCCCTGGGGGTGGGCCACCGGGCGCGGTTCGCACCGAACGTCTGGGTGGCGCCTTCTTTTCATGTTTAAGATCAACACGCATATCTGCCCCTTCTCCTGGAGTAGGCATGTCGGCGTGGTTAGGGCACGGGACTGGTTCTGGTCACGCTGGTCCGGATCAGTTAAACCCGTTGTCCACCGGGGATGCAGATCTGCTGTTCTGGTACCCTGAGGGACTTGGGCTTTTTTCAGGGGGAAAAATGCCAGGTTGGTCCGGGTGTCACAGGGTTAAGCGCTATAGAGACCCTGGTTGGGTACATTTTGTACTCTGCACTGTCGTAATGGCTTACGGCCATGCCAACCTGTACACGCTCGATCTCGTCAGATCTCGGCCGCTACGCAGGTTGGTCCTGGTTAGTACTTGGTTGGGAGACCGCCTGGGAATACCAAGTACGGTGTGCTTGGGGCTGGTTCTCCATTCTTTTCGCTCCTCTCTCACGCATGGCGAAGAGGGGCATGTTGGGGTGGTCTTTGACCTCCTCTGGTGACCCTGTGCTTCCCGTATCGCCGGGCCCGGTCCGAAGTTTCGTCGACCCGTAGGCCTGGGATAACCCTTTTTTGAAAACTGAAACACTTGTACTGCGGTATAGCCAGTGTATAACCGCAGGTGTGTTTTGGAGTTTTTTCTTGAGGGGTTATAGGAACAACCACCGCATTGGGTAACGACAAGGTGGTTGATTCCCTGGTGTGTTGGAGCAGTGTCAACTCCCGGGTTACCCGGTTGAGGGTGCCCCTGCACGTTCATGACGTCTGCCAATCATGTCAGCCTTCTCTGCCTCAACCCCTCTGGGTGGGTTTTTTTTAAATGGAGGCTTGGTCATGCAGCAACGCCAGCATACGCCCTTTCCGCCGGGGGGGCTGTTCTCAGCTGACTCCTTTGGCGCATGTCTCGTCCGCAGTGCTCCAGGCTCAGGTTACAGCCTGTTGCCTGGTTTTCCCCGGTGCGCTGCCTGCTTCCGTTGGTTAACCTTTTTTGTGTGCTTACGGCCATGCTGACCGCCTGTTCTGCCGGGTCAGTGTGCCAGGCGGTGTGCTATTGGGGGGAAAGGGCCCGCTCTTGGAGGGGCCTTATCCGAATACGCTGGCGATGTGGGGGGCGGTGTCACTAAGTGACCGCCTGGTGGGGTCTGATGCCTCGCGTCATTGACCTCTCCGGGCCCCCATTTTCCAGGGGATCCAGTCCCTTCAGTGGGTCTGGGTCTTCCTTCGCGCTCCGCTGCTACGGCCTTGCCACGGGGTTGGGTTTGCCCTTGACCCCGTGATTCTGGGGGCAGTAACGAGGTTGTTCCCTCCGTTCGTTCCCGGGTGGCATGCGGGTTGTGCGTGTGTGTAGTCGTGGGGTCAGGCCACGGTCTGCTCACCCTGTGCGTTGAGTTGCTTGAGTGCCTCTTCGCACGGTCGGGTCCGTCGCCCTCCCGGGAACCTCCAATAGGGGGGGTGCCCTCCATTAGGGGGGGTCGGGGGGGCTCGGTCCTTCCTGATCTGATGGTTGTGGGGGGCCTTCAGCGGGGTGTATTTGTCGGCCGATGGCTCTCGCTCGGCCTCCCTTGTGCATGAGTGACGCCGAGCGAGAGCCACTACGATACAGAACGTTAGGTTATGACTATAACCAAGTTCTGTTAGTAGTGGTAACGTCGGCGTCCGACGCCGCTGCAGCCCTTGATCTCGCCTTGTGGTTGAAGCTTGGGAAGGAGGCGAGGGGGTGGCCCCACCCCTGCTTATATGGGTAAGCTGATAGGGGTGTGGTCAGACAAATATTGGGATATAAAGGTACATTGTGGTCTTTTATTCAGTGCGCATGCACGTGCGAGGACAGTGCATGAGTGACGCCGAGCGTCACCACTACTAACAGAACTTGGTTATAGTCATAACCTAACGATAACCACACACAAACACACCACACACACACACAAACAATCCCATATTAATAAATACACACACATAGATCACCCTTAATTACACACTTAACCACACACACACAAACTCGCACACACATACACTCTCACACACACACACACACACACACACACACACACACACACACACACACACACACACACACACACACACACACAAACAATCCCATATTAATAAATACACACACATAGATCACCCTTAATTACACACTTAACCTCACACACTCACACACACACACACACACACACACACACACACATTACTCTACTTAACTCACTGCCACTTTATTTTATTTTACTATGTACTACTGCTGCTAGGACATATTTGCACTAAGTTCTTTTTAGCTCTTTTTATTTCATTGATTAATTTCATTTTAGCTACTGTTTATATTGTACATAGTCCTGTATATTGTGTCCTATATGTTACTTTGTGTTTTATATTGTCTAGATCATATTTATAGGATACACCGTGGGAATGGGGGAACGACATTTTTACACACACACACACACACACACACACACACACACACACACACACACACACACACACACACACACACACACACACACACACACACACACACACACACACACACACACACACACACACACACACACACACACACACACACACACATTACTCACTGCCACTTTATTTTATTTTACTATGTACTACTGCTACTAGGACATATTTGCACTAAGTTCTTTTTAGCTCTTTTTATTTCATTGATTAATCTATTTCATTTTAGCTACTGTTTATATTGTACATAGTCCTGTATATTGTGTATTGTATCCTATATGTTACTTTGTGTTTTATATTGTCTAGATCATATTTATAGGATACACTGTGGGAATGGGGGAACGAAATTTTTATTTTCTTTATGTCTTGCACAAATGGAAAACTGACAATAAAGTTGACTGACTTTGACTTATCAGATTCCAAACTCTGATCACAAGCAGTATTGGTTGGAAACTGGACACCATGCACATGGGCTATGGGCCTGAATATAGGAGGAGACAAACTTACTGAGGTGATGCATGGATCAGATCTCCCCCATTTGGCGCCATGCATCAGGGGAAAAGGACTGCACTGCCGATTCAGAGCGACTTCCTGCTTGCCGTGAGCTGGTTCATACGGGCTTTCTGTGGAGCCCTCCTACGAGAAGAAATGACAGACAGGAAAAACAATGTTGGTGATTGCGTTGCACAGCAAATTGTGTCTTTGATACTTGCTATATATGAAGATGGTGGAACCCTCAGGCGAAATAACACTTGTGTTTCATCATGGATTGTGATGGATCACGGTTTATGTGGATTTTATTTTATTTTATTATAATGTGCTTTGGCTTTATTTCATCTTTCTGTGAGGGACAGCTGTCTATTTTGTCTTTCTGTGAGGGACAGCTGTCAATCACTGGCCTCTGCAGTTAATTGCCATGCGGCATGGCAGGAGTGTGGGCTGATTGCCACCTGATTGGTGTTCGGATGCTTGTCCATTTCATGTTTTTCCCTCAATAGTAGACGAGTGTCCCAAGCTCATGCTTCTAGGGTTTTCTCTGTCTCTAGTGCTATTGTTTTTCTTGTTGTTTTCAACTGCTAGGCAGTGGTGGTTATTTTGTGATTTATACCCAGTTATTTTATACTGGTGTTTTGTGTTTCCTACAGTTTTTATTTCTATTTATTTTATTCTTGTGTTTTCCCCCACCCTCTCTCATCGCTCAGCGATTCCAGTGGTTACCCCTCTGGGGTAACTTTAAGATTCCCATTTTTGTGGGTGTCTGCGTGTGTGTCCTACCCCCCCCCCCCCCCCCCCCCCAATTCTGACTACACAGTAAGGCGTTGCATCAAGGAAAGATGCCAATGTGACCTAATCTGATAGTAATATCTCCAGTGACTTAACTGTTGTTCAATCTAGTCACTGCAGGGCCTTTGACTCATGCCAGATTCAGAGTTGATCTTTGAACCTGTGAGCAATTTTTCTACCAGAGCTCCCATTTATTCATCCATTGATTCATTAAACCGTTATTTAAATTATCAGGGATACAGTCGAGGGTATGCCTAATTTTCATCGATGTCGACTCGAGATTACATTAGGCAGTAACAATAAAACACAGATAAAATTAGCTAACAAAACTTGGAAACAAAGAAAGCAACATTAACAAGTTGGTTAGTAGGAGTCGGTAACGGAGTTCTCAATGTATCCACATGATACATAATGACCGATCAGAGATCCCTGCATCACCATTGAAGAGAAGACACCAGTGCTGCCAAGCTGATTCTGGAAGGTTACAAATTCTTGTTAATTATCACCTTCCTTTTTCACTTCAACTACAGTACTTCACTGAACTGTCTCCTGACTTCAAACCCTCCAATATCCCTGACTTGACCACATTGCACTTGTGAGTGAGTGTAGGGGTAAGATAAGATATTCCTTTATTGATCCCCTTGGGGAAATTCTGTATCATAGCAGCATGGGGGAGGGGGGGTACAGGTAGTAGAAGACATACAGGTACAGGTCACAGAAGTATAGTACAGTGGGGAAGTAAAATTAAAATAGATTAAAAAGGCAGTGTAAACAATATACAATAGACATGCGCATGGGCAACAAGGTGCGATATGAGGGTATGTATGCCCTCTCAGTTATAATGCCCTACAATAAATATAGTTACAATATATAATCTAATAATCTAAATCTAATCTAATCTAAAAAAAACGAAATGCTAGAATGCTAAATATATGCAATATATAATCTAATAATCCAATAGTCTAAATCTAATCTAATATATAATCTAGAAATGCTAAATGCTAAAATGCTAAATGCTAAATATAATTATGCAATATATAATATAATAATCCAATAGTCTAAATCGAATCTAATATATAATCTAAAAATGCTAAATGCTAAATATATGCTCTGATGAAGTATACAGTATTCACATAAGGTGCTGGTAGCAGGCGGTTGAAGTGCTGCCCGAGGAGAGGCTGGAGGCCTCTATCCCTTCTACAACGGCGCTCAGGTTCCGGGTTCCTCTGATTGGCCATGACGCCCACGTGACCAGGGGCGTAACTTGCCGGGGGGTCCCCGGAAAATGTCCCCCGCATGATTTCAGAATGCAGTATTTGTCCCCCCCATGTTTCAAACTGCTGCAACTGCGCGGCCGGGCGCTGTCTCGATAATGCAGTGTTATTAAAGCAGCGTGTAGCCGACGCATGAACCAGTTGGGATTCGAATAGACGCGGCCTGGAAGCGTCAACGCGGAACTGGAAATCCGTTGGTAAAGAAATAGCGGCCTGGAATCATTTTTGGGACGCTCTCAATTCGCAGTAAAGGAATATATATCTGCGGTTTCCCTGGCGGATGGCGAACAAGCCAGCCGATTCTACTATGAGTCATGACATTTGACATAGTCTATGACATCATACTTAACTTAAACTTGAACACGGAGGCAGTTACAAGAACTATCCGAGCGCCCGGGAGGGTGGTCGAATACCTTTCGCGATGTATGCAGGGAACGAATTGCAGAGGGAAGTGGAGAGCTGCCTGTCGCCCATTCTAACGCAGGAGTCCTGGACCCCCGACAGGTAAGGTAAGCGATTTTAGATGTATCACTTTAAGTGTGCGGCTGTTGTCCGAATACTAGTGAATATTGAAAAATAAAGGCATGACATTTAGAGACGTCCCCGTCGTAGCGTTCTGGTGCGGGGATATGGGTCTCTCTGTGCGGGGGCCCAACAGCAACAGGTGGGGTAGGCTGGGCAGAGATGTATGCATCAAAACGATTACATTGTTTGTCTCGCATACATTCGATTTATAATGCGAGCACCTGCATTACAATCAAATGACTGATCTGTTATGTGTTATTATGGACCCGAGTCTCGAGAGGCACTTTATAATAGAAAAAAGACAGTGCAAACATGTATATGTCGCTTACAGTTTATTATGCCTATGCAGCTCGTTTATTTTGACAGAGTTAAAAAAATTTCACTAGTATCATTATATTAAATTAGCGGACGTGCAGCTGGACAAGCCCTGGCTCCACGATGACCACTTCTTACAAGAGGCGCCACCGCCTGGGAAAATGCGTATTGCACACCTGGTATTCGAAAAAAAAAATTGGGAAGGGGGGGCGCCCCCCCCTACCCCCCTCCCTGCGACGTCACTGACCACGCCCCCTAATATGTCCCCCCCACCACTAGGAACAAAGTTCCGCGCCTGCACGTGACCCTACGCAAGCCCGCCCCCTTCCTGCCGCGCCGCGCTCCCTCACCTTCCTCAATTTATAACGAATCATTAAAAAAATATACCGTTAACTGGAATATGTTGTTTCTTTACACATATGTTGGATTATGTAATTGGTTTGTCATGACAAACCAATAAAAATCGCGAATTAACCGGTGGCCACAACAACACACAGTACTGGGTGGCCACAACAACACACAATACTCGTCCTCCTCTGATCGCAAGCTAACTGCGTCGTCCTCCTCCTCTTCACTCTCGTGGTCGTCGTAGACCACTTTCTTGCAGACAGGCATCCGTCTTCCCCCTCGACCTCCCCTACGGCATCCCCGGCCGCCTCCCCGGCTGCCTCCTCTCCCCCTGGCGCCCCGAGACGCAGAGCCCCCCGGTCCTCCACCACCACCAGTACTGTGTGTTGTTGTGGCCACCAGTTAATTCGCGATTTTTATTGGTTTGTCATGACAAACCAATTACATAATCCAACATATGTGTAAAGAAACAACATATTCCAGTTAACGGTATATTTTTTTAATGATTCGTTATAAATTGAGGAAGGTGAGGGGCGGCGTGGCGCGGCAGGAGCTTGGCGCTTGCGGAAGCTGGCGAGCGCGGTGCGGCAGGAAGGGGGCGGGCTAGCGTAGGGTCACGTGGGTGTCGTGGCCAATCAGAGGAACCCGGAACCTGAGCGCCGTTGTAGAAGGGATAGAGGCAGCCTGGAGATTGTTTGTAGGGGAAGCTGGGAGAACAGGGACAATGGAGACCTTGAGTGATTCAACACACAATCTGGACAGTTTTCTTTTGCTTATTGCTGATTTGCAGTTGTGATTTATTTGATTGATTGATTACTGATAGTTAAAAGACTGTGATTTACTGTGATTGTCACAAGCTCATCTTTTGTAGTGAAGGTTACTTCTCAGCTAACTGGTAGATGACCGTAAGCTTTATTTCTGCTGATTTAATTTGTTGAGAGGTTTAGCCTGTCTGGTGCCCAAAACTATGAATTGCATATATATATATATATATATATATATATATATATATATATATATATATATATATATATATATATATATATATTATATATATATATATATATATATATATATATATATATATATATATTTGATTATATTGGGCTGACCGTGGCAAACTTTTAGAAACATTATCAAGATCATACAGATCTTTGAAACTGATTATACCCAGTCTGCCCCAGCGTGCAAAAGATGAGTCCAGAGTGGAGGGAACAAACAGGTGGTTATTACCAATAGGCCCCAAGACAGACGCTGAACAGAGTTAAAATGACGATGAAACTGTATCCAAATCTTTAAAGTGGACAGAACTACAGGGTTTGAGGTGAGTGTCGGAAAGGAGAGTGAGGGAGAGAAGAGTAAACCAGGTGAAAGAATAGCACTTGTTTTTCATATGTGTACATAATGTAAATATCTGTAGATGACAGCAGACATCTACTCAGACACTCAGGCTTTATATTAACACGAGAGGGCCTTTAAAACTGAGAGAATTGAAGGAAATCATGGTTTATAACCTAGATCTATAGATCATGAGGAGGACAGCTGCCATGTATGTATGTGTGTGTCTTCAGTCAGACAGTGGATGGCGCACAGGGCCTTTATCAGCTGAGCTCCCAACCCTCAAAGATAAGACATTGTCCAGGGTCATCCACAGAGGCACTTTATATCAACATTCTGGAACCACACAGACTCTCCAGAGAGGGGGGTAGGGCAGAACAGTGGCTGGCGTCACATCACTTAGTAACAAGAGAAAGGGCATGGCTACAGGGCTGTCCGCCATTGCTAGGAGAAAGATGTTATTGCTGTGAGTTCTTCCGGTTTGAGGCAGACTAGGAGACGAGGCAGATGCGTAGACACGTTGACAAAGAGACAGCAGTAAGCTGGAGGGTGGGGGATGGCAGGCCCTCCACCCTCCGGAGCCACGAGATAGCTAGCTTCAGCTAACAGGGAAGGCTTTTGGCTAACCACTGGGCCGCAACAAACCATCGAGCTGAGAGATCGATAGAATAATGAATTTAATAGACTTTTCAAAGACTTTCAAAACTGTTTCCATCTTGAGGATATGTTTAAGGAATAAACATAACGTTTAAAGGAAAGGTACCACGTTTCCAGTGTCGATTACGGATGTACCAATGGGGGTTAGCTAGCGTGTGACAGCCAGTATGATAAGCAAGAGTATAAACAACACAACGCAAAAACTTCATGGAACCACAGGTGACGAGTTGATTACAGGCTGACCACACCCCGAATCCAACACAGGGCTGTCAGGGAGTATGAATGAGATGATTGTGCTACACCAGTCAGTTTCAGGGGTTTTCAGATAAAAGATAAGTTTATGGATGTTGGCAGACCAATAATAATGCATACAATTAGGAAGTGCAAGACCACCAGACCGCCCAGGTCTTTATAGGATGGCTTTTCCAACTCTAGGAACCTTTCCCCCCCAAATAAAAGCAGAGGTTGCTTGGTCTATTGTGCGGAAAAAGGAATTAGGTAGAAACAGGGGGAGACTTTGGAAGACATACAATTATTTGGGCAATACAATGTATTCTTAGTTCACAAACAATATATCAGTTACAAAACGTATCATAACAATAAGCTATAATTTTTGGATCTATTATTTGTATTTTTTGTTGTTTTGTTTTCATTTGCATGATGGCACTAGAAAAGAATTGTTTTATTTTTTCAAAAATACTGTAAGAACAACCAGACAAATTTAAATAATTCATTCATTCATTCATTCATTCATCAAGCTCAAAAAAGTTCAGATCCCTGAGTGTCAACAACAATAACATGTCTAGACTAACAACAAACAGAACCGCTATTACATACTGACTATCCTACTGTATGTCCTCTGACAGTCTAAAGAATGTTTTTTGACAGACAAACAGAGCTAAAGAGAGTTTCATATCATGAATCTTACCAGCATGTAGCAGAAGAGGTTCATGTTTGAGTTGCATGCGTTGTTCCTCACTCCTGCCACTCCTGCCACAGACAACAGAGTCCAAATCGAGAATGGGATGGCCTCCAGGACACACCCCCCTCCATACACACACACACACACACACACACACACACACACACACACACACACACACACACACACACACACACACACACACACACACACACACACACACACACACACACACACACACACACACACACACACACACACACACACACAAATGCGTGCGTGCGCACACACACACACACACACACACACACACACACACACACACACACACACACACACACACACACACACACACACACACACACACACACACACACACACACAGATACACGCATACACACAGACTCAAGCACACACAGTCCCCTTGCTGTCTACAGCCCCATGGCTTAATCCCAGTTTAAAATCCTTTTCACATAATCCAATAGATGCAGTGAGCCATTACTGTCTAACGCAGGCCACAGAAGCAGCCATGCCGCTAATAATAACACTCTTAGCCTGCACTGCTGACAATAAACAATTCACATTGACAGGATGCCTTTGTTTTGGGTGAGGGGGGCATAATGACCAGTATGGATTCACAAATGTAGGTGTTGACAGAGTCACTTATGGGGCGACAATAACTTGGTCATGACGACAAGGTCCTCTCACTTCAGCCTTTAATCGGCGTGGTTTATTATCACATTGAGCATTAGTACATGAGACCTTCTCTCTGTGAGAGGTAGATGGGAAGAGACAAAGAGGGAGGGAACATTCCCTTAAATACCCTCTTACCTGGTGCCAGCGTCAATAGCTCCGCCTATAGCGCCCTCTTGTGGAAACAGTTGGACAGTTACATGCAATCGTATACATCACATAACTTTAACACTCCCACTTACGGCTGTCTTAAATCGGTAGGGGGTGCGGCCTTTGAGATAATTTTTTTATTTTTTGCGCAGTGGAGAAAAACAGAGTCGGGACACATTTCCTTTAGTCTAGCCTGTACCCACCAGACATGTTGCTGGCCCCGTCAAAACAGTATCCTATCAGCCTCTCCATGGGCAGGTCGAGGCGTAAAAGAATGTCTTTTATACACAAAAACAGCGTTGTCTGGTCATTGTAAAAACCCCAAAAGAAGTTCTGAGCTTCCAAGTTGTCATCGGCGAACTGTATATTACACGAGAATTGTTCTTTTCCAGTGACATCAGTGGTTCCGTCAGTGCTCAAGCCAAAGAATAGGCTTTTGGATGCTTTGCCTCTAATTTGTCGCTGAATATCATGGGCAAACAGCTGTAAGATTTCGTTTTGGATGTTGTTGGACATCCAGTTGTCTATCTTTTGGAGCCAATTCTTCAACTCGGGATCAGACTCGGTGCGCACTCTTTCCATCATCAGCTGCCATAACACCCAATCCCTATTTGCATCACCCCTCAGTGGAAGCCCCTGGCGCCCGAGGGGGGGTATAGGGGAACAGACTCAGTTAACTCTTCAATACCTGATGCTGAGGCTGAACCTGTCGTCTCTGTCTCTCTCTGACGTTTATCAGATTTAGTGGGACTGTCACTGGGACCGGCGGGACGTTTAGAAAATAAATCTGATATTTTTCTTTTCTGCGAGTGAGACATTCTGTGTTAGCAAAGTCTGACTACTAGCTAAAATCGACTGACTGCGCAAGCACTGTATCACAGACAGCTCAGTGGTTTGTGGCGCGTGGGAAGGGTGGGAGACGGGAGGTGAATACAATTAGTTGTTTCACCTGTCATTCCATCAGTCTGTGACAGTCTGTCATCATTGTGAAAATCTACTCTGCTGCAATCTTGTCGGTTTTACACGTATGATTGTGTATGTACAGTAGTGTAATGAATGAATGAAAACTTTATTTAACAGATTGGAGAATGGCAACAATACAGTACGGCTCAATACACACAATATTAAAATGGTGAAGTGCTTTGAGCAGGATAAACTTATAATATACAGTTACAGTATATAATATACAAATATATAAATACCCCCCTTCCAACGTGCCTGCTGTCTTGTATACTGTACAACTTTTCAAAAACAATCTTCAAAGAAAATAATACAGTTCAGAACATCAAAAAGGATATGGCAGTCAATAGGCCTACTACATAACAGGCAATATTTACACACCAAACATGACCTCTGCAAATCTTCTCAATTTCAGTTTGGAAACAGGCTTCGTCATAGCGTCTGCTACCGTCTGTCGGACAATAAATCAGTGTCATCCTTTCTTCCCTGATGACAGATCTGATGAAATTATATTTTATATCCACATGTTTACACCTCTGTCGGCACACAGGGTTTCTCGCAATTGCAATGGTTCCCTGGTTGTCTTCATAAACAACAGTTTTCTTATATACATAGGTATCCATTCCTTCGAGCAGTTGTTCTAGATAAATACATTCCTGTATTGTCATAGCTAGAGCCATGTATTCGGCTTCACAAGTTGATAGTGCCACTGTGGGCTGCTTCTTTGCTTTCCACGAAACCAGTGAGCTGTTTGTGTTCAAACTCACACAATACCCTGTGGTACTTCTTCTGTCTGTGGTGTCTGCCGCCCAATCTGCATCACTGTAGGCTTTAAGCCCTAAGCCCTCGCTGCTCTTTCTGAAACAAAGCTGTTTATCTGCTGTACCTTTGAGATAACGAAAAACATGTTTTGCTGTAATCCAGTGCTCCTCTGTGGGGTCAGCAAAATGCTGTGACAATTTACTCACTACAAAACATAGGTCAGGGCGAGTACATGTTGTCAAATAAATAAGGCTACCTACAGCTTCTCTGTACATTTTTACATCTGTCAATTTCTGGGCATCCTCTTGGTAGTCTAGCTTTTGATCACATGGTGTTTCCCTTGTTCTACATTCTTGCATGTCAAAACGTTTCAGGATCTTTTCCACATATCTCTTCTGGAATATTTTTACACAACTGGCAGACTGTTCGAAGTCCATGCCTAGAAAATGCTTTAACCTGCCTAGGTCTTTCATTTTGAATCTGGTGGAGAGCATACTTTTCACCTGCTCTAGGTTCCTAGTGTTGTCTGCTGCGATGATCAACTCATCCACCCAAATGACAATTATCACTTTTCCTGACTCTTTTGACTCCCTTGAGTAAACACAGGGGTCTACTGGGTTCTGTAGGAAGTGATCTTCAATGAGACATGTATGAAGCATCTCGTTCCAATTTCGCCCAGACTGTTTCAGGCCGTAAATGGATTTCTCTAGCTTACACACTAGCTTCTCTCCTTTCTTCTCGTAACCTTCAAGTTGTTCCATGTATATCTCCCTATCTATGGGTGCGTGCAGGTAGGCTGTCTTCACATCCATCTGGTGTAAAATCAAACTGTCCTCAGCTGCTTTCTGCATCACTACCCTTACACTGGTCAGATTGGCTGTGGGGGAGAATGTTTCCCCGTAGTCTATCCCCTCCCTCTGACTGTAACCTTTAGCTACAAACCTGGCTTTGTACTTGTCGTGGCCTTCAATACCCTCCTTGATTGAATACACCCATTTCCTCCCACTGTCTGTCTGCCCTCTGGTAACTTGGTTAGAGTAAAGGTGTGGTTGGCCTCTAGGGACCTCATCTCCTCATCCATTGCTCTCTCCCATTTACTTGATACAGGGGACACTATGGCCTCTTTAAAGGTCTGAGGTACTCCACTCACTACTCTGTAGCAGTAATCAATGCTGGTAAGTGTACTGTCATCCTCGTCACTTTCTCTCCGGGCATAGTATTTCAGATACTTTGGGGGTTTGTGTTCCCGTGAGGGATACCTCCCACTGCATGGGGCACGTGACGTCACCCTCGGGTGCTCATCATCGTCCTCTGGGGGTTGCTGACTGTCTGTCTGCACGACTGTGCTAAGTACACTAGGCTGAGGTGTCTCTGTTTCTTCACACCTTTCTCTGGAGTCCAGCTCTGGCTCCTCTGTCTGTGTCTCGTTCTCACATGTTGTCTTTGTGACAAATTTGACTAGCCTGTGTTTTTGCACTTTCCCTTTACCGGGATAATAGACTAGGAAAGCGGGGCTTCCTTTGTCGTGCCCTACAAAGAGTCCCTTTTTACATCTGGACTCGAGCTTTCCTCTGTCCTGCTGGTAAGCATAACACACTGATCCAAATTTGTGCATTCTAGCTAGATTACATTTCTTTCCTGTCAGTGCTGTATACGGGGTGGTGCCCGTGTGCTTATTAAAACACCTGTTTCTGGTGTAAGCGGCTTCTTGTACCGCATAATGCCATAGACCTTTAGGTAAGTTACCAGCTATTAGCTTACACCTAGCCATTTCGAAAAGAGTACGTCCTTCCCTCTCTGCCACCCCGTTCTGGTGTGGGGAGTACGGACATGACGTCTCGTGTCTTATCTTGTTCCTTCTCAACAGTGATTGGAACTCTATTTGTGAACTCGGTTCCGTTGTCGGACCTCAAGCATCTTATGTTGCCATAAGGGGCTACGTCTGCCAGGAATTTCTCCGTGGCCTGGAGTGTGTCACTCTTTGCTTTGAGAAAGTAAACAAACACTGCCCCTGTACACACATCTGTAAAAGACTGTACATATCTAAAGCCACCTATGGACTCGTTGCTTACTGGACTGGCTATATCTGTGTTAACTAGCGCAAGTGGAACCTTTACTTTTTCTGTGGGACTTCTGTTTCTCGATTGAGTGCACTTCCCCTTTATGCACACTTCACATTCCTTGTCAGGTCTACGCTTTTTACCTTTAATGTACATGCCTTCTGTCACTGCTTGCAGTTTCAGTAAATCCTCGTAATTACAATGACCCATGATCTCATGCCATGTCTGAATATCGTGACTGACAGTCACATTACACATATCATTATTAATACACTCGTCGTTGTCATTACACTGTTTGTAGATAATACATTCTCTTGTACACCTCTATGTTAAATCGCGTACCGTCAGGCTCTACAAGAACATCTTTACCTTCATTGAAGAACACTTTGGCACCGTTCCCAGTAGCAGATTTTACAGAGAATAGTTATTGTGGGAACGAAGGTATGTAGAGAGCGTTCTTTAACGTCACTGTACACCGGCGCCCCTCACTGTCTATGAGGCATACCTATGCATCTCCTCTCCCTTGCGCCAACCCGTAAGTGCGCTTCCCGTCTGCCATGCTGTGTCTCTCCGGCTCGAAGGTGTTGTCAAAGTTCTTGAATCGATTCCTGTCGTTGATGACGTGGGACGACGCACCTGTGTCCACGATCAGTCCCTTCCTTTGGGCCTGCTGCTGCTGCATTGGCTGGGTGACGTACGCTGTCTGCGCCCCGAAGATGAAGTCCTCTCGTCCCGCTACTCTCCCGGCGTCGTCTCGACTCGTCTCACGTCCACCGTCGTCGCCATCTTGTCCACAGCCGCCATCTTGTCCATGCGCGTACCGTGCGCTCTGTTTGCGTTTCTTTCTACACACTTTGTCTGTGTGCCCCGTGGATTTGCAAAAGCTACACCAAACATTCTTTGTGCAGTTATCTTTCCGATGCCCTTTTTCTCTGCATCGCCAACACGCCAGCTCCGTCGTGGGCCTGGTCTTCTCTCTCTGTGTCGCCCGGGCCTTCAGCACCCTCTCTCCCGCCTCCGCGGCGACTGGGTGGGTGTCTTCTGAGACCTCAAAGTTCCGCAACTTGGCCTTGAACTCTCCCAGCGACATGTCCTCTGAACCGTGTGTCACCAGTAGTGTGAACGGTTTGTACAGCTCCGGTAGTCCTCTCATAACCATCGCCATCATTAGTCCATCACTTGGTGCTTCTCCTGCTCTTAAGCGCCGTAATGATCTGCTCAGCTCTGATGACGTATTCGGTCACAGTCTCGGTGTGCGCCTTCTTCAGCGCGGTTAGTGTTATGTAGAGGGATACGATTCGGGGCCTTCCCCGTCCGATATAATGTTCTCTCAACACTTTCAGGCTCTCTCTGCCTTTGTCCTTAGTGTCGGGGAATATCAGACCCAAATTATATATTAAAAATAAAATACATTTCCCATAGGAAATTGTTGTAGAATGTTCAGATGCTAGAGTGTAAACTTTCTTTTTAATACTTATCACTGATTACTGCTATGGTGATCTAGGGGGTTGCTATGGTGTTCTATGCTGTTGCTAGGGTGTTTCTAGTGGTTGCTAAATTGTTGCTAGGGTGTTGCTAGGTGGTTACTATGGTGATCTAGGTTGTTGCTAGGGTGTTGCTAGGTAGTTACTATGGTGATGGTTGCTAGGGTGTTTTAGGTTGTTGCTATGGTGTTGCTAGGTGGTTGCTAAGGTGATCAAGGTGGTTGTTAGGGTGTTCTACTGTAGGTGGTTGTTAGGGTATTACCAGTGTATTAGTTGGTGTTCTAAGTGGTTGCTAAGGTGTTGACCATAGCAACCACTTGGAACACCATAACGTCCACAAAGATCACCATAGTACCCACCTAGCAACCACCTTAGAAACCACCTAGCAACACCCTAGTAACCACCTAGAGCACCCTAGCAACCACATAGAAAACCATAGCAAATACTAATATTACTTCGACTACTATTATTAGAACCATTATTACTACTACAATTAGAACTACTGTAGTACTACTGTTACTACTACTGCTATTGCTACCTTTACTAGTACTATAACTAGCACTACTACTAATACATGTTACTACAACTTCCAATTCTCCTTCTTTTACCACTACTACAACTAGCCTTTCACTACTACTACTACTACTACTACTACTACTACTACTACTACTACTACTACTACTACTACTACTACTACTACTACTACTACTACTACTAATAATAATACTACTAGTAAAACATCTAGAACTACTTTGGCTACTACTACAACTAACACTGATACTGGTGGACCCCCCCCCCCCCCTCCACACACACACACTGATTATGGAGTAACACTGATACTGGTGCCAAGAAGTTGGATCCTGTCCTCAATGCTAGCTGCCGCCTTATCACAGGCTGCCTGAAATCAACACCTACAGACTGTCTATACATCCTGGCAGGCATAGCCCCACCAGAGATGCGACGAAATGCAGCAATCAAGAAAGAGCGCCAACAGCAGTCTATTGACCAAAGACATCCTCTCTTCGGCCATGTGCCAGCCAAAAGCTGCCTTAAATCCAGGAAAAGTTTCCTGAAGAGCGTCCCGCGTCGCCCCTCGGAACACCGAGCACAAGCAGTGAAAGAGTCACTCGTGGGAAGAAAGACTTGACAACCTCCCACCTGCAACAACAATGGAGCTAAAGGCGAGCGAGGCACTGCCCCCTGGAGCAGACACCAACTATGCAGTGTGGAAATGCCTAAACAGAATAAGATCTGGTGTTGGACGTTCAAAAGCCACTCTCGCCAAATGGGGATACTTAAATGATGGGGACGTTGTGTGTGATTGTGGCACTGAAACACAGACCATGCAGCACCTCCTGATATGCCCCCTGCTAGAACAGCCCTGCACAGCATCGGACTTGGCAGAGTTCAATGAGAAGGGACAGCAATGTTTTTATATACTTTTAACCTCTTAACGTTCCGGCGTCCCGCTGTTTTAGTGTCTCTGAACCAATACATCGGTTTAAAGGGTGGCCGCCTATTATGTGCTTCCAATTTTGTAGTGAAAGGTCAACCTTCTGTAGTGTGGTAGTGAAAGGTTAACCTTCTGTAGTGTGGTAATGAAAGGTTAACCTTCTGTAGTGTGGTAGTGAAAGGTTAACCTTCTGTAGTGTGGTAGTGAAAGGTCAACCTTCTGTAGTGTGGTAGTGAAAGGTTAACCTTCTGTAGTGTGGTTGTGAAGGGTTAAGCTGAAGGCTAGTGTGGCCTGCAGGCAGCAGGGTGATGTCAGCCCAGTTGTTGTGACCAAGGTCGTGCATGATGACACACAAGGTCGTCAAGGCAGAGGCTGCGCTGTGCGGCATGACACCCACCGCGTTCTTTAATGAGAGTGCCTTTCACTCTTTTACTCACAGTGAGGGGAGCGGCGCGTCGGTGGGATGTTAACAAACAGACGATAAAAAGCCAAATTGCGCAAAAGTTCAAATTGCAATGGGAGAAAATATTTGATTTATTGGATGGTGGGAGGAATTTTGAAATTAAGTGATTGGTTGTAATTTTTTGAATATGTGAGCCGATAGGATGCTAATTTGATCATGGATGGGGGGTTATTAACCCTTTCATTACCACTCTACCAAAGGGTAGTGAAAGGTTAACCTTCTGTAGTGTGGTAGTGAAAGGGTTATGGTACCTCTCCGAAGTAACATTTAAAAATTGAGGATTAGACAAGATTTGCACCATTTTTCCTCCCATAGAAGCATGGGATTTGTTTATCCTGTAGACACACACTAACCTGTTTTCAAAGCAGCAACACTTAAATAAATGTACAGATAATTTCAGTAGAATTACGTTGCTAGGGAACAGCTTGGACCCACGTTTATTTCATGTCAGATATTGATATTAGAAAAACACTGCAACAGGAAATAAACTTGTATCCATTTAGAATAGTTATGTTCCATATTAATAATAATAAATAATAATATATTTGAGTTGTAGGGCGCTTTATAATTGTGGAGCAAATCTCAAAGCGCTATAGTGTAAAAGAACATAAAAGCTAGCAGGAAAGTAAAAAAATTATATAAAATAAGCAAGACTAAAACTAGTACGAGTGGCTGGGTAGCGCAGTGGAGAATACACTCGCCTACCACCGCAGAGACTCTGGGATCTAATCCAGCTGTCAGCGGTACCTCTGGCTTGGTCAGTCGTCCCTACTAACACAATCGGCAGTGTTAGCGGGTGGGAAGCCGGTGGGGTGTGTGTCCTGGTCGCTGTAAACTGCGGTTCCTACTGGTCGGTCGGGGCGCCTGTTCAGCAGGGAGGGGATCAGGGGGAAATAGCGTGAACCTCCGCACGCGTTACCAGTTACGCATTGACCCCAGTGAGACTCCTCGCTGTCAGGTGAAAAGAAGCGGCTGGCTGACTCCACATGTATCGGAGGAGGCATGTGGTAGTTCTACACCCTCCCCGGGCCGACAGTGGGGCAATGCGCGCAACGACCAGGAAGGGAATTGGCATAACGACTAATTTGGGATGGGAGAAAAAATACAGAAAAAAGTGAGAACAAAAAAATTATATAAAAAAAAAAAGACTAAAACTAGTAAGGAGTAAAAAGAACACTAAAACTAGTAAAAGAGTAAAACACATAAAATAAGAAGGGCTAAAACTGGTAAAAGAACATAAAATGTGTGGAGCTAAAACTAGATAAAAAATCAACAAAAGGCTCTATTAAAAAGATGAGTTTTGAGGAACTTTTTAAAAGCATCCACAGTCTGTGGTGCTCTCAGGTGGTCAGGGAGAGCATTCCACAGACTCGGAGCGGATGAGCAGAAAGCCCGATCTCCCATGGTGCGGAGTTTGGTCCTTGGGTGCTGGAGGAGGTTTGCCTGGCCGGGCGGAGATGTTGTGAGGAGGAGTGAGGGGTGATGAGTTAATTATAGTTTATCAGTAAATCTCATTAGGTTTGTTTCTGTTTTCAATTAAGGCTCCTTGGTTGTTCCACTCCATTCAGGGGGTGTGGGAGAGCCAATAGAGAACCACTTGTCTTTTCAACTGGCAGTCAGCTGGTGGTGAGACAAGTGGCTCCCAATGCCAAGCGGTTTAGCAGATATCATGGAAGAGGAGGTGTCCCAGGTGGGCTCTATTGGTTCGGGATGATTGCTTTAAGTTATTGGTTTTGTTGGTTGTCTGATGAGAGAAAGACCTGTCTTTGAGTTCCTTGTGTGAATACTTATGTTTGTGTTCAGGGGTGTAAAGTACTTGAGTAATTGTACTTCGTTACAATACTTAACACTTTAATCGCCATGGGTTAAATTCATAATTTACCATCCCTCGCCAGCTCTATTTGTCTATGGAGAAGTTCCCCTTCTTTGCAGGGCTATAACTTTTTAAATTCTATTGCTAAATTGCCATTATTATGGCCCATTCAATGTCCTATATGTATTGTTCAGGGTGTAGCAACGTTAAACTTTTTCATTCACATATTCATACTAAAATATGGTCTAAAGTATAAGTATGTTTTTATCGTTTTCTGCAGCTTTCTTCAGAACGTGATTTATAGCCCTAAATGCATTATATTGATGATCAAATACAGTTTGGTAGGAATCTGTGCGAGATAAAAAATGTCAACTGGACGTGGTTCTAGAAGTTTCTACGCATCATCTGATGATGACCGGATGGGCGGGGGATCGTTTATAATTCCGTGGGCAGCGTTAGATGATTCATCCAGAGTGGGTCATATGTTCATCAGATCAGTTAGTATAGAAGACGTTAGAAAATAACGCTGAATCTTACCGTGGCTTACTCGCGCCGCTGGCAGATGAGCGTGGAACAGAATTTTTTCTATTATGGGATGGAGAAATGCCCGATCCATTTCCAGGTTGTATAATAGTATATACGTCCAAATCATGTTGTTTTTTCGAGTTATTTGCACCGATCGATGTTCACTGTGTCAATACGGAGTCTCTCTAACGATAGCGAGTGCCCGGACCACATATGGATGAGCACTACCAGTTCAAAGGTTAATTTCCGGCTGGCGATCTGCCGATCGGCCACCAGATGGCGCTCTTGAACCGCTAGAGAGTTGAGTGGAGCTTTGCACTGTGTCTCAGGGCTCCGGAAAGGAAATATGATTTCGATGACAGATTTTTGAAATATTGACATCAAAGACGAGTTACGGCGTCTTCGGCAGAATGAGCATGGCTAGGAATGACGTGTAAACTCGTTCACGGCGATCATAGTGTTAAGTACTATTTTGGAGGATTTGTACTTTACTCAAGTATTATTAGGTTTGTATACTTGTACTTTAACTCAATTACATTTCAGAGAAAAGAAACATACTTTTGACTGCAGACCTACAAAGTACAAAGTACAAATCTCGCAGGTCCAACTATTTGAATTAGTATATTCAAGTTTTTAGGACACTCACTGAGAAACATTGCTTTATACTGAACTAGGGTAAGCCATTTTAAGTGATTTAGTGAAATCTTAAAACTGAGACTTCAGGAACCAGCTGACTTGATTAACACATTAACTGCCACGGAGTTTGATCATCTTATACCATTCTCTGCCAGCATAATTCTTGTCTTAATAATTCTTAATAATAATTCTTAATAATTCTTGTCATAAGTCTATGGAGATGTTCACCTTCTTTGCAGGGCTATAACTTTTTAAATTGTATTGCTAAATTGACATTACTATGGCCCTGTTATGGTTTGTAACCGACCCCAATCGCACAACACAAGACAGGTATGAGAGTAAGCCAAGAACGGGCATTTATTGAAAACACTCAGAAAAACGGCACTGTCCCTTTAAGGGAGAACACCAATACTGGATAAACAAGAAAGGGAAAAGGCCCAGTGCCTTTAAGAGGCGAGCTGGCTAAGGGGAAGGCAAGGGGAAGGCTAAAGGAAACAGGGCCGGGGCAAGGGAAGGCAGGAACAGGGAGGACTAGGAGGACTGGACAGGGAGGACTAGGAGGAACTAGAGAGGGGAGAACTAGGAGGACTAGGGAAAAACAGGGTAAGGCCTTGGAACAGGGCGAGGGCTGGAGCTGCATACTGGGACAGAGAAAACAGGGTAAGGCCTTGGAAAAAGCATTAATGATGTTGCTGCTCTGCAGCTTCTCCCGGGATGGTAGTCTGGGGAAGCAGGTGGGAACATCAGAGCCGCTCTGCAGACTTCTCTCGGCAGATCTCCGAGGTGGGTAAACGGAACCGAGAGGGAGAGAGGGAGTGGGTTAGCTCAGAGTGCAGTTGGAACAGAGCAGGTGACAGGAGAGGTGACTTGTAACCAAAAACAGAGTTATCCAAGTGACTGAATCTTCGGTGTATAATAAACACAGAGCGAAGTCCCAAAATACAAATCCAGGTGATAATATCTTCGGTGTGTAAACACACAGTGGGCGATGTTAGGCCAAAATATTATCCCAATGAAACAATCCAAAAAGGGCTAAACGCTGGGTGAGTGACTGTCTGATAAAAAGCAGGATATCTTCAGTGTTATATAAACACACGAAAAACGGATAGGATCAAAGACAGTCATAAAAACTCACCCAGGCGCTGTGCGTAAAGAGCGTTGGAACAGAACGGAGCGAGCGCGTCGCCACGGGGAAGGGGTTGTCCAAGCGGAGGTCTGAGTGGTGCGCGACTGCTTGGAGTGCGCGCCGGTACGGAGGACGCATCTGGAGTGCGTCTGCGCGGAAGAGCGCGCCAGGCTCGGAGGTCTGGATGGTGCGTCTGGGCGTCTGCTGCGCGGAGGTCTGGATGTGCGTCAGGACGTCTGCTGCGCGGAGGTCTGAAGTGGATCACTGGGATACCTCCCGTGGAAGTCTTAGAGAGCGCAGTCCAGTGTCTCCCTCAGGCAACGGCGACAGGAGGCGAAGGCTGGAGCACATCTCACGCCGGAGATGAAAACAGCATAAACAGACAGTGGACCTCCCGAAGGAGTCTTGGTGATAGAGAATATGATACGGAATGATACGGCATGTTACGGCACGACCCGACAAGGGACAGAGGGGAGAGCGAGGTACTTAAAGCCCACAGGGGAACTAATTAGAATGCACCACA
Source organism: Notolepis coatsorum (assembly GCF_963971535.1). NCBI lineage: Eukaryota > Metazoa > Chordata > Actinopteri > Aulopiformes > Paralepididae > Notolepis > Notolepis coatsorum. Next base: position 92,326,224 of record NC_140172.1, on the reverse strand, counting down.
GGTGCGTGAAGGTAATTGATACTTGAAACTAAAAGTGTGTGTTCGGCACCAGACCAATCAAACACATAATGACAGGTAGTCCAAGGGTCTGGTTGCTGAAGAGCAAACGAACGCGAGGGTGGGGGCTAGTGAGGTGAGGAGAATGCAATTGATTAACAGTAGGCTTAAAGGAAAAGAGCGAGTAGGTGAGCAACAGGCTTAAAGGAACAGAGCGAGTAGGTGAGCAGCGGACAAAACCTCACAGTACCCCCCCCTCCACGGGAGCCACCCGGCGACCCAAAAATACAGACAGAGTGGCAGGGGACAAAACAAGGCAAAAAACAAAAAGTACTGGGCCAAGCCAGCAGGGGAAGCCACAACAAAAGTGGGGCTAGCAAAAGAACAGGGTAGCCGAGGGGTAACTAGGGTAGCGGAGGGGCAACTGGAGGAGCTGAGGGGTAACCAGAGGAGCTGAGGGGCAACCAGAGGAGCTGAGGGGTAACCATGGTAGCTGAGGGGTAACCAGAGGAGCTGAGGGGTAACCATGGTAGCTGAGGGGTAAGTAGGGTAGCTGAGGGGTAACCAGAGGAGCTGAGGGGCAACTAGAGGAGCTGAGTGGTAACTAAGAGGAGCACCGGGAAAAGGGCTAGCAGAGGGAAGGTTAGCTGCCAGGGCACTGATAGCTACAGGGCCTATGCTAGCTGTACTGCTACATCAACATAGAGGCTGCGCTAGCTGCCGGAGCTAGGCTAGCAGAGGGAAAGGGTAGCTGCCAGGGCACTGATAGCTACAGGGCCTATGCTAGCTGTACTGCTACATTAACATAGAGGCTGCGCTAGCTGCCGGAGCTAGGCTGGCAGACAGGGCTGGACCAGCATGAGAGAACAAGCTAGCTGGAAGGACAGTCCTAGCTGTGGGGAACTGACCTTGCTAGCTGAAGGGGCAGTCCTAGCAGTGTGAGAAAACTGACCTTGCTAGCTGAAGGGGCAATCCTACCAGTGGGAAAACTGACCCTGCTAGCTGAAAGGGCAGTCCTAGCAGTGGGAAAAAAACTGACCTTGCTAGCTGAAAGGGCAGTCCTAGCAGTGGGGAAACTGACCTTGCTAGCTGAAAGGGCAGTCCTAGCAGTGGGAGAACTGACCCTGCTAGCTGAAGCGGCAGTCCTAGCAGTGTGAGAAAAACTGACCTTGCTAGCTGAAAGGCCAGTCCTAGCAGTGGGAATACTGACTTTGCTAGCTGAAAGGGCAGTCCTAGCAGTGGGAAAACTGACCTTGCAAGCAGAAAGGGCAGTCCTAGCAGTGGGAGAAAACTGACATTGCTAGCTGAAAGGGCAGTCCTAGCAGTGGGATAAACTGACCTTGCTAGCTGAAAAGGCAGTCCTAGCAGTGGGAAAAACTAACCTTGCTAGCTGAAAGGGCAGTCCTAGCAGTGGGAAAACTGACCTTGCTAGCTGAAAGGGCAGTCCTAGCAGTGGGAAAGCTACACAAAAAGTGGAGGCCATGCAGAGGGACCGGGTTAGCTGCCTGGGCAAGGCTAGCTACAGGGCCTATGCCAGCAGCAAGGGCTGCATCAACATAGAGGCTGTGCTAGCAGCCGGGGCAAAGCTAGCAGACAGGGGCCATGCTGGTAGTAGAGGCCTAACAAGCTGCAGGGGAGCTAACGAGGCTAACAGGGAACCAAACAGGGGAGTCAACAGGCTAACAGGGGAGCTAAACAGGGCTAACAGGGGAGCTAACAGGGGAACTAGAGGGAACAAGAAAAAAAAAAGGCAAACTCAACATACACCGTCTGTGCTGGCGGGGATCGTCGATTGGGTCGGGTCGTACTGTTATGGTTTGTAACCGACCCCAATCGCACAACACAAGACAGGTATGAGAGTAAGCCAAGAACGGGCATTTATTGAAAACACTCAGAAAAACGGCACTGTCCCTTTAAGGGAGAACACCAATACTGGATAAACAAGAAAGGGAAAAGGCCCAGTGCCTTTAAGAGGCGAGCTGGCTAAGGGGAAGGCAAGGGGAAGGCTAAAGGAAACAGGGCCGGGGCAAGGGAAGGCAGGAACAGGGAGGACTAGGAGGACTGGACAGGGAGGACTAGGAGGAACTAGAGAGGGGAGAACTAGGAGGACTAGGGAAAAACAGGGTAAGGCCTTGGAACAGGGCGAGGGCTGGAGCTGCATACTGGGACAGAGAAAACAGGGTAAGGCCTTGGAAAAAGCATTAATGATGTTGCTGCTCTGCAGCTTCTCCCGGGATGGTAGTCTGGGGAAGCAGGTGGGAACATCAGAGCCGCTCTGCAGACTTCTCTCGGCAGATCTCCGAGGTGGGTAAATGGAACCGAGAGGGAGAGAGGGAGTGGGTTAGCTCAGAGTGCAGTTGGAACAGAGCAGGTGACAGGAGAGGTGACTTGTAACCAAAAACAGAGTTATCCAAGTGACTGAATCTTCGGTGTATAATAAACACTGAGAGCGAAGTCCCAAAATACAAATCCAGGTGATAATATCTTCGGTGTGTAAACACACAGTGGGCGATGTTAGGCCAAAATATTATCCCAATGAAACAATCCAAAAAGGGCTAAACGCTGGGTGAGTGACTGTCTGATAAAAAGCAGGATATCTTCAGTGTTATATAAACACACGAAAAACGGATAGGATCAAAGACAGTCATAAAAACTCACCCAGGCGCTGTGCGTAAAGAGCGTTGGAACAGAACGGAGCGAGCGCGTCGCCACGGGGAAGGGGTTGTCCAAGCGGAGGTCTGAGTGGTGCGCGACTTGCTTAGAGTACGCGCCGGTACGGAGGGCGCATCTGGCGCGGAGGTCTGAGTGGTGCGCGACTGCTTGGAGTGCGCGCCGGTACGGAGGACGCATCTGGAGTGCGTCTGCGCGGAAGAGCGCGCCAGGCTCGGAGGTCTGGATGGTGCGTCTGGGCGTCTGCTGCGCGGAGGTCTGGATGTGCGTCAGGACGTCTGCTGCGCGGAGGTCTGAAGTGGATCACTGGGATACCTCCCGTGGAAGTCTTAGAGAGCGCAGTCCAGTGTCTCCCTCAGGCAACGGCGACAGGAGGCGAAGGCTGGAGCACATCTCACGCCGGAGATGAAAACAGCATAAACAGACAGTGGACCTCCCGAAGGAGTCTTGGTGATAGAGAATATGATACGGAATGATACGGCATGTTACGGCACGACCCGACAAGGGACAGAGGGGAGAGCGAGGTACTTAAAGCCCACAGGGGAACTAATTAGAATGCACCACAGGTGCGTGAAGGTAATTGATACTTGAAACTAAAAGTGTGTGTTCGGCACCAGACCAATCAAACACATAATGACAGGTAGTCCAAGGGTGTGGTTGCTGAAGAGCAAACGAACGCGAGGGTGGGGGCTAGTGAGGTGAGGAGAATGCAATTGATTAACAGTAGGCTTAAAGGAAAAGAGCGAGTAGGTGAGCAACAGGCTTAAAGGAACAGAGCGAGTAGGTGAGCAGCGGACAAAACCTCACAGGCCCATTCAACATCGATTATCTATCGTTCAGGATGTAGGAACGTTTAACTTTTTCATTCACACATTCATACGAAAATACCGTCTAGAATATAAATATGTTTTTATCGTTTTCTGCAGTAATTCCTAGAACGTGAGATATAGGCATAAATGCATATATACATTATCAAATGCCGTTTGTTGCCGATCCACGCTATATAAAACATTTCAACTGTACATGGTCCTAAACGTTATGACTGATCATGCGCGGGTGAACGGAGGGGGGGGGGGTCGTTTATAATTCCGTGATCATCGTTGAATGCTTTATGTGGTATGGGTGATATATAGATTAGAGCAGTTTGCATGGATAATAATAAACACTCACGCTGAAAGTCACGGCAGCCTCCTCTTTGTGAGGATTGGTCCATTCCCTCCACACGCTTCAAGGTACTGTGAGGAGGATTGGCTCATTGCCGCCACACGCTTCTAGGTCAATTACCAATTGCCGTCACGCACCTGTCGTTTGTTTGTAATCAGCGCTCCAGAGCCCTTCATATACTCAGGGCTTTCTGTCAATCGTTGTCGGGTCGTTTTGGATTACCACTGCTGCTGCCTGTTCCCCCCGTTGTTGTACCTCGTCTGTTTTTCTTCAGGACGTCTATGGAAGTCGCCGCTGTTGTGTTTCTCTATCATCCGTTGGAGCTGTGCCTCGTTGCCTGATTTGCGCATTTGCGCTTTGGTGAGTTTTTGGAACGAACCTTTTGGATTCTCTGTTTTCTGTGTGTTTGGATAACACTGAAGATTTGCCGTTTTTGTTTAGTACTGGACTCAGCTAAACTTGTGTGTTAGTAACACTGAAGATTAAGTCACGTGTGATTGTACTGGACTCAGCTAAACTTGTGTGTTGGTAACACTGAAGATAAAGTCACGTGTGATTATACTGGACTCAGCTAAGGAGGACTGGACTGCCTCTGTATTCCGTTGGCTTGTTTATTGACCACTCTCTCTCTCTCCGTTCCTCCCCGAGTTGGATCCTGGAGTAGCTGCAGAGCCGCAGAGGCAGTGGCACTACGCCGCTTCACCATCTCAATACCGGGACGATCTGCAGAGCCGCAGACAACTCTGCCAAGAACATTCTCCCCTTTGTTGTTCTTATTGTTATTTCGCTCATTCCTGTTTCAGAAATAAATACGCCCTAGTCTTTGGCTAACTCTGAACTACCTGTCTGTGCCGTGCTGTTGGGGTCGGTTTCAAACCATAACATTACAACCCGACCATGACGACCCCAGCCGACACAGACAGGGTCAAGGCAGCGTTGGCGGTCCAGATCGAATTGACCAACGACCACAGCCTACAGTTAGGTGCGGCTGCGGCTGCTGTGCAGGACCTCCGGGCCCAGGTCCAGCCTATTCAGGAGTCCCTTAGCTCTCTGGCTACCCTGCAGACAGCCCAGGGTAATCAGCAGGCTGATATTCTGCACCAACTACAGACGTTGAGTGAAGCATTTAACGCCCTGCTTGTAACCCCACCTACTCCAGGAGTCTCGGCCAGAGCACCACCCGCAGCCGTGGCGGACCCCGCGCCTCCCGACCTCGCACCTCGGGAGCCCCGTCTCTCCGAACCACATTTGTTTGACGGTAACTTCGAGGATTGTGCCACATTCATCATGCAATGTGAGTTGGTTTTCCTTCATCAACCCAGCCGATTTACTTCAGAGGGAGCCCGAGTGGCTTACATGACTAACCTGCTCTCAGGCCGAGCAGCACAGTGGGTTACTGCCTCCTGGTCAATGAGGGCTGATTTTTGTTTTTCCTACCCAGACTTCGTGGCAGAGCTCCGCATGGTTTTCCATCACCCAGCTCGTGGCCAGGACCCAGGAGCTTGGTTGGGCACCTTCCGGCAGGGCAGTGGCAGTGTCACCGACTACGCACTGGAGTTCAGACTGGCCGCAACGGAGAGCGGTTGGAATGATCAAGCGCTTCGTCTCACCTTCCTGAGGGGGCTCAAGGACGCAGTAAGGGACCAGCTCGCGACCCGCGAGGAGCCCGATTCCCTTGAGGGCCTATTCGACCTCGCAATTCGCATCGACGGACGCCTCCGGGAGAGAAGGCGTGAGAGAGCCCGACTGGGACCCCCAGACGTTCCCCAGACCCCCCGCACTCGTGACGGTACTGCGGTCCGTCCTGCTCCCTCCGCAACTGGTGGCCCCTTCCCCTCCCGTTCGGTGCCCGAGGAGGAACCCATGCAGCTGGGACGCACACACCTTAGCCAGGCTGAACGGGAGGCCAGGTTCAGGTCCGGCCTTTGCCTCTACTGCGGCCGGGATGGACACCGTATCTCCAATTGCCCCACCCGGCCAAAAGACCAGGCTCGCCGGGACCCCGGGAGATCCTGGTGAGCCGTTTTTCTTGTTCCCACATCCGTGCACCACCTAACCGTCTGACGAGCGTCACCCTAGCCTGGGCGGACCAACGGGCGACGGTGGAGGCACTCATTGACTCGGGGGCTGATGATAGTTTCCTGGATTTCGAGTTTGCCACCCAGGCCAACATTCCACTTGAGGACCTCGAGAGACCATTGGAGGTGTTCGCGTTGGACCAGCACCGCCTGGCTGACATCACTCAACGCACCTGTCCAGTCCTTCTCACCATTGCTGGTAACCACGTTGAGAGACTCCAGTTTTTTATCACCAGATCCCCTCTTGTCCCAGTAGTCCTGGGTCGGCCCTGGCTCGCGCTGCATGAGCCCCACATCACCTGGTCCTCCGGTACCATCAGGGGGTGGAGCTCCTCCTGTCATGCCCAGTGTCTTCAGGCGGCGTCCAGTCCCTCGCCCCGGAGTTCCCTTTGTGAGCCGCCCCCGGACCTCTCGACTATTCCCCCCGAATACCACGACCTCGAGGAGGTTTTCAGTAAGTCCCGGGCTCAGGCCCTTCCGCCTCACCGGCCTTACGACTGTGCCATCGACCTCCGCTCTGGGGCTCCCCTTCCCGGCAGCCGCCTCTACAGTCTGACCGTCCCTGAGAAGGCAGCGATGGATAAGTACATCTCTGAGTCCTTGGCAGCAGGCCTCATTCGGCCTTCCTCCTCCCCGGTGGCGGCCGGTTTCTTTTTTGTTGGGAAGAAGGATGGAGACCTTCGACCCTGCATCGATTATCGCCAACTCAATGAGATCACCATTAAGAACAAGTATCCTCTTCCTCTCATGAAATCCACCTTCGAGCCCCTCACCCAGGCTACCGTCTTCACCAAGCTGGACCTCCGGAGTGCCTACCATCTGGTCCGTATCCGAGAAGGCGATGAATGGAAGACCGCCTTCAAGACTCCCAGGGGCCACTACGAGTACCTGGTGATGCCGTTCGGCCTTGAGAGCGGCTTGACCCGAGCTGACCCTCGCAAGATCCGGGCCGTGGAGGAGTGGCCGGAACCCACCTCTCGGAAAGAGCTACAGAGCTTCCTCTGGTTCGCAAACTTCTACCGAAGATTCATCCGGAACTACAGCCAGGTGGCGGAACCACTTACCAGGCTAACCTCTCCCTCTCTGCCGTTCGACTGGTCCCCAGCGGCTTGCGCTGCGTTCCGTTCCCTCAAGAAGAGGTTCACCACCGCCCCGGTCTTGCTCCACCCAGACCCCAAGAGACAGTTCATTGTGGAGGTGGACGCCTCGGATACTGGACTAGGGGCTATCTTGTCCCAGCGGTCGGCAACGGACCAAAAGGTACATCTGTGCGCCTTCTACTCACGTCGTTTCCTCCCTGCCGAGAGGAACTATGACATCGGCAATCGGGAGCTGCTGGCGGTAGTGGCTGCCTTGGAGGAGTGGCGTCATTGGCTAGAGGGGGCCGAGGAACCATTTACCATTTGGACGGACCACAAGAACTTGACGTACATCCGTGCTTCCAAGCGCCTCAACGGCCGGCAGGCAAGGTGGGCCAGCTTCCTCAGTCGGTCGCTGACCTTTCGCCCTGGGTCCCGCAACACGAAGGCCGACTCCCTGTCCCGGTTACACTCCAAGGGGGCTCCAACCACTGAGGATCCGACTCCCATCCTCCCAGAGGCCAGGGTGGTGGGAGTGGTCACCTTGGGCATCGAGGGGTTGGTAAGGCGTGCCCTACGCTTCTATCCCGCTCCCGGCAATGTACCTGTTCGTCGCCTCCAGTGGGGCCATACCAGCCGGTTTAACTTAACACCATTCCCAGAACTGTCACTCTCCTCTCTCGAATATCATGCAGTATCTGTCTCTAATCCTTTCAATCTCACCATTGTTACATTCTATCGCCCTCCAGGTCCGCTCGATCACTTCCCAGATGAGCTGGACATGCTTCTAAGCTCCTTACCGGAAGATGGTACCCCCCTTCTTCTATTGGGCGACTTCAACCTGCCTGACTCATCTCAGTCGGACACCGTGGTCTCCCTCCTACAATCCTTTGACCTGACTCCCACTGCCATGCCTCCCACCCACAAATCAGGCAACTCCTTGGATCTCATATTTTCCCGTAACGCCAGCATCATTAACACCACGGTAACTCCCCTGCATTTATCTGACCATTCCTTCATATCCTTCTCACTAACTCTCATGCTTAACCAAAAGGCCTTCACCCCAACTCAAACCGTCTCACTCAGACACAACCTGCCTTCCCTATCCCCCTCCACCCTCTCCTCTGACATACTATCCGCTCTACTGTTACGATTAGTACGCTTCTTTGGCATGGTGAACCCAGATGGCAGAGTAGGGATTGATGAGACCGGAGACAGAACGTGACGAAGAACAGTTTACTTCACAACAAGGTACATACACGACTAACACACACAGGTAACATTTAACAATGATCGCGCCCAGCAGGGCAGGACAGACCACACTAAATACACAGACTAATTGACAAGACACTGATAGACACAGAGGGTAATTTACAAACAAGATACAGGTGTGGTAGACAGAAACAATAGAACACAGAGTACACTGGGAAAACAATAACAAATAAACAACCAGACTAAAACATAATTACAAACCACAGACAGGGGAACACAAGACTAACAAAGTGGAGACAACAGACAATAAACACAATAAACATAACTGACAATAAATCATAATGAGTTGATGTGTGAGCTGATGCCAGATCTGCATCAGCCCACCGGTTGGCAATGTTGACTGAGGGTTATTGATGGGAGATTGTAAATGTGAATGTCTGGGTCCTGGTCCCATAGGACCAGGACCGGAGGAAGTGTTACACCTTTGAGTGACACCTTCTCTGCTCTCCCCACAGAGATGGCAACCTCCACCCTCCTCTCAGCCCTCGCAACCTCCTTCAACAAGCTCTGTCCCCTCGTTGAGAAACCTGCCCGCCGTTCCCCACCCAGTCCATGGCTGACGGATGCAGTGAGAGAACAAAGACAGGTCCTGAGAGCAGCTGAGAGGAAGTATAGAAAGTCACGCCTCACTGCTGACATCGACACATTTCACAACCTCTTGTTAACATTCTCCAAAACCATTACTAATGCCAAAGCTTCTTTATTTCACCATAGGATCGAGGCCTCTGCCAAGAACCTTCGCAAACTGCATGCTACCATGTCCTCCCTCCTCACCCCCCACCCCCCCCACCCCCTCCTCCCTCATCTTTCTCTGCCGAAGACTTTGCAATCTTCTTTGAGGAAAAAGTGGAGAACATCCTGTAATGGGAAATATTAAAGGACTAAACGATGTGCCGTTTACAAATCATTCTGAGTCATTATTAATAATAATAAGAACGTTTATTTCACCGTGGCCACAATGAAAGGACAGTTTACAGTCAGAGACAACATGTTAACACATTAGCGTCTGGCCATAGACTGACCCAGAGCGCTGTTCACACGTATGTTAAATACACAGTTGTCAGACGTAACATAATATCAGATATGATGATGAAAGTAAACAAAAATGGTTCTCAGTCACTGGAAGCAACAACAATTTTGTTATGGCTGGGGAGATGTTGGAGTCTTCTTAAAGAGACATACACACATTAACCAGTCAAGCTGGTCACACTGAAAGTCACGCTGTATAACATGATATCTCAACACAGATCTATAAAGACATGATAATATATTCCACGACAACTCCCCCGTCAGATAATTAATCACAATCATTATCACTTCATAAAGACAACAAAAAATATTATCATCCTTAAACCAAAAATAACACAAATTATAATAACTCAGCAAAAACTATTTTTATTATCTAAAAACAAAAGGTCCTCTGGATTGACCCTGTGTCCCGTGCAGAAGAGAAGTTGCCATAACAGCCAACCATCATTAGTGTCTCTTTGCAAATGTCCAGACGGTGGTCGTAGGACTCAAGGGTAGGCTACAGTGTCCAGTCTCTGGTTTTGTCAAGGCCGGAGCAGCTGCACCATATTCCTCTAACCACCAAGCTGGAAAATAGAATCACAAAAAAAACAGGAGAGTATCTCGCCAAAAAGAGCATTTCTCATACAAACTTATTCAAAACAAAAACATTCTCACAAAACTCTTTCAGTAGAGCGAAAACAGATTAACAGCAAGAACACGTGACTGCAAACTGCACAGTGCTTGGAATCTCCCCGCAGAGGAAAAGCTCAAGGCTATTCCCTCAGAGGCCGGGAGATAGCTAAAACAAAACAAAACTACAATTTGCAAAAACATCTCCATTCTGAACAAAGTTCAGTACATTATTACCTAATATTTCTGAGATAATGTAATGTGATGTGGGTCAGACTTGCCTCTTAATCAGTTGTTGAATCTCAGGTAGGTCCCCCCCTCTCCGCCACCAAACACCCCCGGGCCGATCCAGTCTGATGGTTCCCTCGGTCGTTGCAGATGGTCTGTTCTCTCGCACTGTCCCTGGTTTGTTTCACAACTCAAACAGGCTAACTGTCTTTTCCTCCAACGTTAAAAGCCTGTTGATGAATCGCAGTTAGGATTGAACTGTCTCTTAGTTCTTCATCTTCGGCCAATGATTCGGCCAGTGATGGGCCAGCTGTTTAGCTGGTAGTAACAGTGGAGCAAGCTGGACAGCTCTCTGCCTCAGTTTGAGCAGTAGGCCAGCTGCAGGCTAGAGCAGGCTGGTAGGCATATGCTTCTCTGGGCACAGCTTCCTCTCACTGGGGCAGCAGTAGGGCCGGCGGGCATTGGTTTGGCACAGAGATGGAGGACCCCCCCCTGAGAAACTACAAAGGAGAGGGGTACATACATAGGTGTACGTGGGAGAGAAGAGACAAAGGAGAGATGTGAGTGCCAGCTGGCTGTATATTATCACTATTCCAATCTCTTTTTCTTTCTTTTTCTTTTTTCTTTCTCAGCCACGCTTAAAAAAATATTGCCCATTATCACACTTTATAGACAGTTACACACTAAAACGGTAGAAAGGGTCCACTCCAGGCTTGAAGTTACGACATTCTATAGTACCTCAACTCAGCTCCAACGAGCAGGGCAGTTTCCTAAGTCATGACAACAAAAAAACAACTCTAACTAAGAGTCTCATCGGCAAACAGGTCATAATGATTTCTGCAGGTTACATGAAATTATATGATCGCCGTTGCTAGCAGCTACTAAACATGCAAGTACAGAACAGGTCAAAACAGACTGAATGGAAAATGACGGTAGGTCTGAAAAACATAGGTAAATTCTCCCGACTCACAGTCCCGCGTTCCCGCCTCCTTGTGAGAAAAAAACCCCTTATAGTACAGACAAACAAAAATGGAATTAACCCTCAGAGCACTGCCTCCCTTGTCCATGACCCCATGAGAAAGTACCCTTATACCCCAGTTCCTTACCAGGTAAAATAATTAAAGATAATCAACCCCTGTGGAACATACTGTCTCTTTTTCCCTTTACGGCAGGATCACCTATTCACAGCGTTCCAAAGGACCTTTTAAAACCCCAAAACAAATCCTCTCTCAGGATCACCCCTAACACAGCTCTCTCCCTCTACTAACATCCCTTATTTACAATCTCACAGCACAGTCCCAATTCCTGCTTTTTGTGAAAAGCACATACAGAGCCTGCAGAGCGAAACTAGCGCTATATATATATATATAATTTTGAAGCCCAAAAAAAAAACCACCCCTCTTCTTCGGGATGCAGACTTGAACTCAACATCTTTTATTATACTCGTGGTAGGCCCCTGCACCCCGTCTATAAGGCACGAGCCTAATCCCTGCCTAATACATTCGGGACGTACCAAGATTGAGAAACTATAGAAAAAACCATTGCCAGTCTACCAAGCACAGTAATATACCAATACAATGAAAAAATAACCACTGCAGAGCACATAGTAATATACATTTTAAAAATAGCTCTGACCGGCACCATGTTCTAGTTTAGACCTCTAATTATAAATTTAAAAACAAAAAATGCTTTAAACAGAAATCAGAATGTCAACAGCTCACAGAGTGTTCCTTATCACGCGTCCCCAAGGTCCATGCCGGAGGCGACAGCCAAGCGGAGGCTGCACGGAGGCTGCATGGAGGAGCCTCGAGACAGGGCAGCGCTCCCCCAGAATTTCCTTTCTGCAAAGTCCGCTTGGCGGCCGACCTCGACACCCATCGGTTTAAGAAAAAAACATCTCTCGTCGCCATCTGTAATGGGAAATATTAAAGGACTAAACGATGAGCCGTTTACAAATCATTCTGAGTCATTATTAATAATAATAAGAATGTTTATTTCACCGTGGCCACAATGAAAGGACAGTTTACAGTCAGAGACAACATGTTAACACATTAGCGTCTGGCCATAGACTGACCCAGAGCGCTGTTCACACGTATGTTAAATACACAGTTGTCAGACGTAACATAATATCAGATATGATGATGAAAGTAAACAAAAATGGTTCTCAGTCACTGGAAGCAACAACAATTTTGTTATGGCTGGGGAGATGTTGGAGTCTTCTTAAAGAGACATACACACATTAACCAGTCAAGCTGGTCACACTGAAAGTCACGCTGTATAACATTATATCTCAACACAGATCTATAAGGACATGATAATATATTCCACGACAATCCGCAGCTCCTGCTCCCAACCCCCACCCATTCCAAATACTGAATCGAGAACCTCATCCTTCACTCTGTCATCTTTCTCTCCCATTACAGAAGCCGAGACCCTGACACTGGTAACGTCGAACCGTCCGACTACATGCCAGCTGGACCAGCTACCCTCCCCACTCATCCAGACCATAGCACCAGACATCCTCCCATTCCTAACTGCAACCATCAACTCCTCCCTCAACTTGGGGGTGGTCCCCAACTCGCCAGACTCACACCACTCATAAAAAAACCCAACCCTGAACCCCACCGTCATAGGCAACTATCGTCCTGTCTCTCTTCTCTCCTTCCTTTCTAAAACACTTGAACGTGCTGTATCCAACCAACTTACTGCTTATCTCTTACAGAATGACCTCCTAGACCCTAATCAGTCAGGCTTCCGGACTGGCCACTCCACAGAAACGGCCCTCATTGCGGTCACAGAGGCACTTCACTTAGCAAAAGCGAAAGGCCTCTCCTCTGTCCTGATTCTCCTAGATCTATCTGCAGCCTTCGACACAGTCAACCATCAGATCCTCCGCTGACATGGCTGACATCATACCTCAATGACGAGTCCTACCAAGTGTCATGGAGAGGGACCCTGTCGGCCACCCGCCCCCTGCGGACGGGTGTCCCCCAGGGCTCGGTCCTAGGACCCCTTCTCTTCTCCCTCTACATTAAATCACTGGGTAACATTATCACGTCTCATGCCTTCTCGTATCATTGTTATGCAGATGATACTCAACTCTTCCTTTTCTTCCCTCCCTCAGATATCCACGTCTCTGAGCGTATCTTGGCCTGTCTGTCCGACATCTCCGCCTGGATGACGACCAACCACCTCAAACTGAACCTAAGCAAAACAGAATTGCTCCACCTGCCGGCCAAATCCTCCCCCCTGACTGACCTTTCCATCACAGTCGAGAATGCAGCTGTGACCGTGTCCCCGACCGCCAAGAACCTTGGTGTTGTCCTCGACGACCAGTTGAACTTCTCTGCTCACATCGCAGCGACAACCAGAACCTGCAGATTCCTCCTGAGCAACATCAGAAGGATCTGCCCCTTCCTGACAAAAGAAGCCACCCAACTCCTCGTCCAATCAACAGTCATCTCCCGTCTCGACTACTGCAACGCACTGCTTGCTGGCCTCCCAGCCACTGCCACCAAGCCTCTTCAACTCATTCAGAACGCAGCGGCCTGCCTGATCTCAAACTTACCGAAGTCAGCCCATGTCACCCCACTTCTCAGGGACCTGCACTGGCTCCCCATTGCTGCACGAATCCGCTTCAAGGCCCTCGACCTGGCATACCATGCGGCAAAGGGAACCGCTCCCGCCTACCTCCGGTCAATGGTTTCTAACTACACACCCTCAAGACCCCTACGCTCTGCATCTTCTGGCCGTCTCAGACCCACTCCTATCCGAGCTCCGGGAGGGTCATCAAGGAGAACCTGCCTTTTCTCAGTCCTTGCCCCACAATGGTGGAATGAACTACCCACCCCAGTTAGGACAGCCGAAACCCAATCTTTCGCCGTCGACTAAAGACGCACTTCTTCAACCATTATCTGAAAAATATATATATTTAAAATAAAATAAAGATCGAACCATAACTAACCTTACTGTCATGCACTTGTCCTAATAAACTAACCTACACTGTAGCACTCAACACTTTGATGAACATTGTTACTCAGCTGATAGAGTTGTGCCCTTCCTGATGACTTGTCGTACAGAACTTGTAAGTCGCTTTGGATAAAAGCGCCAGCTAAATTACTAAATGTAAATGTAATGTAATATATTTATTTCTCTGGTCGAACTGACGTTATGTTATTAATCCTTTATTTAAAAACAGCCAATCAAATCCCCACCATACCACAACCAACAAACCAACAGGGGTGTGAAAAGTACCCAGAAATTATACTTAGGTGAAAGTATGGGTACCGTCTCTAAATCGTACTCAAGTAAAAGTCAGAGTATATCTGGCTAAAAACACACTTGAGTAAAAGTTTAAAAGTTTCTACTTTTAAATGTACTTAAAGTACTAAAAAGTCAAAGTAAAAACTTTTCATGGAGATAGGGCCATGGGTGCTCGTCTTGTCCGTCCACGCCGACCGTTTCATCCTCTTCATCACTCGTACTATCGTTTGTGGCCATCTTCTGTAGCTTGTCACTCTGACTGTCTATTCTTCTGATAGCAGGTGTTTAATCAAAGAGCCCCGCTTTCTAGTCCTGCACAAAGACCAATCAGCATGGGTATGGATGGGTGTACATTTTCCATTGATGGGGATTTGATTGGTTGAGTGTTTTTAAATAAATTACAGCCGCAGGATTAATAACGTTAATGTTAGTTCGGCCAGAGAAACAAATATACTAATTAAAATGGTTGGACCTGCGAGATTTGTACTTTGTACTTGGGAGGTCTGCATTTTAAATGTAAGGAGTAAAAAGTATGTTTTTTTTCTCTGAAATGTAATTAAGTAAAAGTACAAGTATACAAACCTGGGGCTTCCGGTGATGACGTCAGTGTGAGAGAGACGCTTCTGCTGTTCTCCCCAAACCCCACCGAGAAAATGTTAGTTTAAACACTACTTATAGTCAACAAAGTTTTAATCCATGGTAGAGTTGAAGTAACCCTAATAATGTCAACCAACGAGGAAAAGAAGAAGAAAGGACAAGGACGCGCCACAATTGAAACTCGCTCAGCGACAAACAAACAGGACGACGCCGACGTTGAACTTGAACCTGGCGCTGCGGGTGGCCGCGACGAGGAAAGTAAATGGGAAAACATCGCTGCCCGTGTGGTTCGCGATGTGACTGAAAAGTTAAGTGCCCTGATGGACCTAAAGCTTACTGCCCTGACTGCAACACTGGAGGGCTTTAATAGCCGACTGTCAGACAATACCAAACGCATTACAGAGGCGGAATCCCGCATCTCAGCGGCCGAGGACAACTCATCAACAATAGAAAACAGACTGAAAAAGCTGGAAAAAACAGTGACGACTTTGCAACAGCGGGCGGAAGATGCCGACAATCAAAGCCGACGTGAAAGCGTTTGTATTATGGGTTTGAAAGAGGGGACAGAGGGCACACAACCTGTTAAATTCTTCGAGACCTGGCTTCCAACTCTGCTTAATATCGATACAGAAAAAGGCAGTGTGAAGATTGACGGGTGTCGCAGGGCTGCAGGAAACATCCAGCCTGATAAAACCAGACCTGTGGTCATAAAATTTCAAACCATGCGAGATGCACAACGAATTATGACAGCAGCACGGGCGAAAGGCGTACTGAACTACGAGGGCAATAAACTTCTGATCAGACCAGACATCTCCTATCAGACCAGGATGGAAAGACGTAAATACAACACTGTGTGTGATCAGCTCATCAAAAAAGGGATACGATTTAAAATGCGCTTCCCTTCGAGACTAACCATTACACACAACGGCGAGGACCACTCTTTCAAGACCCCACAAGAAGCGGAAGACTTTCTGAAAGAAGGGGATTAAAGGTACTGCCCACCCAACACATATCGGACTGATGGAATGCGCTCATGCAGAACGGACTGAGATCTCTCTCTCTCTCTCTCTCTCTCTCTCTCTCTCTCTCTCTCTCTCTCTCTCTCTCTCTCTCTCTCTCTCTCTCTCTCTCTCTCGTTTTGTTGCTTGTTTTTTTTTTCTTCTTTTTTTCCTCCCCATTTTTTTTACTGGCTCACTTCACATTATACTGGTATAGGTTATTAATTATTATGTATTAAAAGACTAGTTTTTATGATTGAAATGTCCAGCTTTGATTTCAGACACAAATATTGGGGCTCCCCCCAACCCCCACAATGAGTTGGAATGGAGTAGTCCGGATAAAACTATGGCAAGCATATCTATAACCTATGGAGTGCTACAGTAGTTCATGGTTAGGATGATATTTTTTTTATAGTCACCGTAATCTCCCGGGCTCTCCCCACATTTCTTCTTTTTTTTTCTTTTTTTTTAATTTAATTTGTATCACTTTATCTGATATGGGCTATACAGTTTCATGATATGCTTTAGTCACGTGATTTATGGTTTAAATACTCTTAACTCCTTCAGATATCAAACAATGGATTCAAAATCATGATTATAGATCAGTGGTACAACTATCTTTGTCTTATTATTATTATTATTATTATTATTATTATTATTATTATTATTATTATTATTATTATTATTATTATTATTATTATTATTTTTTTTTTTTCTTTTTTTTTTTTTTTTATTATTATTATTATTATTATTATTATTATTATTATTATTATTATTATTATTATTATTATTATTATTATTATTATTATTATTATTATTATTATTATTATTATTATTTATTACACCGTATTCATGCAATTCAGAAAAACAAACAGACCAATGTAACTCCAATTTGAATATATACACAAAAAAATATGATTCATTCCCATAGTTTATTATTATTATTATTATTATTATTATTATTATTATTATTATTATTATTATTATTATTATTATTATTATTATTATTATTATTATTATTATTATTATTATCCTGATTGCAATTTTTCCTTTAACTCCATAAGGGCCACAATATGTGGACAAAAATAATTGTAGTAATAGGTGGGGGGGATTAAACAGAAGAAAATGGTCATACTATTTTTGGTCAAATTATCGGATGCGAGTAGCCTATATTATCTTTAAATATCTGATTGAAATTACACCTACAGACAAGGAGTGAAGCTCCAGTACTGTTGGGTTCTGTAACTATTTACTACCAATTGATACGGCAGTGTGGGGATGGGGGGGGTGTGCGGAGAGGGGCCGATTTTATCACTCGATAGATTGGCCTTTTACTCTCCCGCGGCGGGACTCCTCTCAGCTTCACTGGAACGATGTTAATCATTTTAGCCCATCCATTAGGGATGGGCCGTATGTGTTTTATGTGTAACCCGTCTGTACAAGACGGCAGGGTTATTTTGTTTTATGTACTTCACCCCCTCCCCCCTCCGTTCACCTCCTCCTTATTCCAGCCATTTAGAGACCTGCCCACATTAGCTTCAAGAGGCTCCCAGTACGCACTCATGCAACACATTATGTATTATATTAGTTTTTGACATGAGTGATCTTAAAATTATAACCCTCAATGTGAAGGGTATAAATAATGTGGTCAAGCGTCAAAAAATATTGTCCTATCTGAAAAAGGAAAAATGTCAAATAGCCTTTTTACAGGAAACTCACCTGTCTGACATAGAACATATGAAATTACAGCGTAACTGGGTAGGCCAGGTATATCACTCCTCTTACAATACAAAAAGCCGCGGAGTAGCTATTCTTGTACATAAGAATCTCCCATTTACCCTAGAAAAGGCGGTGTCTGACGATGAAGGGAGATATGTCTTGTTATCAGGTTTCCTTTATGGTGAACATATCCTTATGGGCTGTGTATACGCTCCTAATGTATTTGAGGCCTCCTTTTTCTCTAAATTACTGTCTGCAATATCCGCATTCTCAATTAACTACACCATCATCGGGGGAGATTTTAACTCCGCTCCCAATGCAAATGTTGACCAGTCAACCCCACGACCTACTCCGTCTCGTAAAAGTGTCAGACTTGGGGAGCTATGTAATGATTTGGAGCTATTTGATGTTTGGAGAGTACTCAACCCAAGAACAAGAGACTTCACTTTTTTCTCTCGACCTCATCAGGTGTACTCTAGAATCGATTTTTTTCTGACGTCTAGAATGATATTGGATAGGACTAAGGAGTGTATAATAGGCACACAGACGCTCTCGGATCACTGTCCAGTTAGCCTGACTCTCCACATGCCCTATAGGGACCCTGCCAGTAGACAATGGCGTTTGAATCCTTCTTTGATGAGCAGCCCCCCGTTTTTGGAATATATTACTAACAAATGGAAGTTTTTCTTCTCTGTAAACAAAACCCCCGGGATGAGCCCCTCCACATTATGGGAGGCAGCAAAGGCATATCTCCGGGGCTGTATTATCTCGTACAATTCGGCTCAACGAAAAGAGGCTATCAAAAATCAACTGGAACTTGAAAAATTAATCTTAAAATTGGAATCTGAATGTAAACGTTCCTGGGCTAAAAATTTGGCAAAACAACTAGATGCCGCCCGGTCAGCTCTAGACCAACTTCTGACAAAACAAGCTAAGTCCACCATCTACGCGGCAAAGCACCAGTTCTATGAATCGGGAAACAAACCAGGTCGACTTTTGTCTCGACTGGCTAAAGGTAAACAGAATTCTAACACAATAACCTCCCTCAAAGATGACAACGAAGTTAGCCATCACACCTCTAAGGATATAAATAGAATTATGAAATCCTTTTATCAAAAGTTATACTCTTCAGAGTGTGGAACCTCTGACTTGCAGAGGAAAAACTTTCTTGATAAAATAACATTTCCATCACTATCTGAAGAACACAGAGAGTATCTCTGTAAAGATATAACAGAGGAAGAAATACTCATAACGATAAAAACCCTTAAAGGGGGTAAGGCCCCAGGCCCGGATGGTTATGGCCCAGAATTCTATAAAAAAATTAGTAAGGTTATAGTCGGACCTCTGAGAGAGATGTATGCAGACTCATTACAAAGAGGCAGTCTTCCCCAAACACTGAACTTGGCTAATATATCTCTCATCCTTAAAAAAGATAAACCAGCCGACGTGTGTGGCTCTTATAGGCCCATTAGCTTGATAGCGGTGGATAGTAAAATACTCTCCAAATTATTAGCAAGGAGGATAGAGGGACTGCTGCCTCTGATAATAAACCCAGACCAGACAGGTTTTGTACAAGGCCGACACTCCATTGCAAACGTGAGGCGGTTACTGAATGTTATACAGTACTCTAATCAGCTGAAACACAAAGCGCTAGCAGTGTCACTAGACGCGCAGAAAGTTTTTGATAGAGTAGAATGGCGGTACCTGTTCGACGTCATGGAGAGATATGGACTTGGAGGGGATTTCCTTAAGTGGATTCAAACCATCTACCACTCTCCCGTGGCCTGTGTCCTTACCAATGGTACCTGCTCTGAGCCTTTCCCCCTGGCAAGAGGCACAAGGCAAGGGGACCCCCTAAGCCCATTACTGTTTGCCGTAGCACTCGAACCGCTAGCAGAGGCTATCCGGTGTCATCATGAAATTGAGGGGGTCTCACTCACGACAGGGGGCACCCCCCACAAAATAGCTCTATATGCAGATGACATTATACTGTTTCTGTCCTCCCCGAAGAGGTCAGTGCCTACTGTCCTGTCAATTGTTAAAGAATTCGGCGTTATCTCAGGCTACAAAATTAACCAAAGTAAATCTGAGGCAATGCCACTAGGAACCCTGACCCAATCAGACATCCCAGATCATTTTCCTTTTAAATGGACTACGTCAGGATTCACATATCTTGGCATTAAAGTCTCTTCCAACTTAAAAGATATGGCACGTCTGAATCTGGCCCCAGTCACCACAGCGGTTAAGAGAGATCTGGAACGGTGGCATGACCTCCCACTATCAGTCATGGGACGGGCGAGTCTAATAAAAATGAACATTCTACCCCGCCTTCTATACCCCTTACAAATGCTTCCCATATGGGTATCCAAAAAAGATATTAAAGATCTGGAGAAGGCTTTTTCTAAGTTCATTTGGCATGGAAAGAGACCCAGGCAAAGATTTAAAATCTTGCAGCTACCAACCAGTAAAGCGGGCCTTGCCATGCCAAATATACTCTTCTATAACTGGGCCTGTCACGCTCGTTACATCTGGGAATGGTTACAAGCCTATCTACACAATAAGAACTGTGTGGACTCGTGGGGCTGCTCACCAAACTCACTATGGGCACTGGTAACCGGTAATAAAGATAAGATTCATAGGGAGATACGAGGCAATCCAATTATCTATAACTCTATCAGAGTGTGGCGACAGATTACCATCTACACAGGGAGAGGAGACCTAAGATCATTGCTAATACCAATCTCTAGCAACCATGAATTTGGACCTGGGCGCAGTTCGGCCATCTTTAAGACCTGGCACTCACTAGGGCTTCGTGTATTGGGGGATCTGTTTAGGGATGGTGTGTTGATGTCGTTTCAGCAACTGCAAACACAATTTAACCTCCCAAGAGAACATTTTTTTGGTTTCTTGCAAATACGACATTTTATTAACTCACTACAGCTGCCAACGCCAATGGGCTCCCTTTACAGCAAAACAGAGAACTTCTTATCCAACTGTAGTAAGGTATCACATTTCATCTCGGCGTTTTACTCACTGCTGTACTCACTGGACTCACAGGAGTTACCATCCCTCCGCAAATGGGAAAGAGATTTTAACAGTGAATATATTGAAGACGACTGGCAGGAGGCCATTGACTCAGTTAAAAAGGTTTATACTTGTAACAGACTAAGAGAAACACAATATAAAATTCTTCACAGATTACACATCACACCTGTGTTACTAAACAAAATGGACCGTTCAATATCTCCATTATGTTCGAAATGTAAAACAGATCTGGGCACATACTATCACTACTTTTGGGAATGTAAGTGTATATCCAGGTTCTGGGGCCAAGTGGCACGTGAGCTGAGCGACATTTTCAAGGTGAAAATAAAGAAGGATCCAGGAGCTTTTTTACTGGGACTCCCATCAAAGGAAAATAATTTGACACCCTTACAATTCAAACTATTTGATAAACTTCTGCTTTCAGCCCGGAAATGCATTTTGATAAACGGGATTAAGGATAGGCCTCCATCCATACAGATGTGGTACAGAGAGATCTTCGGTGTGCTACCCCATGAAAGACTCTGTGCAATGCATAGAGGCAACGACGCTTCCTTTCAGGATGTGTGGGCCCCACTATTGGACTACTTTCCTGCTACAATTTCTCAGATCCTTCTAAAGGCCCAATGCCCCATTGTATGGACAGACTTTGGATAGAAAAAAATAATATATGTATATATATGTATGCCTACATGTGAATGGGCTCGATGCAAGTGCAGTACTGTGCAGTGCCTGTCTGGGTTAGATTTCCTTTTTTTGCTTGTTTTTCTTTTTGATCTGTTTTTGCTGGCATGACGGCATAGATGAACTGGAGGAACCCCCCCCCCCCCTTCTGTCCCAATGTGTGTTTTGTAATGTAAGTAACTGTATGTGAAAAATCTTTTAAAAAAACCAATAAAAATATCAAAAAAAAAAAAAAAAAAAAAAAAGTATACAAACCTAATAATAAAGTAAAGTACAAATCCCCAAAAACAATACTTAAGTATTGTAACGAAGTACAATTATTCAAGTACTTTACACCTCGGTTAGTGTTTGTAACGTTCCCAGGGCTGGGCCTTGCAGGTCCGGTTATATGAATAACAGTGAACATTTCCTCCCTCCTGACATTGGTCTACTACCTCCTCTACCTCCCTCTTGTGGTCAGACAAGCCAGTTGGTTCAGACACTGTTAATACATGTCATCACTCACTTGCTTACTGTAATTAATGGTATGATTAACTCTTTCCGTGCCACTCACAAGATTTCTCGTGTTTTTTTATAGGTGGTTGAAAGCCACTCTAATCCCCACCTGCAGTCCTCAAAAGCTGCGGCTGGATAGGTATTGAACCTCCGGTTATACAGCTGGACTGTGCAGGAGGCGTCGGCTGTTTGTGAGAAACTGGCTGCCTCTGGGCTGGGTGAGTGATGTTTTGCTATGCGGGCGCCGGTTGTATTGCTAATGCTATGGGGGTTAGCTGCACAATTTTACGAAGGCCGGCCCCAGATTGGGGTCTTTTGTTTGTCTGGACGAGCGGATTCTTCTCTGTCCCGTGTAGGCCCCATCTTTCAAATGAATGAAAGTTTAAACCCTAATCATGAAGAAAAGTGGGTCTGGATCTTCGTTATCGGAAGTTCCATGCTCAAGTCGGCTGCATACGGGAAATGTGCCGACTCCGCTGTATGTCTGTTAAATCACTGTTGAAAACTGTGTTGACATTTCTTTTTCTCTTCTCTCTTAGGATGAGGAGGGACTCAGGCGGCGGCCTGTCTGAAGTGTGGCTTATTATGTTCTTGTGTACAGTTCAGGTGATAGCTGCTTAGCTTGCATGCTAGTTGTGTGGCCTACCTGTTAGCCAGTCAGCTGTTAGCTGCAGCGCTAGCCCGTTGCGTTCACTAGGCTAGGAACGTTAGCTTGTTGCTATCAGTCTACTTAATGCTACACTGTTGAACGTTACTGTGAGAATAACAAGCCTTAACACTCTGACTACGACGTCATCTTTGACAGAGGATGTTAGTCGACCCTACACCGGGTGCCCTGCCAGCGAGCACTTTGTCAACATGGAGAACGTAGCGGCTGGGGGGTGCGGCGGGCATTGCCCTCGTCACCAATGCAGGAGACGCCGGGTTCGACTTCGGCTGTCCCCGTTAACCAGTGTGTGCAGTCCTCTCAGCCTGCGCTCAAGGTGTAGGTAGGAGTCCTGCTGGACTTAACACTTCTTCTTTCCTTCCCTTCTAAATGTTTTGTAACAACGATGTTTTCCAAAACGTATGTTGCTGCAATACATTGAGGATACGACGTGTGTTGTGTGTGAATTGTCTTGTCACTGGTATAGGTTCTCTCTACCTAGAAAATCGGCATTGTTTTTTACGGGAGTAAAAATTAACTGGTTTAGTTGTGATGAGAACTTGTGTGTTCATGTAACGTTAGTAACGTGGTTGAGCTCACAACTAGTTGGGTTAATTAACCTGCAAAGCTATGCTTAGTGACATGTGATTGAGGAGTAAATCCTTCTTCCAGCCTGTGATGACAATGAACAGGTAGCGTGTTCACATATTAACAGGGGTACCTGTTCAACCTGGTCGTATCAAGGGTAAGGTGGGAAGGGGTGACCCCCCCGGGTTTCCCTGGGGCTTCCCCCCTCCTTTCAAACATGTTTTGTTTACAATATATTGTGTCACTATGTTTGTGGGGATACGATGTAACCCTCAGCTTAAGCTGCTGGGGTTGTGCTCCTGCTTGAGAAAAGATTTTTTCCTAGGGAAAAGATTGTTTTGGTCGCTGTCATGTGTGCTTAGCAAGGCCTGTGGCCAATACATAATCGAGGACTTATGTCTTCTCTTGTTATGGAAAACGGCGTTCCTCTTACGGTAGTGAGAGTGTACTTTGCCTTTTTTATTGTGATGAAGGGTTGTGTGTGTCGTTGAGATCTACAACTGGGTTAGGTTTTGGCCCACAGAAGCACATGTGTAAGTCTGGTACCGGGGCTCTTAAAGGGGCCCTCTCTGGTCTGTATTTTTTCGTTGTAAAAATCAGATGGCTGTTTTCTCTGGGTCTGTGTTTTTTCCTTTGTAAAAATCAGATAGCAGGTTTCGCACATGAGTCTATGTGAAGCTGTTAAACACTTCATGTAGCATGCTATGACTGGTGTCATGGCTCTACTTTGTCATTACATCGTATCAGGGGTGAGGGGTCGTAAAGGGGTGAACTGGTAAACCTTCCTCCCCTTTTTCTGATTGGTCAGGGGTTAAAACCCCCTGTCCTTCGGGCTTCCTGTCACGTTGCTGGATCAGCGCGTTACAGGGGGGGGGGGGGAGTTTCCTGGTCCCACGCCATGAAAGATTGGGCGTGCGGACTGCGGAAATTCCCCCGCCATAGAGTACGTCACTGGGCGCGTTTCTTTTGGTAAGACTTCCGTGGGTTATTCAGGCTCCATGTTATGGACCTCTGTTACAGGGAGTTTCAGAGCCTCCTCCTCAGGGAGTTCAGAGCCTCCTCAGGGAGTTTCGAAGCCTCCTGTGAGTTCGGACCCTCCCTCCCAGTGAGGGAGCCTCGTCAGAGTTTCAGAGCCTCCTCCTCAGATTGTCAAGGTGAGTAGAACTTAAAAAGAAGTTCTGCTCTGTTGTATGTGTATTGAGCTTGGTGGGTGATGCAACGCAGTAGAGACGTTGTTCTTCTGCTCTGCTCCCTACTGATAGTGTGTGTATTGGGTCAGAGTCTCCTCCTCAGAGTTTCAGAGACTCCTCCTCGGAGAGTCCTGATCCAATTATTACTTAGCTCAATGTTGCAATATGTCTTTTCAATCTATTGCTCACGTGGGAAGTCTCTCTGGGGGTCCCCGTCCTCTCCTTTTTGGAGTAGGTGGACGGGATATTGTTAGGGTTTCCCTGACTCCTCGCCTTAAAGGTCTGTTGAGTCATGGGTTTCCCCCCGTCATAGGGGTACGTCGCTCTCCGTCCCCTCTTTTATGGAGCATGGTTGACAGGGTGGTGTTTTCTTTCAGCCGCGTTGTATGGGACCCATGTCCGTATTATTTTTTCTTTTTTCTGTCGAAAATGAAAAATAAAAAAGCGGCTTCTTGTCATTCTCCCAGGCGGCTTGGAGGAACGGTATCTGGTGTCTTGTGAGACTATCCATTGATGTGTTCTGGGTCTCGACGTGTACATAGTGCTGGCCCTGGGTGCTTCTGATAGGAATCACGCATGAGGCTTGCGCGCCTTGGTTGCTCATCATTAAAACAGCGTTTTTATGGGGCAACTGGGATGGAGTTTGTCTCTTCCGAGCGCCAGTTTACTAGGTTTGTCTCGACGAATTCTCGTTCATATCTGGGGGATGTTAACGGAATAGATCAAAGCATAGGTAGAGGGGTCTCACGCCCTTGGGGTGGGCCACTGAGCGCGGTACGAATGGGACCGTCTGGGTGGCGCCCTCTAATGTTTTAGATCGACACGCGTACCTACCCCCCTCCTAGAGTTGGGGATGTCGGCGTGATTAGGGCACGGGACTGGTTCTGGTCACGCCGGTCCAGGTCAGTTAACCCGTTGTCCGCCGGGGACGCAGATCTGCTGTTCTGGTATGTGATGCTGCACACAGCAGCATCACACCTGGACAAGAGGCAGGGGAACTATGTGAGAATGCTATTCATCGACTACAGCTCGGCATTCAATACCATAGTCCCCTCCATACTCATAGCCAAGCTCAGGGACCTGGGCTTGGGCTATGACCTCTGCCAGTGGGTCTTGGACTTCCTGACTGGCAGACCCCAGGTGGTGAGAGCAGGCAACTGCACCTCCTCATCCATCACCCTCAACATAGGGGCCCCCCAGGGCTGTGTTCTGAGTCCCCTCCTCTACTCCCTGTACACACACGACTGTGGGGCTCAGCGGAGTAGCAATACAATCATCAAATTTGCTGACGACACAGTGGTGGTGGGCCTGATCTCTGCCAACGACGAGAGGGCCTACCTGGAAGAGGTCAAGGTCCTGGCGGGATGGTGCCAGGAAAACAGCCTCTCCCTGAACGTCAGCAAAACAAAGGAGATGATTGTGGACTTCAGGAGGTCGGGGGTCAAGGACTACAGCCCCCTCAGCATCGACGGGGCACCGGTTGAGAGAGTCAACAGCTTTAAGTACCTCGGAGCCTACATATCCGAGGACTTGACATGGACCACACACATTGACAGTGTTGTGAAGAAGGCACGACAACGCCTCTACTTCCTCAGGCGCCTAAGGAAGTTCCAAGTCAGTCAGAAGATCCTTAAGAACTTCTACTCATGTACAATAGAGAGCATCTTGACCGGCAACATCACCTCCTGGTTTGGGAATAGCACTGCACAAGACCGAAGCAGACTACAAAGAGTGACACGTTCAGCCGAACGCACAATTGGAGGGGGGCTCCCCACCCTCCAGAACATTTACAACAAGCGTTGCAAGGGCAAGGCTAAGAGAATCATTAAAGACTCCAGGCACCCGAACAACTGCCTCTTTGAACTGCTGCGGTCAGGCAAGCGATACCGGAGTCTCAAGGCGAGCACAGAAAGACTCAGAAGAAGCTTCTATCCCCAGGCCATCAGGCTGCTAAACGAACAATGAATGAACACTACACAACAACAACCACCAAACGCACATAGCACACACATCCACACGCACACACTCACTTTAAACAAACACACTGTAGCACCCACTCCACACACTTTATAGCACACACCCACTTTAAACAAACACACTGTAGCACCCACTCCCCACACTTTATATTTATTGATGAAGGATTGCACTACAACTCGTACACCTTACTGTAAATTGTACCTAAAATTGTACCTCATCCCATTTCTGCTTTGCACTAGATAGTACTGTACATTAATACACTGCAAAGTATTGTATATTATATGGTAACTCAGAACATTGTACATATGTCTATACCGAACACTGACCTCATTTTTCTTCTTCTAAATTACATGCTATATTATGTTATTTGATACTATCTTGTCTAGCACAGTCTCTGGAGCGTAACAGTAAGAAGCATTTTGTATGAAAGTATTCTGTACTTCTGTATGACAACTATTAAAGAACTTGAACTTGAACTGGTACCCTGAGGGACTTGTGCTTTTTTCAGGGGGAAAAATGCCGGGTCGGCCCGGGTGTCACATGGTTTGATATTATGGAGATGTTCGTGGTTGTTACTGCGTGTTACCCCTCACTGTTGCTTGGTCCATGTTGTGTTGTACCTTGAGCTGCGCTAAGGGGGCCTGGTCCTTCTCCATTCTTTTCGCCCCTCTCTTCTCCCGCTTACGCATGGCTGAGAGGGGGCCGTTGAGGTGGCATCCCTGTGTACGTCCCGGTCCGCCGGGCCCGGTCCGAAGTTGTTTTCGTCGACCCGTAGGCCTGGGATAACCCCTTTTTGGAAACTAAAACACTTGTACTGCGGTATAGCCAGTGTATACCCGCAGGTGTGTTTTGGAGTTTTTTCCTGAGGGGTTATAGGAACAACCACCTCATGTTGAACCAAGAGGGTGGTTGATTCCCTGGTGTGTTGGAGCGGAGTCAACTCCCGGGTTACCCGTTTGAGTGTGCCCCTGCACGTTCATGACGTCTGCCAATCGTGTCAGCCTTCTCTGCCTCTGCCCCTCTAGAGCGTCTGGGTTTTTTTGTGGAGGCTTTGACATGGTGCTCAACAATGCCAGCATACGCCCCTTCCGCCGGGGTGCTGTTTTCAGTTGACCCCTTTGGCGCCTGTCTCGTCCGCAGTGCTCCAGGCTCGGGTCAAGTGCCTGCTGCCTGGATTGAGGGATCGGCCTCTTCTGGAGGTCATCTCCCCGGTGCACTGCCTGCTCCCGCTGTAGTGTAGCCTCTTGAGTGCTTTGAGTTACAGCCATGCTGACTGCCTGAGTATGCCAGGGTCAGTGAGCCAGGCGGCGTGCTATTGGGGGGAAGGGCCTGCTCTTGGATGGGCCCTGTCCGAATACGCTGGCGATGTGGGGGGCGGTGTCACTAGTGACCGCCTGGTGAGGTCTCGATGCTGTGGCGTCATTGGCCTCTCCGGGCCCCCTTTTTCCGGGGGGATCCAGTCCCTTCTGGGTCTGGGTCCTCCTTCGCGCTCCGCTGCTACGGCCTTGCCACGGGGTTGAGTTTTGCTCTTGACCCCGTGATTTTGGGGGTGGTAACGAGGTTTGTTCCTTCCGTTCGTTCCCTGGTGGCATGCGGGTTGTGCGTGTGTGTAGTCGTGGGTACCTACCACACGGTCTGCTCACCCTGTGCGTTAAGTTGCTTGAGTTCCTCTTTGCGCAGTCGGATCCGTCTCCCTCCCGTCCTCCAATAGGGAGGGTTCCCTCCAATAGGGAGGGTCGGGGGGGCTCGGGTCCTCCCCGGTTCTGATGGTTGTGGGGGGCCTCAGTGGGGTACATTTGTCGGGCGTAAGCTCTGCTCAGCTCCTGTGGTGCAATAGACGCTGAGCAGAGCTACACGAAATAGAACATACAGTTATGTATATAACCATAGTTCTATGAGTGTAGTGATGCTCAGCGTCTGGACGCCACTGCGGCCCTTGATCTTGCCTTGTGGTGAAAGATTGAGAAGGAGGTGAGTGTATGGCCACACCCCTGCTTATATAGGTGGCGGATATGGGTGTGGCCAGACAGATGCTGGTATGTAAAGGTACATTGAGAGTTTTTATTCAGTGCACAAGTACTGACGTGAAGCATGTGCAATAGACGCTGAGCGTCACTACACTCATAGAACTATGGTTATATACATAACCGCATGTTATAAAGACACTCATGTGCGAACAGTGCTTTATGTGCACACCCACCCATGCACGCACACACGCACACACACACACACACACATACACACACACACACACACACACACACACACACACACACAGCCTTCAATCAAATCTCTGTCATTCCTATCATATCTATCTGTATGTCATTATCCAGATATCTCTGTACATCATATTCGTATCTATAATTCATATGAACCCTTTCACAAACACACTACCAAATGGTTAACCCTTTCACAACCACACTACAGAAGGTTAACCATCTGTAGTGTGGTAGTGAAAGGGTTAACCTGTAGTGTGGTAGTGAAAGGGTTAACCTTCTGTATGTGGTAGTGAAAGGGTTAACCTTCTGTATTGTGGTAGTGAAAGGGTTAACCTGTAGTGTGGTAGTGAACGGGTTACGGTTCCACTTAGTTGTGTCTACTCTCCTGTATAAATACGTTGTTAGCTCTTCATTCTACAGAGATCTAGGCTATAGGGCCCATTACTGTAACCCAGTGGTTCTCAAACTGTGGTACGCGTACCACTAGTGGTACTTGGTGGTACTGCTGGTGGTACTTGAAAACATTTCCAAAAAAGCTAAAAAAAAAAAAAGAAGAAAAAAAAATATGTTTTTGCAGTCAGGCCACTGAACTTAGAAGCAGGCCAGGCCAGTGTTTCTGGTTGCGGCAGCGCGATAGTTAGATAATCTAAGTGGGGAACAACCAGGAGATCACTGTGACAGAGAGTAATGCAGTCTAAACAGTCATCAATCTTTAATTCAACTTCAGCCCTGATCATAACCATTTATTTTTAGATTTCTTGTAATGTCAGATAAAAAATGAAATACTCCCACTTTTCTGAAAAGAGTTGGTGTTAAATCTGACATTACAAAAAATCCATCAAAATATGTGTTGCTGCTAATCATTGACACATGCCTAGCCTGTAATAATCCCCCCCAGAAAAATGTACTTTGCATTTGATATATTGTAAATATTTTACTTTTTGTGTGTTTTTTTTAACAATAATTTGTGATGCCATCACACAAACTGGCATTTAAAGGGTAAACATTCAAAAATGTATTGAATATGTGTTTTCTTTTCTTTTTTACAATAATTTGTGATGCCCAGTGTGAGAGAGAATGACGGACAATTGCTTGCTGTGTGAGAGAGAGAGAGAGAGAGAGAGAGAGAGATAGAGAGAGAGAGAATTAAGTACATTTGCTGAAATACAGTTGTTCTTAATTTTCTCACTTGCTATGTGAGAATGTTAGTTATTATGTTCTCAATGCCCCTTGCATTGTATGAGTTGTGTGGAAGCGTTTGCTAGTTCTAGTGCTATCCCTTTGTACATTGTGGCTGTGTCTGACAAAAGTTAACAATAAATAATGGTATTAGGAATACATTTGCCTCCTGCGTGAACTGTGCATAGCTGAATAGACTGTATTTTAACGCCGGTCATATGGTGGTACTTGGAGAGCCAGCTACGTTCTCAGGTGGTACTTGGTGTAAAAGGTTTGAGAACCACTGCTGTAACCTATAGGTCTCTCCATGTTGCAACATGTCATTCTGTCAGTAAACTCTATCCTTAATCAAAGACTCTGTTATCCCCCTCTGTGACTAATATCTTGTTAAATTATTCCATGTCACAAAGTAACAGTACTTTTACTTAAGTAATGATACTTGTGTACTTTTCCACCTCTGAGTGTATGAGTGAATAATAGTATTATGCAACATGTTTGGCTGGGTTGGATATCTGGTAATACAGTGCCCTCTAGTGGGATTGGTGAGGAATAGCAGTGTGTCGATACCTCTGCAGGCCCTACAGTAACAGTAGAAAATTACAAATGAGTAATTAAGTAAAAGCTAAGAACAAGCTGCTTGAAACCCCATAGCAACATTGCATCAGTGCAACTATTTAGCTCGTTAAGTAACTCAAAGCTGGTGTGCTTCTTTTTTAACCATCTGTAGTGTGGTAGTGAAAGGGTTAACCTTCTGTAGTGTGGTAGTGAAAGGGTTAACCGTCTGTAGTGTGGTAGTGAAAGGGTTAACCGTCTGTAGTGTGGTAGTGAAAGGGTTAACCGTCTGTAGTGTGGTAGTGAAAAGGTTAACCTTCTGTAGTGTGGCAGTGAAAGGGTTAACCCTTTTTCATTTGGCAGTGAAAGGGTTAACCTTCTGTATTGTCACAGTGAAAGGGTTAACAATTGGGTAGTGTGGTGAGCGGCCGGGTAGCGCCGCGGACTAAGCATCTGTCGACCACCACAGAGACAGTACTACTGACACAATTGGCAGTGTCAGCGGGTGGGAAAGCCGGTGGGGTGGGTCCTGGTCGTTGTAAACAGCGACTCCTACAGTTCGGTCGGGCGCCTGCACAGCGAGGGAAGGATCTGGGGGAGGTAATGTGACCCTTCCACACGTTACACTCCCCCAGTGAGAGTTCGCGCTGCCAGGTGAAAAGAAGCGGTGGGCTGGCTACACATGTGTCGGAGGAAGCATGTGATAGTCTCCGCCCTCCCAGACCGACGGTAGGGGGTAGAGTGCCCAATGACCAAGAAGGGGATTGGGAATTGGCATAACGACTAACATTGGGATGGGAGAAAAATGGAAAAAGGAGGGGGGAAAAGATAACACAAAAAAATCTAAAAAACAATTGGGTAGTGTGGTAGTGAAAGGGCTAATCTTCTGTAGTGTGATAGTGAAAGGGTAAACCCTTTGTTATGTGGCAGTGAAAGGGTTAACCGTCTGTATTGTTGCAGTGAAAGGGTTAACCATTTGGTAGTGTGGTAGTGAAAGGGTTAACTTACACAATTTTAACCAGACGTTAGACTATTGGTTCCAGATGAATGAAGCACATATGGTTCCTATGTTTATGTGTGATTATCAATGGGAGACTTTATTAATGTCAAGATTTTGCTTAGTATATAGCCTTCCAGATCAAATACTACTAGTTCCTGTACTATCAGAAATAATACCCAACAAGGTATATGTACGTACATTAAACATCTTTAACTGCCTGAGCTGAAAGCCATGGTAATTAACTTCCTTATTAATATACAGGGTACACCAGCGTCCTGTGCTATTATTACTAGTGATATGTAGTGTATTATACTATAGTTCCTGTCACACAGTATCATCACTCACTTCTATGAAATGTATGTCATATCTGGATATCTGTACTGTATACTGCAGATGATGACGAATACATCCAGTTATTCTATAGCTCTCCTCAAGATGGCGGTATCACACCTGCAGTACTATTATCCTCTGAGCTGTGTGTCAAAGGCTTCTGTGACAGGAGCTGAATATGTTCCCCTCCTACACTGCTTGTCTTGGGTCACGGGTGGTGTTAAGAATAGGTAATGGAGCTGTTCCTGATTTTTTTTTAATCTTTTGAATGTTACATTCCTCTTCACAAGCAATGAAGCTAATATGCTAACTCTGTGTCTTGAACATTCTTCTGTCATGTAGTAGGTTTTGCCCAGCATGCAGTTGTAGTCTTTATAGAGGCTCAGATAATTTACTGCCTCTCCCCTGCTTTACCCCCTGCTATCTAATGACCCAAGAGACCCTTAAGAGTTCGATACAGATACTGAATAATTAAATACAAATACAAAATACTAACCTAAAATTATTGTCTTACAATGTCAGATATATTTAATAAAAAAAAAGGAATCCCTATTACGATGCTTTTATAAACATTGTGGAACATCAGTCACAGTTAACTTTCAACTTTGTGATGCTTTGTGATGCTGAATTACCAATGCACCAATGGTAACATCTGATGCCGAGGTATGTAGACTACTATGGGAAGTGTGGACATACCTACATATGTCTAAAAGGTAGATCACAGGTATATAAACTGCTATGGTAAGTATGGACATATCCATATCTGTCTGAATACACCTGCATATAATCCCTCTATATACCTACTTATGCACCTGCATATAACCCTTATAACTCTGTAGTATAGGTATTATTAATTACGCTTCTGACCAGTATGACTTACTACCATAATGTCTATCACTGTACATGAATGAATGAATGAAAGATTTTTATTTTCGAACAAGTATAAAAACAAAAATATATCTGTTAATTTGACATATACAAAACAAAAAGAGAAACAGATAAACAAATCATAGTTTTCCCTGTTCGAAAAAGGAGTAGGAAGAAGTATACACTTTTTTAAATTCCTACCCCTTTTTAACTATCACAAATTATTGTTAATTATATGTATAAACGCTGCAATCCAATTCCTTTTATATATAAATACATTTATATAAATATACCTATAAATATGTAATATATAATATATATATAATAAATAAATACCATATTATGATATACATAATTTCTTCTATTTTTTATTTACATTTTACACATACTCCCAATCAACACAATTCCTCTTTCCGATACCTATTTAAGAAAGATTTTAATACTATTAACTCTGTACATACATCTGATTAGCACTATTACTCAGTAGTATTAATTTATATATTTCATACCCAGTTTTATCACCTGTACATTGTATATTAAAATTACACTTTACTGTTACATTTGCACTCAGGTTGGATGCCAAACTTATTTTCGTTGTACTGTCCTTGTGCTGTATGATGACAATACATTTGAATTAAATCAAATCGAACCTATATGTCTCTAAGGCAAATCACAGTTATGTAGATTGTTATGGTAAGTATGGACATACCTATATGCCTCTAAGGTAAATAACAGGTTATGTATATAGACTGCTATGGTAAGTATGGACATACCTATATGCCTCTATGGTAAATCACAGTTATGTAGATTGTTATGGTAAGTGTGGACATACCTATATCATATGCCTCTAAGGTAAATCACAGGTTATGTATAAGACTGCTATGGTAAGTATGGACATACCTATAATGCCTCTAAGGCAAATCACAGGAAGTGAAAAAAGTCTAATTTACTCAGATGTACGTGTTCATTCAAATGGGGATGGACACTGCACCTTTGACCCTGCTCCCGACCTCCCCTTTTACCCAGCATTCCTGGGGTGACCTCTGACCCCCGGGGCGCTCCGAATCTGAGCCGGGGGGGGGGGGGGGGGGGGGGGGCTGCGACCCGATGACCTTCCTCTCTGACCTTTTGAAGGTTTGACACCCTCCACTCAAAAAGTGAAACAGTTTGTCCCCTTGGAATGGGCAACCTTTCATCCCCCCCCCACCCCCCCCCCCCCCCCCCCCCCCCCGCCTTGTCCGGTAAAGGTATGCGAGTGGAGTATGTTGACCCCGTGTGACCTTTCATTAGTGCTTCCTTTTATTACACTGCTTCCTCTGCTCCTGCATCGTCAGCATGAGAGAGAGAGAGAGAGAGAGAGGAGAGAGAGAGAGAGAGAGAGAGAGAGAGAGAGAGAGAGAGAGAGAGAGGAGAGAGAGAGAGAGAGAGAGAGAGAGAGAGAGAGAGAGAGATATGACTGGCAGAGGGGGAAGAAAGAAAGAAAGGATGGAGGGAGGCGATGGCGCAGGACTTAAAAATGCAGGAGAGAGAGAGACGGGTGAAAAAAGAGGGCAGGAGATAGCGCTGAGGGAAGATAGATTGGCAGTATCTGCCTCGCTGACTGAATGTCACCTTTAAAAGGCTCCCCCGTCCTTCATGCCGGACCTCCATATCTGATCTCCATGCTCCTTGGGGAGTTGTAGTGCAGAGGACTTATGTAGGACACCAAGCAGCACTGGGTTACACCATCTATGCACACGTTTTCCCATGTAAAGTTGACACAAGAGGCTTGGTAACTAAATGAGTATACTAATCGGTTGCACCACGATTACATTTGAGACTTTTACTTTTAAAACAATATTGTTCAATATTACACTTACTGTAGATTTCTGTATATTTTTAGTGTATATTTTACATTAGAATGTATATACATAACATGTAGGAAATGTAAATCCCGGACCGTATTTTATTATTATTTTATTCTTAGGCTTATTTTATTCTTTATTCTTAGGCTTATTTTTTTTTATTCTTATTTGTGACTAATTGTTTTGTCTACCTAAATGTTTACTGTGAGCGATTTGTAGTGCCAAATTTCCCTCAGGATGATTAAAGTATTTCTATTCTATTCTATTCTATCTATTACTGGCATAACCTAACTAGTTTGGACGTAAAGTCATTACTAAGACGAGTGGCCAGTCAGCGATCAAAGATAGATTTCCATCGTCATGGTTACCATGTGCATTAGCTTGCTGGCTGGCGGCATGAGCCACTTGGCATCGTAGCACATTGTAGTAAACTAGATTGATATT